>NC_141145.1:159481121-159793621 GCF_053477565.2 Lygodium microphyllum | reverse complement strand
ACTGAAATCTCACTCTTACACTTCATAACATATTCATGTGTCCTATATCTCGATTTAATTATTTTTATTTAAAAAAACAAAAAACAAAACAAAGAAACTAAACCAAACAATATACAAAAAACAAACACACCTAAAATATAATTGAAAAAAAATATAAACAAATAAAATTTTTAAAAATAAAAAATAAAAATAAAATAAAAATCAAACAAACACACTAAGATGCTTAATTTTTTTCAGTCAGTGGTGTTTGTTTTTGTTTGACTAGGGATTCCTTGCATTTGGGAGACTACTCTGTGTGCCTTTAGTTTATTGTATACACACGTCTACTAGGTATTTATTTTTGAGTTTTATTTATTTTTATTATCCCTTAACCACAATTAATTGTTAAAATAAACTATATTCATCCACTTTTTCACGTGCATTCATGCTTAACACACAGTTTCTAATAAATAAAAATCAACTAGGCGTTCACTTTGCATGCACTATGTGCGCTTAAGAGGTACCTTAATTTTTAATAAAAATGAACCAGCCGTCACAAAAAAGCACGCCCTGGTAAAAAAGTGCTCCACATCACTATTAATTTTTAATTAATGAATTTACATTTAGAGACCCTAGTCAGGAATTGTAGTCCGGGTTTTGATAAAGCACTGATTCACCCTAATAAATTGTAATTAATATTTTAAGAAGGAACTGCCATTTTCTTATTAAGGTTTATAACCTAATAAAATGTCATTCATTGTTAATAATTTCTTAAAATGAACCCTTCATTAAAATAATTTTTCCTCACTATACTTTTTTTCCCTTTTTAATAAACACGCTTCGTGGAATGGGCGCGTAAAGTCCTCTTAGCTGACGTTGTTGGTCAAGGTTATGGTCAGGTCCTGATTTAGATTTCTATGGTGTCATGGTTTGTTTATGTGCTACGATTATGGGTACATCTAGGGGTTTTTTCTTTCTTTTTTTCCTGATACGGGGTTTTGGGTGCCTGTTTGTTGCATCGCATGAAGTTTTCGGTCGCATATGTGGAGAGGTCATGTCGAATTTTTTCTAGGATATGGGTTGTTTGGGGTGGTAAATTGGTTAGCTACATCAATGTGTGTGTCCTTCTTTTGTTTGATTTCTTTTTGATAGCCCTTTCGTTGTTTTGCAGGCATTCTTTGTGATTGTCTGTGTTGTGGTGTGTGTGTTTTCCATCTGAATGGCACCTCACGCTCCTCCTCCTATCCAGTATGTCCCGTTGATCAGTAGGGATTATTCTTCCCTACTAGCTTTTGAGCCTATAGTGAAAGCCAGACTTGCGACTTTTGTGGCTGCTTCATTTCCATTGATTCCAGATTATCCATCCCTGTGTGATGAGTTCCTTGCATCATACAGCAAGAAGTCGGCCTGGTTCATGGTGCTTCCATGGTATTGATACCCCGAGGGTTAGGGAAGGCTTTGTCTCTTCCCTACAAAGGAGAGCCCTTTGTTACAACTAGACAATTATTCTCCAATGATGAGATTTTCAAGCTATTATAGAAGCAGACCAAGGAGGTTCTGGATGTCAAGAAAGTGATAAACACTTCAAGAGTATCTTTTTCCATGATCACTGATCCTCTTTGGAAGTTAGTTTATCAGTTTTTCCAATATAGGTTTATGCCTACTAAAACCATCCCATTACTTGTCCAAAGAGCTCTTCACAACTTCTAGAATGATGTGATTGGAGCACTTACCTGCTTACAAAGATGGACCAACATTTTGTCAAAGTAACCAGAGGAAATGTTACAAATGTTACATATGGATCCTACCTGTATTCTTTCTTGACATACTCAGGCCTAAAGAAGGGTGTGCTACCACCTCCTCCATCTGATCCAGTAACTCTCCCTCCACCTTCAGAAGAGCCAGAACCTATTGATATAGAGGATCTTGATTCCCCTCCTCCACTGGTCATTTAGCAGAAGCAGTTGAAGTGTGTGGCAGATAAAACTCCTTCAGTTCTTCCTTCAGTCACAATTCCTACTACTTCTGGCAGTGACCTCCCTACTTACCTCACGTGTAACAATTTATTCAGGGCACATAGAGAGGGTTCCTTAGACATATTAGTCCCTTCCCTGAACAGTTTAGTGTCGAGAGATGCCATTCCATTCCTTTGTAAAGACATCCAGAGTTCGATTGAACTTTCAGTGACATCTTGTGCTCAACAACTGTATGCTTCTTTCTATGAAGAACTAATGTAGTCCAAAGACTAGTTGCATAAGGCAACCTCAGAGTTATCCTCTACTCTTTTAGATGCAAAACTCTTAGCCTTACAGACTGCTCATAACATAGTGGAATCACAAGCTTCCCAAATCAAGCAGTTGCAAGACCAACTGACGCAGTCACGGTTTGTTCCTCCAAGCCCCTTCCTCTGATTCCTTTTATCTCTAAGCAGGACTTGGCAGTTCTCTAGAGACAGGCCACATTGTGTCCATTGTTCCAAGATAAAGTGAAAAGATTGCAGTCCAGGATGGATTTGTTATTATCGACATTTGAGAACTTCCAAGAGTATGTTCCTCTGGACCATTCTTTCTTTGTCCACTATTAGTTTTGCAGAAGTTGGCCTTTTATATGAAGCTTTCAACGATGGATCTTCGCTTCGAGAGGATGGTTGGAGTGGGGCTTGGTCTCCTGAGTTGCTGACAGAAGTGGTCCGTATGGTGTTTGAAGATTCTATGATGATGGATACCATGTTGCTATCTTACATGTATCTACGAGGTGATCTATTGATTCTAGATGAAGTAGATATGGCCTAGTATGTGGGGGACGTGGTTTTGCAAGCTGTCTTATATGTCAACTATTTGGAGTTGCGAATAGATGACATGTTCCAGTGTTACTCCTCAAAAGTGGCTACTTGCCTTGACAATTCTTGGCACTCAATGCTTGATTTTGTGGTTCCTGAATCAATGTCAGAACACAGCATCTACTTATGTACAGAGCATTAACCAACTGAGGGTGGGTCTCTTAGCTTACCGTTCCAAGAACCATCCATTTGATTCAACCTTTTTTGATACCTATCAAAGAAGATCTGTCTTAGATTCCTCTGTTCCTAGCCTATTGTACTACGAACAAATGGCTCATTGCTATGATACCTATCTTTCCCTTTATAAAACCAATTCAACAACAATCTTACCTCTTCTTTTCCAACCTCAATCTTTTCCTCAAATTCCCACATTTATCTATTGTTTTTTTATCAAAGACAGAGTATTTTCCCCTTCTCCACCATGCCCTTCTCCATCCATCCATATACCTTCTACTTTTCCTGTTTATTAATTGATACCTTTCCTAACAGATTTCCTTAAATTTTCAGCCACTTCTTCTTTAACTTATTCCTCCTTTTATAATTTTGCCTACCCATCTCTTCATCCTCTTTTACTTATTCCACTTCCATCTCCTGCCACTTCTATTTCTCAACCCCCTTAGTTGGTTAGTGAATATGAAGAATTTGATCAGCAGATTCCAAGAAGAAGAGGATGGAGCTCGACTGATTCTCTTACAGGACCTCAGATAAACTGGCCAATAATTCTAGGGGATTGGACAACTGCTAGTCAAGCATACCAGAACTACCTTCATTTTTCTCACCAATATTCACAATCTCTTGATCCTTCAGTGAGACTGACAGCTCATTTTGCTTGGTATCTAGCATACATGCATAGGCATTCCCATAATTATCAAAAGGCCATTCCAAAGCTTTGTATGAATGTCAATGTGAACATTGATTCCCAACAGTTGGATGTCCTGTATTTTCATGCCCTATGTCTACCTAACAAATACCTTGTTTTGCTAGAAAGGATGTGCTGCCTACAGTTCTTTCAAAATCCTCCAAAGACATTTGTAGATGAATCCTTCTCCATGGATCGTTTTTGAAACCACCAAGCCTTCAAAAGGGATCACCTTCATTGATACCTTTGCAATGTATTTTGGATGATTCTTAATGATATATATATCTCTCTTTTTGGAGGTGTCATTCAGATGGTTGTGTTAGTGTTTGTGTGTGTTGTGGGTTAATTGTATGTGATGAGTTTGTGCTGGTTGAATAATTTGCTCGAGAGCTCTTTTCAAACTATTGATGGTGGATGGAAAACCTATGGTGGAAAGCTCAAGAAAAACCTCTCATATCCTTTACAAATTTGTTATGATTTTTTTTAAATGATTAATCAGATGTGTTAATGAATAACGAAGTTTTCATTTTGTAGTATTTTCTATCAGATACAGGTAATAAGTTGGGGTCGTGGTTTGGAAAGATTATTGAAGATCCTACGGAAGACAAAAATCAGCTCTTTAGTGAACTTATATTCTTCTTTTCCTTAGGTCGCAAGGACGCTTCCTATCTAAGTTTAGGGATATGTTGAGAGTGGAAAAAGACTGAATTTTTGACTGATTTTTATTGTTTTTAAGGTCTGAATGATTGATTTTTAATGGATTTAGAGTGGTGTATGGTTGTTAATGGAAGTATTTGAGAGTGTTTTGGATTATATTAATTATGTTTTGCAAGTTCATGATGATTCTCAATGGAGATATGAAGCTCTGTGATGTTCTAATAGGTTTTGTTGAGGTTCTGATTAGTTCTATATACCTTTTGTATAGCTTCTGTTTTGTTCAAATTTTCTTCTATATGAAGCATGGATTGATGATTGATGAAGATTGAGATCTTTTGGAAGCTTATTGAATAGTTTTTGATAGTTTGGAATGGTTTGAGTATGAGTTATGAGGTTCTGATCACCTTATGTAACATTTTGTAGACCTTCTGTAGAGCCTCTATCTCTACTCTCTAACAGTACTGTAGCTGCTATGGTACTGTACTGTACTGTTCTGTAGACCTTCTGTAAGTGTTCTATAGAATGTATGTGTGACTTTGGGAAAATTTTCTAACTTTTGGAAATGATGAATCTAAGTTCAAAAGAACTAAAAGAAATGGAAAAAGCAGCTGCTGAAGATTGAAGAGAAGACCGAAGTGACAGTGACAGTAGTGAGCTGTGAAGAGACATTGTAGTGGCTCTGGTGCCTCTTTATATCAGACATACCTCTTGGGAGGTGCATCCACGACCTAAGAAGGATTATTGAGAGTTATTATGAGAGAATTTTAGTGAGAAGATGATGTACTATTGATAGAGAGAGAGAGAGAGAGAGCCAGAGATAGTCAATTCTATCAAAATAGTGTAACTATACATGAGAGATTGAGAGAGAACTATGAAGACATTGAAGATGAATACTATGTGATTGATTTTCATTCAAAACTGGTGTATTATTTTGTGTTCATTGTTCTATTGATGGATTCTATGAAGAAGTTGAAGATTATGGTTGATTCTATTAAATCCGTGGGAGAAATCTACTATGATCCTACATGAAGATTTGCTGTTTTCTTTATTTTGATGATCAAAAGAATGAAATAAAAGCTTGTTGATGTTACAAGATAGATTTTCTTGCAGTAGAATCCCCTTTTCCTTGGTGTTCCTCTTGTGGCTCCATTTGTAAATAAGCGACTTGATGTGGGAGTTTGTTTGCTAGTCCTCCGCCTCGTGCAACTAGTCCTTTGCGATCAGAGGGTATAGCATGGGGTTTTTCACTGCCAGGAATACGTTGGTATTTATGGATTTTCACGAGACTGACTGTAGAGCTCGATCGTTCCAGGAGCTTCGCCTTTGTGCCAAGATGGTAAGCGATTGGAAGCCCTCGATATTAGCTTCGCTCTGATACCACTGGTGTGTAGATCGGATGCTATATGCATACGTAGTGAGCGCCAAAAGGTCCCTAAGAACAAAAGAACTCTACTTTTGCAAAAAGAAAAAGAGAGAAGACTTGCATGACATGAAGCAAAAGACTAATTGGGTACAGTATCTCCCAATGCATTGTGTGAGTGCTCCACAAAGCATGTATTTAATATATTATTCATCTCCAAGCTTAAAAAATAGCCCAAATTTACAATTAACACGCTTTAGCTTTTGTGTTTTCTTTTGTCCAAATAAAGAATAAAGAGGTTGGGCACCCAAAGAGTCGGGCTGTGCCCAAATACAATGTCCAATAACAAATATTTAAATCATGCGCCCATGCATATACAAAATAATAGATATATATCAAGGGCTTTAATAAATAAGCGAGTCAAAATAAATATTGGTGCCACGCCTAAGATGCACGCCCATCAAAAATGATAATTTCTTCTAAATAACTTGAATAGATGCTATCGCCCACCAGTGCTTCCCAACGCCACTGTTTCATGCTCTACACATCAACTGAAGCATTCACAATTGTTAGAAAATAATAAAATTAAACCGACAAAAGTAAATACCTAGCAGTCTTGAGCTACAAAATAAATAAATTGATTAGAAATCAATCCTAACCTTAATTTATTATGATTGCGTACTCTAAACTCATAAACATCCATTAATTTAAATATGTATTTTACAGAATCACCCGCTATGGAATCACCCACTTGCACATTAAATTAACAAGACACCCAAAAAGGACAGGCGTCCCCATCGACTTTTCGCCCAAGGAATCCACCTTGTGTATGAGCCTTGGCAATAAATATAATATTATGGAATCCACCACAAAACCTCATGGAATCCATTGTGGAATATGTCTCCTGGCATCAGGCTGAGAATTGGTCGATACCTCAATACATTAACAAAGAGAAATGAATGGTTAGATGAGGAGTTTAAGAAAATTAAGAGAAAAGTACATGGGTTTTTCTTAGAAGATGGATACTTATGGAAACATGCTAAAAAGAAACAGGATATGCCATTGCGAGTTTTGGGTGATAGAGCTTCACAAGTAAATGTTATGCAAGAATTTCATGAAAGCTTGTGGGCTAGTCATAGAGGTGTTTGGGGTACTTTTGCAAAGATCAAAGAAATATATTGGTGGTAGGGTATGCATAAGTATATTGCTCACTTTATGGAAACATGTAGGACATGTCAAATGTATTCATCTGTGAGACATTGAGATGGATTGCAGCCCACATATCCATTGTCTCTTCATTCTAAGTAGGTGGTGGATTTGGTCACAATGCCTATGGGTCTTTGGCAAATGAGGTATCTTGTGCTTGCCCGTACAGACTTGACTAATCAAGTGGAAGGGAAAGCTTTACGTACTAAGACAACAAAAGTTGTGTGTACTTTTCTCTTAGAAGAGATATTTTGTCCGTATGGCTGTGTGGGAAAAATTACAACAGATAGGGGTGAGTTGGATGCAGATGAAGCTCATGTTTTCTTTGCACGATTGGGGATAAAGCTTGCTTTAACTCAGCCTATAACTCTGAAGGAAATTGCAAAAGTGAAAGAGGTCATCCACCTATTGTAAAGGCATTGGCAAAAGCATGTGGAGAGAAGGTAAAAGAGTGGCCACGAATGCTCTGTGGGCTGACAGAACAACTCATAGTGTTGTTACATGATATATGCCTTCAGAATTGATGTATGGTCAAAAACCTAGCATGCCGATAGAAGAGATGGTAGTCACATGGAGTGTGCTACCTTGGGAAGAGGAGTTGAATCGAGAGGAGTTGTTGGCCTTGTGCATTAGATAGTTGGAAAGTTAAGGGCAGCAAGGATACAGAACAAGAAACGGTTTGACAAAAGACATAAACTGAGACCAAGAACCATACAAGATGGGGATTGGGTATTTGTTTATGATAGTAGTTTAGAGAACCAACATAGTGCCATGCATAAATTTTCCAAAAGATGGTTTGGACCCTATGTGGTAAGATAGGTGTTTGATAATGCTACTTATGCATTAAATGAACTATATGGGACAGCCATAAAACTTTCAATAGCAGGAAAAATAATAAAATTATTCAAGAGGCAGGAATCTACTGCCAATGTGTTGCCAGAATTGGAAGAAAATGGTGGCCATGATACATGGGATAGCCAGGAAGATATGGAAGATGAAGAAGCAAAGGATGTGGTTACAGTAGATGAGGAGGACTCAGAATCCGATGACAACTAGGATTTTGGCACATACCGGAGGATGTACAAGTTCGCAGGGGATGGATGTTGTGCCACTACATGGACACAGTGTGAAAAACTCTAGAATGCATCATCATCTGACTTCTTATTGATCAAGAGAGTCAATGTGATCTGAGTCATTAGTATTAGTGTGAGTTGCATGGATTATCCAAAAATACTAGATTTTTGGATAATTTTAGCATATTTTTTATATTATTTATTGTAAAATCCTAAAAAAGTCAGAAAAGCTTCTAGATTAGAATGGCATGCAAAAATCAAGTTGCTTTTTTAGTCATTTATAGGATTTTCATATAAAAAAGATAGATTGGCGAAATCTGCGCATCGCGATCGCTTTGCTGAAAACTGCACTTTAAACTAAAAGAAGAAGATGGAGTGGTCTAAAAGATCCATGAGTAGGTGTCCTGCATATGTACCCCCCTTTTGGAGCCAACGGAGCCATCAGATTTGGGTTCTGAGCAGGAAAGAAGGAGTTGTAATTTTGATGCACGTTTTGTTCTATGAGGGAGCTCCAGGAGATCTAATGCCTGGAGATTGCTTTTGAGTAGTGCAAAGATTCCAGGTTCTTTCGATACATATTGATTCAGTTCATTATGCTTTGTCTTTGTTGTGTTTACCTCTTGTCTATTCTCTTTCTTCTCTTCCATCTCCTATCTCTACTTCCTTCTACCTCTGATCCCCGGTGGTTTTGACCTTTCGACAAAAATCCCTCCGACAACATTGATCTTGGGCTTGCTTAACATAGCCCCACGAAGTCCCCTTTGTTTTGATTCTAGAGTTTATTATTCCCTGGATTTGACTGAATCTCTTGAATAACAAGTGCTGCGCCAATCAAAGTATCTTGCAGATCAGTTGGGTGCATAGATTTGAGGCGTGTGTTTAGAGGAGAATTCAATCCATGACAAAACTTAGGCACCTACTAAGAAATAGTCATGGAAGGCACATATTTAAGTAGTGACATAAAATTTAAGTAATATGCCTTCAGCAGGCTCATTCATGTTAAGTTAAAGAGCTCATTCATTTTTAGTGTGCAATAAGCTAGTGGAAAATATCGACCACACACAGCTTCTTTAAGATTTTTCCAAGTAATAGCTCTCTCACCAAGTCCATGGTCTTTACACCACTGTTTCCACCACAGGCTTGCCTCACTGATCAAATTCAATTTGGCGATCGTAGCTTGATTAGCGGGGGTAGTTCTTGTGGTAGTAAAGTAGTCCTCCATGGTTTCAATCCAAATCTCTACCTCGGTTTCAATGTCTTTGCCCTTGCTATCTAATTCCAGTGGCTTAACCTGCTTAAGGAGATAACTTCTTCTCCTAAAATTTAGCGGACTAGCGATAGCTGTATTACCCTAGGTTATCATAAGTTTCACAACTTAGTTTAGTGCTTAAGCATTTTAGCTTCATTTTCATATTAACATACCTTACTAGTTTTGTAAAATAATGATGGGCCAAAGAGGACAATAATTTTACAAAATCTAGCTGCTATTATATTTTATTATGAGTAGCCATATGCTATGATTTTTTACAAGTAAGAGATATTTACAAATGGAATATGTTTACAAGTAGAGATACATCAGTATCAATAGGATAGACTGGATACTATGTAACATTTTCAAAACATGATATTATATCTTTTTTTTTCAAGGATGGATACTAGTTACATTCATGTAGAAGAAGTAGGCCAATTGTTATCTATATCCAGAAACCTATACTATGGAAGTGGAAAATCTAGAAAACCATGGATATAGTAATCCTGATACTTGCAATGTTCTTGGATTATAATATTGTCGGTTGGGATTACCTTCAGTACCTTGTCATAAACATAACGGTCTAGACATATCTATCAACCACTAGTAATCATAAGTGGATTCCTTCTAGACGGGAACAAAAGATAAATGCCTCAACTACTTTTAAATTTTCCATCCATTTAAGGCATTTCAGATTAGTTTGCATGTTGAAGAATTGATCAGCCTTAATTAACAAAAACTCTCATCCTAGAACCATCTTCTTTTGCGATTCACAGGGGATGGATTATATAGGCGATTGAGTATCCTCGTCATTCCTCTTCTCCACCCATCATCTATGGAGTTCACCATAGATGTGTACATTTCTCAAAAAACAAGAAATTGGTTCCAGGCTTCATTATTTTGCTAGAGTTTATTCCTGAACAATTAACAGGCTCATTATTACTTAAAACAATTAGTCTTAAAAACCATATATATTTTTATTTTCAACTATGCTATGATACCATGTGTCACGCGCATGCCTAACAATTCCTTGGTAGCACGTTTTAGTGGTCCATTGAGGAACTATCCTAGATGGCTTTTCCGGGCACTCGTGAGAATGCATGGGGTCTATCATCTAGGTTTCCCAAAGCCCATCCAGTAACAAAAGGTACCGCCCATTCCCACAAGGATCAATCTGCAAGCTTGGGGTCCTAATTTGATAACCGAGGTCCCATAAGGGCTTCTTGTCCGACTGGAGTGATCGTAGTTACCCTTCATTCAAGGAGTGCAATGCTTTTTACTAGTAACTGGTTAGGACTCATCGAGTCTTAACAAAGTTCTGATACAACTACCGCACCTTTATTCTACAATAATTACTTATCAAGGTTTTAATATTTGACCCTAGGTAAGTCAATGCTCGTCGGATCTGAATAAATTTTCCTAATTAACATTTGGTTCAATCTCTTGAGAGAAGCTCCCACCTTACTAAGACCACCCATCTGTAGGACGGATCTATCAGGGATCTCACCCACCCACTTCCCACAAATGGTTTTCTTTAGTTTTCTACTTATCTATCACATTAAGTTATGACATATGAAAGCAACTTCCTTAATTAATCTGTTATCACAGGTTCCTTCACGTAATTTTTAGGGCACCACACAAAGACAAAGAAAACTGTCTTTTGGCAAAACATATTTCGCAAATCTATTTACAATGCTTTTTCCCTTCTTCCTATGCAGAGAAGATAAACCTCCATTCATTGAAAAATCCCTTTTATCTGTTCAAAAGAAAAGAAACCCTCCAAGATTTCCATCCCTTTACTAGTATCAGGGACTCCAGGATTGCATCATGATTTGTGTGAGGGTCAGGCAGTTCCTAGGAGTGATTGAGAGATTTATGGCTAGAGCCCCCCTAGCACTCCCACCTCCTCCTGCCCAATAAATTCCTCATCAAGCGACCTCTCGCCGTTGGGGCATAGCAGTACAAAACAATCCCCCTTCGAGTAGGATTCCATATCTAGCCATGGGGGAGGCATAACACTATCTTTCCTCTTATTATCCTGATTAAATATTTACAATCAGATGATCTAACTCCTATAAGTACAATCAATCTTGCATGTGCAACCATCAATGCATGCATAATTTTTTTTTTTAAAATAACAAGTATTTTTAGCATAGGAAGTAGCCCCACCCAAATAGGGTTTCTCTTTTAAGTTCCCAACTTATTCTTAGGGTTTCACTTCCTACTTGCAACTCCTTTTCGAGATCTGCAAGTTATTTCACAAATCTTAAGTCTATTCTATCCTTATGAAAAATTTGGTATTTCTGCCTTGAAAGATAATATGGGTATTTATACTTATGGCAGGCAATTCATGCGCTGCCCTACGCTAACCCACACTTAGCAGGATTTCAAATGCTTTTTCAACTCTTTTTAGACTTTAGAATTTGTATCGATAATTTTTTATCAATGTCCAACAAGTACATACTTCCAATATTTATTTAATTTCTTGATACTAATAGTTTCATGGTTTTCAAGTATTTCATAATTATTTTTGCTTCAACATTCTCAATATTTTAGGTAGGTTTTCTCGCCAATTCATACGTGGGTCAACTCATGATATTGACACTTTTGTTAATATAATCATTAATTCATACGTGTGAGTGCCATGAATTTCATCTAGATACATGGTGACCATCTCAACATTTGTACCATTCAAAGCATTGATATGTTGTGGGTTATTCTCATTGTAGATCACCAAGTCCCAATATTCCACTTCATTATTGACTTGCATACCATGATCTATGGCCATGTTGTGTAGCATGCAACAAATAGCTATGATATTTGGAACCTTGCAAACATCAAAATTGTTTATAGTCCCATGCATAATCCTCCAGCATTTCTTAGTTAGCTAAAGGCTTATTTCGTAGCCATTTGAGAATATGAAATTCAAAAGTTGTAACAGGATTGTGAAGAAATGCATGCTTCTTGAAAAGGAATTAACAACCAGGGTAGGGGGTAGAATCCCATGTCTCCTATAATATACTCTCAAGTACTATAGCCAAGGTTGCAGAAGGAAGGGCAATTTAGACAACGATTGGCTTGTGCCAATCTAACAAATGAGCTATTTTGCAACACTCTTTTGTCATTTGTTGGGCTTGGTTACCCTGCATACATATCAAGAAACTGCAATTTCACATCCACAATTCGTTGAAAAGTCATAGAGTAGTTGCCTTTTCTATTATACCAATTTGTGGCAAGTTTAGTTACAGGCCTTTCCATCTTGATGTGGGTGTAATCATTTGCATCCATGCAATTTGGAAGCCCATGGAAAGCTTCCATTCCAATCTTGGTGGACTGAATCTATGCATGCGTAGATGGCCACATAATGAATTCCCTGAAATGTTTTAGCATAGCATCAATAAAGGAATTCACTATCTTAGATATTGTAGACAATCCACAACCAAAATTCTTCAAGACAAGAACATACGATAAACTAGTTACAAGGTGGAGAGGGGCAATGGCAACCTTCCTCGCCATAGGGAAAAAATGGCCATTGATTGTCAATAGAGCCTCAAATATTCTACCTTGGCAAAGGGAAGGTGTAAGCATGTGCACAGTTTGTGCAAAGAAGGTAGGTGTAATGTGCCAAAAAAAGAGTGAAATCACATGTCATCATTAGCACACCATATGTGGTAATTAGGCCACCAATGTACAGATCATGGTTTTATGCACCATTATTAAAGAAGACAAGACATTAGCAAGAACTTAACTGACACAATCAAATGCACACAAAGGGAGAGGGTGGAGTAGCAACAAAGGAAAGTCAAAGATATGATATCCCTACACATCAAGTAGGTTCAAGGGATAGAAAACCAACTGTAAGTGGTGCAAGAATCCATTATGAGTATGATTGATTTTCTAGGTGCATATCTTTCTTGCCAAGGACTTAACCCCTGGTAAGATTTTGTCTCACAAAGTTGTCATGTGTACTCCTAGTACAAACTCATCTCAATAATGTTTGTTGTTGCCAAAAGGTTCCTTCTAGTACATGTTCAATTGTCATTCCATGTTTTCGCACTAGAAATATATAATTGAAGTAGTAGTTGAATCAAGTTATCAATGTGCTAGTATGTGCAAGCATAGAGAAATTGAACAAGGCCCCTTGGGGTAATCAGTGCTAAAGAACAAAACACTAAGTTCATAAGTATGTGCAAGCATAGAGCAATTCCCTTGGGGTCACTATGCCATTCTATAAGGCTTTGGTTGACAACAAGATACCAAAGGTACTCATGGGCATTATGATTTTCTAGCCCTAACAATTGAAAGTTCATAAGTATGTTCAAGCATAGAGTAATTTAAGAAGGCTCCTCACGGCAATGTGCGATTATGCAAGTCATTGTGTGTGAATATCCATGTTTGTAAGGTATTCATAGAAAATAAGACAGTAACAAGTATTCAAGAGGATTGAACTTTGATAAAGAACACGATAGTAAGTTCATTAAAGTTGTGCAAGTGTCTAGCAATTCAAGTTGACAACAAGTTCTCGACAAATATTTATGAGCAATAAAGTTTGCACAATAGCACAACACTAAGTTAATTAAAATTGTGCAATCGTAGAGTAATTCAAGTTGATTAGTAACCAACAAGTATTTTCATCTGTAAACATTTGCTAAAGAACACAACAAGTGTCATTAAAATTGTGCAAGCATAGAGCAATTCAAGTTGACAACAAGTTTTCAAAAAGTATTTATAAGTGTTTGACTTTGCTTAATAATAGAATGCTAAGTTCATCAAAACAATGCAAGCATAGAGTAATCCAACAAGGCTCCTTAGCAAAAATGTGTAATTATGCAAGCCTTAGGTTCACAACAAGACCAAGATATTAAATATGTGAGAGTGCATAGGTGGGAATGTTACATGTGAGTGCCATGAATTTCATCTGGATACATGGTGATCGTCTCAAGATTTGTACCATTCAAAGCATCGACATGTTGTAGGTTATCCTCATTGTAGATCGCCAAGTCCCAATCCACTTCATTATTGACTTGCATGCCATGATCTATGGCCTTGTTGTGTAGCATGCAGTAAATAGCTATGATATTTGGAACCTTGCACACATCAAAATTTTTGATAGTCCCATCTAGAATCCTCCAGCATTTTTTAGTCAGCTAAAGGTTCATACCACAGCCTTTTGAGAATATGAAAGTCAAAAGTTGTAACAGGATTGTGAATGCGTGCATGCTTCTTGAAAAGGAATTAACAACCATTGTAGGGGGTAGAATCCCATGTCTTCTATAATATACTCTCACATACTATAGCCAAGGTTGCAGAAGGAAGGGCCATTTAGACAATGATTGGCTTGTGCCAATCAATCTAGAAAATGAGCTATTTTGCAACACTCTTTTGTCATTTGTAGGGCCTGGTTACCCTGCATACGTATCAAGGAACTGCAATTTCACATCCACAATTCCTTGAAAAATCATAGAGCAATTGCCTTTTCTATTATACCAATTTGTGGCAAGTTTAGTTACAGGCTTTCCAACTTGATGTGGGTGTTATCATTTGCAACCATGCAATTTGGAAGCCCATTGAAAGCTTCCATTCCAATTTTGGTGGATTGAATCTATGCATGCATAGATGGCCACCTAATGAATTCCCTGAAATGTTTTAGCATAGCATCAATAAAGGAATTCACTGTCTTAGATATTGTAGACAATCCACAACCAAAATGCTTCAAGACAAGAGCATACGAGCAACTAGTTACAAGGTGGAGAGGGGCAATGACAACCTTCCTCACAATAGGGGAAAAGTGGCCTTTGATTGTCAATAGAGCCTCAAATATTCTACCTTGGCAAAGAGAAGGTGTAAGCATGTGCAAAAATTGTGCAAAGAAGGTAGGTGGAATGTGCCAAAAAAAGAGTGAAATCACATGTCGTCATCAGCACACCATATGTGGTAATTAGGCCACCAATGTAGAGATCGTGGTTTTATGCACCATTATTGAAACTGTATATCATCCCAATGCACATGGTTTGAGGATGATACAAGGTGGAAAAAATAAGCCATGAAGGTCAAGAAGATGGCATGATGGAAATCAAACATCTACATCTCATGACCAAATGTTGATAGCATGCAAAATAACATGGTTTGATGTCCTGAGAGGTAGACTAAAGGGTAGTAAGAGTGTGTATCATCAAGTTGATATTGGAAATGAATGTTACCAGAGAGATTGGCAATGGTTCCTCCATAGCAAATACTTCAATGAATCTGTGAAGAAGATCAAGAAATGACAAAATATCATCTTCAGATGTCGCAAAATACAAGCAATATATATGCAGTTATGACCCGACTATCACAAGGCCATTGCCTATTGCCAAAAAGATTAACAATTCAACCTTCAAACATATGATGTAGCACAATAGAATGCATGTCCAAGAGACATGTAGGGAGGCCTCACATTAGTGCTGGCAGATGTCGATATGAGATGCTGCATAGCTTGAGTGACTAGGAGATGGGGTAGGGAGGAGCTAGCTGGTGAGGAGATAATAGTTTTTTTTAATGGTTGGGGAGGAACTAGTTTGAACTACAACCATGAACTTGCTGAGGAGGAGTTGGCAGATGTGGAGGATTTGTGATCTACTTGACAACACAGGCAAATGTGCGAGGGAGTACACTGGCAGGTAGGAGATAGTGTGAAACATCATGTTGCAATAGCAAACCATCCACTCTTCTCTCTCACAACGAAACATGATTGGCTCTCAAGAAATTAGACAATGGAAAAAGTACTTATTCAACATAATTATTGTATCACAAACAATGTGCACATACAACAATCTAGCAAGCATTGAGCAGTGCTCAGGATAAGGTATGTTATAGTGTGTAAGCTCAAGGGCAAATGATATTCTAGGTCCAAAATAGATTTGAAGAAACACAACAAATATACAAAAGGAATAAGGCACTGGTGGTGGGGAAATAAAGCAGTAAAAAAGATCACTTTCTGTAAAAGAAACCTTCTCTTCCAAGATTGCACATCTGTCTCTTTCCTTGAACTCTTTATTCTTTGAGAAAAGCAAGCACAATGACTCCTTTCCAAGTCCCAAATTTTACACATGTGTAGCTAAATGATGACACCTTAGGGAAGATGAGACCCATTTCAACACCATAAGCCGACTACCTTAAGGATTGATCATCATTTCTACTAGGAAGGAGGCTATGTGTTGTGGCATGAATTTCCAGCCATTGCATCCTATGTGCACACATGCACATGCAAAAACACATACAATGAAATAGAGAGAAGGGTTTGATGGTTCCTAAGAAAGAGCGAAGAGAGAGGTGACATGTAGTAGATCTTGGGATCTAAGGTGGGTTTCCTTGGTAATATGGTGCATGTGATGTATTGGTCCTCTTTGTTTTCACCCAATGGAGTATTGCAAAATGATTGTTTTGTGTGCATCACTCTGGTTGATCTGCATGTGGGACTTGATGTGGTGAAGTGTTAATGCTCACCCCAAGTCTCAACCCTTAGCAAGGTGTTGTGTGTGCTCTCCATTGTCACTCCCTAGGGATACCTCAAGATGAAAAGGTGCATATGTATCCTCCGGGATTGAGTCATGACAAGAATGAACCTCCTAAAGACTCAAAGTTGGTAGACTCCTGAGTTATCGAGCCATCCATTGAAATCTGATTTTCTCATTTTCCTAACTTTTTTACTTGTACATAGAAAACAACCTTTTTCCTCATTCCTGCTTGAAAAAGATGCAAGTTGAGAGCAATGGTAATGGTGATAAATAAGAAGTCTCCACTAGCAGTAAAGATCAATCTACTACCATAGAGGTGGAGGCCCATGCAAAACTAATTAGCATAGCTACTACCCATATTGCATCTATCATCAAGATCCTACCATGTGATCTTGGTCCAAATAAGCCACCACAATTGGGATCTCTCCCCAAAGAAACAAGGAAAGAAGTGTTGAGCAAAGCCAAAGATTAATGCTAAAAAGGGATGAGGTTCTTCTCTGTAAAGATCTGCAAAATCAACAAAGGGTCAATAAAGAGAACCTACAACTGCAAATTGGTAACTAGAAGAAAAATAAACCCGTTAGTATGATTTTGCTTTAAGAATTATGCTAGAAGGCCCCTGGTCAATTGAAATATATATGATGCTCTAGTTGGAGATCAGCTTTTCCAAGATATTGATGCCACTCCCCAATGTGCATAAACTATCCAAGCAACTCAAGATCATCCCTAGGAATGTAAGGGGGAAGGGTTTGGATACCCACAAGGAGGTCTAATATGGCATATGCCGCAATAGGAAACCCCATGTCAGCACCTTGCAAGAGATCAAATTAAATGAAGATCATGTTAACCAGCTTGTCATACAATGCTTCATCATGTCGTCAACACATCCATAAAAGATGTGGTGGTGCTTTGACTACAATAAAGGAAGAATAGAGGTAACAATTCAAATAAAAATCTTGGAGAGGTGCAATAGTGGCTATTTCAACCATGATGGATTGTGAAGAGATCATCTTTTTCTCGTTTTCTCAGTATATGCATCCAACACTTCCTTAGTGTGTGCAGAATAGTGGTGTGCATTGAGCAGACAAGCTTGGCCAACCATTCTCCCTAGTGATTCGACTATGGATCTAGACATAAGGGATAGATCACATGGAGGTGCCACAATGATTTTGGATGAAAGGGCTACCTAGAATGACATGATGTAGATGGATGACTTGCATGAGGGGTGATGGATCTAATGTCTTCTATACATTGCATAAGAACCACCTAGAATCAACCTAGATGAGATGGAATGTATGACAATGCAAGTGCATGGTGGCTCAATGGGCATTTCAAAACTAGGGTGCTTCATGAGATCTACACCTTAGATCACACATTCCTCATGGTTTGCTTCAAATTGATTCTAGAGTGTGGAAGGAGGAACAGACTACTACCCTTCCATTTCAACACATCATTCTTAGAGAATGATTGGTTTGTCACTAAGCTCAAAAGGGTGTGTAATGCTCCTAGGAAATACCAATTTTCCCTGTATTATAGGTGGTTGTTTCACTCTAATGTTATTAGCCTTGAATTCAAAGAAAGCATGGTTGAAAGCAAGCTAAATGCAACAAAAGTCACTATGGCATTAGCCTTGAATTCAAAGAAAGAATTCCTTGTGTCTGTATCTCGTACCACCTTACTTATCTTATTGTTTAGTGTTTATTACAAGATGTCAAATCCTACATCATATGCAAGGAGATGGACCACATATAAGCAAGTAAAGTGCAGTAATTAAAGGGGGATATTGGGAAGTACTTAGAGATGTGCCTACCCAATTTTACTCCAACATGCTGAAGTTCAAGAAAGAAAAGAAACCATTCATGCTATTGAATATGAATTTAGTGCCTTTCTCACTAACAATTATGATAGTCAAGTCTGATCCACCCTTAGTAGAGGGCATCATGAAAAGCTCACTACTTTCTTCAAGGCCACTACCGTGCAAATTCCTACTGATCTGGAACTAGTGTTGGATCACCCCTTAAGAAGAGGTGTATCATGCTTTGAAGGCCATAAAGGGTAACTTAATAAGCACTAATGGTCTACCTCCCAAGATCTTCCTATCCATATGAGAAGCACATGGCCATGACCTCTGATATGATGAATTGCTACAAGAAAATGGACTCACTCATCCCAAAGGTCAATGTTGGACTAATCAAGGTCCTTATAAAGGCCACATAAAGAAGGAAACCAATGCACTAATGACTGCTTCATGATGCTCAACCTTGCATACAAGATTCTAGCTAAATTTCTAGCAATCAAGTTCAAATTCTTGCTCCCACAGGTTCTCCATCCTCCCAAGCAATATGACTTTGTGCATTTTGAGGCAAATTCAAAATACACCATTGAACTTAGCATTCTCTATTGATTATGCTTTGACATTCAAATCAAAATTTGGTCTCTTGAATATGGATCTAGAAAAAATTTATGAGAGCATAAGCCGGTCCTTCATTCTAGCTACATTAGATGCACTTCTATTTTCAAAAAGGTGGTTTCTACTCTCTTCACTAATGCAAGCACATGTGTTGCTATCAATAGCCAAGTATCTACCCCCTTTGGGCTTAGAAGTTCCATACCACAAGGTTGTCCTTTGGCCCCCCTTCTCTTTGCCATAATTGTAGACCCTCTTTAAGGATGATAAGAAGATCCAAGATGGAGTAATCAGGGCTCTACCACTACTGGATAGTCATATAGGATCAATAACCAATGGAATCCCTTATTGATACTTAATGTTTTGCTAACTTGTCTGCTTCTATCATAAGTAGGTCCAAGATGGAATTCCTATTCCTAGGATGGAATGATGCTCCTACATGGATGTCACAATCTTGGTTCCAAATTATTAAATCAAATTGTCTTTCACTACCTCAGATGCCCAATGGGTGCAAGAATTACAATGTAGAAAAAATTCACATGGCTTCATAATAAAATAAAGCTCAAGGTGGATAAGTGCAAAAAAAACCAAACCACTATTATAGGAAGACTGCTAATTATTAGGAGCATACTAGATACCTCTACTATTTATTTGGGCATAATTCTACATTTTAGTAAAGTATAATGGGAGAAAGTTGCAAAATTGCTTAGAGAATTTCTCTAGAATTCAATGGATTCTTAAGGATTGCAGTTTAATACCTTAGCATATGATACCCTTGTGTAAGATGGAGGCTTGGGTATTACTAGCTTGAAAGGTAAGGAAAATCCTGTTAGTTTCAAGCTCTTGAAAAGATTGCAATGCAATTAGCCTTGGATGATAATCATTAGATTCCTATATCAAAGGGCGAGTGTGGGGATGACCTATCCTGGGAGGATCTCCTCCTTTGTTGACAAATCTCCCCATCAACCCCTCATTCTACAATGGCCCAAGCACTCAGTAAGTATTGGAAACTTATTGTTCTAGGACTTTTAATGGTCTAGAGCTAAAGGAAGGCAAGGAGTCTCTTCTTTATTGTGTAACATCTAGGTGTGCCCACATTCTTATGACCCACATTTTGTCCTAGTTGTAAAACAACATAGACCTTTTATAAGTATGAATGCAAAGGTTCTCTCTCCTATGGGTAGATATTTGGGACTCTACCTACAATAGCATTCTTAATATGGATGAAATATGAAATTTCAGTCTAACATTGAAGGACGCTAAGTGGTAGCATGCCATCCTATTGTGGAAGAAAAGAGTCAATTGGCTAACTAGTACCATCCTTAACAACAAACATGCTCTATGCTAACCAACAATCAAGATTCAAGGATTTTTGGAAAGATGTCAAGGCATAATCTTAGAGGTTCTTCAACAAGGTTTGCCCTCACGATATTGGAAAAAAAAAAGATCTTCCATCATTCTTAGATAATGACATGGAAGAGGAAACTCAAGAGGATTTGGAGAGCTACCAAGTTTAGGTGGCTCAATTTCATGCATGGCATATTTTTACGTGTAAGTTGTCTACTAGAGATACGTTGGCTAGAGTAATTTCTATCTCACCTGTGCATCTAATGTGTGCAAGAAAGGAGGGAACTCTCTTCTGCATGTTTTGGAAATGTCCCAAGGTTCAATTGGTTTGGTCTAATGGCTCATTGAGGCCAAACTAATTTCCAACATCAATGCCAAGGTTGTAATGCTTGGAATTAGAGGATCACTTGGTGACAAGTCCATCACAATACTTAGAGTCTTTAGAGCTCTCATGCTTAAGCATATTTGGTACCACGACTAAAACACCCTAGTTTTTCAAGGGAAGAGATTTTGTGAGCCTGCAAAGGTTGCCTCTAAGCTCAAGAATGATGCCATGGCACAAACTAGTGCCCATATCTATAAAGTTATGTATAAAAATCATGTTAGGACTTAAGATCGTAGCTTTGTCTTGTCACATATTTGTATGCAATTTTTGTTTACTTTTCAACTCATAATAGGGGTAGAATGTGTAAATGAAAAAGTAAAAGCAATATTCTTCTTGAAAAATCATGTTCTGTTGAGATGGATAGCAAGGTACCCATAAAAATATTTAGAATGTATTGAAATGTTTAGAAAAGGAAATCTATCTAGACACTTACAGTTGGTAACTTAATCTTTGCCACGCTCTTATTGTTATATCTGATTCATGTTGACACTAGTAATGCTTTGCCAAAGCTTGAGTAAGACTTTCTTCCCTTTTAATGCTTTGCCAAAGCTTGAGTAAGAATTTATTTGCTTTAAAGCTAATTTTTAAATTTTTAGTCACTATTTCTTAGAAAAATTATCATTTGTAACAAATTTTGCATCATCATCTAAAGTGTTTTCACCTCCACATGTGGCACTTTTACAGAACTAGATATTGCATACATCCCAACTTGCACGTCTTCTAAAGTTTTGGGTTGCTTCTCAACACATTGCCTAGATTGGGATTTGCATATGGCATTGGTTGCTGATTTGGATATAATCACCATGAAACTCTAGGGTTTAATTAATCAAGTCTCTCAGATGGGTCACTCCCCAGAGGGATTGGATGGGAGACATAACTCTTGTGAGAAAAATTATAAATCTCACAATCAAAAAGTTGGTAGGAGCAAAAATCTAGAACTTAAGTGATAATGGCTCAAATACTGAGGTCAAATATAATAGCAATAGTGATGATAAGGACTAAGACGAGGAAAGATAATGGAATCTACGTAATCTTAAAAAAGGACAAGGCCATTGTTTCATGCTTAGAAATCTCAAAAAATAACTATTTAGTGCTCAAAACATAATAACTTTTATAATCTAGTAGCCAATTATGCTATGAACTAACGATGGTGTGGGATTGACAAAACTTCCACCCATCATAGGTTGGTAGCCAGAATGGGCACACAAAACTTAGAGAAAAAAGAAGATTCAGAAATACAACAACACAAAGAGTTGTCCTAAGTTTATACATGGGCTAAGCTAGTCCTAATTCTCTATTCTTAGTGTGAGCATGGGATGCTTAGTTCTATGCCACTGCAAATGCTCTCTAACTACTAGTAAAGATGGTGGTGGAAGATGATATTTCAATACCCAAATCAACTAAAAAGGTATTTGAGCCAAAAATATTCATAGATATAAAAGCTACTAGATAGCTTCACAGCTAAAACTAGCTAGAGGTGGTTGCTTCTTAGTCAATGATGATACCAAACAATTAAATATTTTTCCATATAACTTTTAGATACTTTACCTATACACTAAACATTTGTTAGATTTTGTTAACTAAAGCATCTTATCTAAGTCCATAATCTTCTTTATGTCCATAAGCAAATGTAAGAAGGCCTTTAGCACATGGAGCACCTTTGTAACTTAAAAAATGGTTCAACCCATTCAGGAAAATAGTGCCATTCACTATAATGATTTGTAACATCCCAAATGTCACATGTGAAAGGGGGGAGGGGGGAAAGATATTTACAAAAATAGTAGGTAAATTGTCAATTTTGTCATCAACTAGTCATCAAATTCTGTTGCTGTAAGTCCAAGTGTGCCTCCATGATAAAATTTTGGCTACCACCTATGTAGAATGCCGTTTTGTGGAGCTAATATCTCTCAATTTAGCCAATAAAATTTGGAGGTGTAAAAAGATGAAAATTTTATCTCTTTAAGTACTACAAAGGGACTAGAGAAATCCTTGAGGTATGATTTCTACATTATTTTATATGGCCATGAATCTAGCTATATTTACCTTACTACTAAAATTCAAAAACTACACCTACTTGTCTATTTGGAACCTATCTAAGGAGTTGAATATTTGGAGCTACAACCATAATCGTATATTGGAGTATGAAGAATAGTTATTCCTTATAGAGAATCCACCTATCAAAGAGTAGCTTGATATTTTCTTATGGGAGAAAGTCACATAAGTTGTTTTGAGTAGCCACACTACAATGAGAGCAAACATAGTGCAATCATAGTAATATAATCTTAACAAATTCCAATATAGTCCTAGCACAGTCAAGTTATCTATAGATAATAGACACCACAAAGTGCACTATGGAGTAGAGCTAAGTGTAGCCATTCTCTCTACATTGTAGCTTCCTCCTTTATACTAGTTTTGGGTTCAAGGATTAGCCCATCATTGTACTAGGTAGCCATAACCGCCCTTCTATTATGAATAAATAGTTCAATGTTATTATTAATCTTATGTTCTATATCCATTATGGGTTTGGTTAAGACTTGTACTAGTGTTTTACTCTAATCTTAATACATTTCACTACTATTCTTTACTAAACAATTGACTTTTTCAAAAGTGCTTTTGAAAGAACTTTTGTATCTCAAAAAGCACTTTTGTCTTTGTGTAAAAGCACTCTAATTTCTATGAAAAAATCATTGTTATTTTTGTAAAAAGTACTTTTTCATAGTACTATTATCACTATTTTGTTCATTGATTGAGACTCATCTCTTGTCCTATTCCTCATCCCCTTTTTCACATGGTATCAAAGTAGGTTTTTTTAGAATCTTGCCTTGTGTGAGCCTTGTTAGTGTGAAAATCCCCAATAGTTGCATTATTTTTGTGAAGCTAAAAAAGGCACGTAGTCTACATGGTTTACATTCAGAGTGTAATATTTCCATGCAATAAAATTAGTTAGTTGGTTAGTTTAAAAGCTAGTTAGTCAATTAATAAGTTAGTAAGGTTACTAACTAAAGTAAAAAATTAACTAATGTTAATAACTAACTAACATTAAAAATAAATAAAACCGAGAGTCGTAACTCGATATTTTTTCTAAGTTAACAAGGACCGTAGCCGCCCTTCACGAAAGTTACAAAGTGAACAAGAATTATGAGCTATATTAATCACTAGTGTTAATGTGTATAGTATAGATGGTCTAAAAATATTAGATTTTTGGGCAAAACTAGCACATTTTAGATATTTTAGATACTATCCTAAAAAGATATGGAGATTTCTAGAACTGGATCCATATTTCTAGAATTGGATGTCATTTAAAAGAAAATACAATCAATGTTTTAGTTATTTTTGGAGATTTTATAAGAAGAAAATATAAAGAGAGTAATTGGCCAAATCGCGTGCACCGCGATCGTAGTCTATAGGCAATAGACAACACTTTAAATAGGAAGAGAAAGAAGGAGTGATCTGAAAGATTTCTAACCAATGGAACCATCAGATTTATGATTTGAGCATCAGGTCATTGACTTTTCCAAGATCCCCTCTACCAAGAACTCTTGTTCTCAGCTACATCCCCTCTTCTCTAATTCATTATAAATAAGAGTCATGGGGAGGCACAATGAAGCACAAGGAGACCCTAAGAGGCTGTGAGAGAAAAGTAGAGAGAAGGATATCCCTCCAAGAGATTGTGAGAAGTAACTTGAGAGAGAGAGAGAGAGAGAGAGAGAGAGAGAGAGAGAGAGAGAGAGAGAGAGAGAGAGAGAGAGAGAGAGAGAGAGGAGTTATCCCAAGAGACTGTGAGGGAGAGAGTTAGCTCAATTCTCCCCTATCTCAGTCTTGGACTAAGCCATCTTCTCTTACGCTCTCCTATCTCGAATCCATTCTGCCTTCTTTATCTCTTAAATCTACTTGCAAACAATGGCCTCCAAGCAAAGAATGTCGCATGCGGATGCAATCCTACAACCAACAACGAAGCTTCGGGTGAAGGCATCACTGTCAATCCAACTACGATACTAGTCATAAGTAATGTATTTCCAAATTGACAGATGCTTGCTTTAATTATCGTATGAGATAAGTTAGGCTCCATACCATGATGCACGAGTATAGGTCATCGGAAAGGATAATTTCATCTCACATATTCAAAAGATGGAGCTTGTAAAGTGCATGTATCAAGGGAAGTTAATTGCACCTAGTTGCATATGGATTATTCATTGATAGAAGCAATTACAATGAAAAATCAATCAAGGGTTATGAATGGCATAATCGTAAAAAGAATGACATTAAAAATGGTGCATACAAGTGTTAAGTAAACTTTACATAGAATCACTCTTTGATCCCAAGGAGGAGAGTAGATATGCAATGGAAATAATGTCACATCTATTCTTGCATATTTTGGGAAGAATACAATTGGTTTTGTTCATTGGTCAAACAACATCCTAAATGCTTTTACATTCAATTGGTTGTTGGTTTGTTGTTTGGATGATTATTCCAAGTCCTTGTGCTTTATCGCAAATGCATGGTCGAGGTCTATGATGACAAGTTGCCATGGGGATAAAGGAATGTTTTCTTGGAAAATGATATTAGAGTTGAATGCCTTGTTGTGCTTGATTCTTAAAGGATTTAATTAAGGAAGGATATATTGCACGGGTGGATCACCTCCATGATCGCACTGTGGATTAACCTAAAGAGGGCACTGCTTGATTCATGGGCCAAAGGTTGAGTAGTGAAAAGGCCAACCACAGGAATGATGTTTCACTCTTAGACAGCTTGCAGGTCAGGTGGAGCTCTGGACACCCCTTGCTAGGTCTAGAATGGAGTTGAAGACCTGTGTGGCCCCCAACATCTGGGCATGTTGGGAGATCCTATTTTAGATAAAGGATAGAATTTGTGGTGTCATGTGATTTGGACCATTTACTTCTGTTGGACAGAAGGGATATGGAGTTTCTCATGTATGGGGAGGAGACAAAGATTAACTTGAAGATAAGTTAAGGAACTTTTTTGAACTTGTTTGTCAATAGATTGCTTGGTCTATATTCATGTTTGTGCTGTAAATTACACGAACAAACCTCATTTCCTAAAAGGCTTAATTAAAGAAGCTGATTTTAAATGTCACAAATAAATGTGATAGGATCTAATTAGATAACTAAAGAACGCCTATTGAGGGAAGCGGATGGGCAGAACCCCCGACAGGTTTATCCTATAGTAGGGTGGTCCTAGAGAACTAGGAGGCCTCTCACAAGGTTTTACTAACGACTGGCTCTTAGTAAGTGTTAGAATAGAACCCTAATTCATGCCGTTTTAGGGGATCGGAATGGGACTATACCCTACCGGCAGAGAGGTTGAGCAGCGCATCCCTCTAGTTTTCCATTCTCTTTGAACCAAGTGTGGCACAGATCTACTTCGGATTGGGTATCTCTGCATAATGGAGGATGTCTAGAATCCAACGCTAGAATATTGTTAAGAGACCTTGACCCCTAGGAGCCCAGATTTCAGGTCGAGCCTAGTGGGTTTGGCTGCGAACGTTCCATTCTGAGGTGGACTTGAGAAACCCTAGGCGACAAACCCCATAAAATTCCATGGAAATTCCGAGTAGCGTTGCTTAGATTTGTCGATGGACCGCTAAAAGCCTACCTAGATAGCCAATAGGCGGACACCTTACATGGAGAGAGCAAAAAATCTCAATGACACCAACTATGCTACACTTGGAAAGTGAAGATGGAGTCACTTCTCTTCTTCCAAGATGGATGGGAGCTAGTCTCAATGGATATACCAAAGAAGATGAGATTATTGAAGAAGAATTGGAAAAGTGGGGAAAAAAGACCGTGTTCAGTGGACACGTTACAATTGGTATCAGAGCTGATCAACAACGGAATTGTTTTTAGGAAATCTTAATAAGATGAAGTAAAGAAAATGTTGCTGTCCAAACATTTCCTTACCTTCAATGCTGTCTTGCAGAATTACGAAGCATGGAACAAGTTCTTGGTATTTCGAGTCATGTTTATGACTGCAATGCATTCTCCGCTTTATAGGCAAAGGATTGGGATGATGAACATCCTGGAGTAGATCTATAATCCATCACCTTTGTACATGGAACGAAGATGGACGGGTGCTTTAGGAATCTACTATATAGCCGCCCACCAGTTTGCTTATCTACAGACTAACCTAAAGAGGATCAAGTGGTTGGAAGACCTAAAAGTTGTGAAGCTGTTCATTTTTGTGGAAGCTCACGTAAACTCAACTTTACATATTCGAGGTTGGAGGGTTGAGATGAACTCATATGTATATGAGGAAGAAATCCGTGTAATCCTCACTGACAGGATTAAAGTGTTGGGCCGCCATGAGAAGTATGGATTCCAACGGAAAGGATATCCTGAACTTCCAATGACTTACCGATTCCTAAAGATCCATGACCCGAAACCTTACTATTATACAGTTCCTGTAGATAAATGTAATACAACGTTGTTCTCCCCAAACTAAATGTAACAGTTGGTTTATCATCGCATGAAATGTTGTATTCGAAAGGGCTATGGCAATATAAATACAAATAAAGACTTCTTTTTATCAATGTCTGATTGTGCAAAAGTTAAGTAGCTACATTGGTTACATGATAGCGGAATTGAAGATGTAATATAAATTAATGACGATTATCGTATAATAACGCTAAGAAAACCTTTATTCAGGCACAACCCCAGGTACATGTTCCTAATTCGCCTCCTACATCAAGTACTGCTATGATCCAGGAGAAGAAGTTCCTTCTCAAGCAGATTAAGCCACCCAGTTTGACGGGAGAGGTAGATTCGTCCAAGCTGATGCTGAAATTTGGATTGAATCCATGGAGGATTACTTTGAAGCAGTCGGTACTGCACCTGCCAATTAGGCTATGCTCGCCAAGCTAAAGCTCACTGGCAAAGCCAGGCTTTGCTGGAAGCAATGGTGCAGGGATCAAGGGATCACAGAGGGATCCGTTACCTGGGAGAAGCTGAAGAAAGCTATGCAAGGAAGATATTTACCACTTGCTTATCGCACGCAGAAAATGAATGAGTTCTACGAGCTAAAACAGCTGGGGCTCACGCTTGATGCATACTATTCTAAATTTGTCTCACTTCTTAAGTATGCACCGCAGATGGACATGACACAGCAGGTGTCTAAATTTTGTGCGGGATTAAATCCACCAGTCAATACTCGTCTTGAATCTATGCATCCATCAGATCTTTAGGACGCACTCATTCGAGTGGCGCCTATAATTTAGGAGGTGCAAGCTAGAACAAGGGGTAACAAAACTTGGTCTTATAATGACCCGAACAGAGGAGCATTCAAACCTCAAATAAAGAGAGTTCAAGGACATAATCAGGGACAAAGAAAGAAAGCAAGGACGAATAATGTCAACAACTTTGTTCCTACTCAAAGTAATGGCCGAAACCTCCATTGTTTCCACTGCAACGAACTCGGTCACTTCAAGAGGCAATGTCCCAAGCTTGGTGGAGGACATCGCCAAGTGCCTTTCTAAGGAACAGGCCGTGGTCAAGGAGCTGCTTCCCGAGGCAGAGGAAGATCCGCCTGCATTGCCAATAGACAAATGTGCGAAGAAGAAGAAGAAGAAGAAGAAGAAGATCCGATCATGGAAGCAGAGTTTGAAAGGGCGACAATCCATGCCGCTTTACACAAGAAAGGGCCAAATCGCCAGTTCTCGGTGATTCAGACACCGTCGGACTATCAAGGTAAAGGTTTCAAGACCTTGATTGATTGTGGCAGTACACATTCCTTTATCTCACCGGCATGTGTAAAAAGATTAGGAATAGCCACAGTAGAAGCACCTACCCTGCTTGTGGAATTGGAAAATGGTCGTGAGGTTACTTGTACCAGGAAAACTGCTAAGGTGGAATTCTTCTTGGGAGGAAAGAAAACTTCGGTCAAATTCAGAGTCATGAATTCAGGTATCCATGAGTGTCTACTAGGAATTGATTGGCTTAAGCCTAACGACGCCCACATTCACTGTGGAAAGGGTCAAGTTTCCTTTCGAAACTCTGAAAGGGAATTAGTCACAACTCAAGGTGAGGCAGGAGTGCCAAGAATCCAATTGGCCAAAGCATCTCGGATCATAAAAGGAGTCAGAAAAGGATTACCTCTTTACTTGATCAAACTCAACAAATTAGATCAAAAGCAAGAGTCTCATGAGGGACCTTCTTGGCTAAAGGAATACGCGGATGTATTCCCTGAAGAGTTGACTGAACTTCCGCCTCAAAGAGAAGTGGATCATGAAATTAGGTTACTACCAGGAGCTACGCCAATTGCAAAGAGACCTTATAGAATGTCCATAACAAAAGCAATTGAGCTGAAGGAACAACTCAAGCAACTGCTAGATCAGGGCTACATCCATCCTAGTAGTTCACCCTGGGGAGCTCCAGTACTATTCCAGAAAAAGAAGGATGGGACACTTCGACTATGTATTGATTACCGAGGGTTGAATCAATCAACAGTCAAGAACAAGTATCCTATTCCTAGAATAGATGAGCTTCTTGATCGTCTTCAGGGTGCGAAGATCTTATCCAAAATTGATCTCAGGTTAGGTTACTATTAGATAAGGATCAAGGAAGAAGATATCCGAAAGACGGCCTTCAATACAAGATATGGGCACTTTGAGTTCCTAGTTATGTCATTCGGGCTTACGAATGCACCTGCCACCTTTAATAAGTTAATGCAGGATATCTTTAGGCCATATCTTGATGATTTCGTACTTGTCTTCTTCGATGAAACTTTAGTCTATTCTAAACAAGAAGAAGATCATGAACCCCAACTTCGGATTTTCCTTGAGACAATGAGGTCACATAAGCTGTATGCTAAAATGAAGAAGTGTGCATTCTTCAAGCGTCAGATTGAATATCTGGGATTCATAGTATCAGTAGAAGGAATATTAGTGGACCCAGCCAAGGTCAGAGATGTGCTTGAGTGGCCAATACCAGTATCCATCAAAGAGATACGTAGCTTTCTTGGATTGACAGGATGGTATAGGGTCTTCATAAAAAACTATGCTTTGATTGTAGCACCTCTGACGGACTTACTGAAGAAGCAAACTTCCATTGCATGGTCAACTCCCAAACAAAATAGCTTCGACAAATTGAAGCAAAGTTTGGTATGAGCACCTATTCTAAAACTTCCAGACCTCAATAAGGAGTTCGAGGTAGTAATTGATGCTAGCATTCTTGCCTTGGGGTATGTACTTATGCAGGAAGGTCATCTAGTAGCATACTCTTCAAGGAAATTGAAGAGTCATGAAAAGAATTATGCTACGCATGATCTGGAATTACTAGCTGTCATCCATGCTCTAAAGCTTTGGAGACACTACCTGTTGGGTAACAAGTTTACTCTAGTAACTGACCATAAGAGTCTCAAATGGATCTTTACCCAGAATGAGCTCAACATGAGGCAACGTCGGTGGATTGAAGTATTGGAGTAATATGACTTTGAAATCAAGTACCGACCAGGGAAAGAGAATGTAGTTGCCGATGCATTAGTCGCAAGGTATTCCTAAATTCCCTAATCTTGCAAAATCCATCAACAGCTAGATCTCTAGCTACAAAAGTAACTATGCCAAACAACCCTATACTTGAGTTAGCTAGAGAGGATGCATGCCATGATCCAGCCTACCAAACAATGCTAAGGGAGATCTTTATCAAGGATCAAAATAAAAAATTGCAGGCTAAGTATCATGAATTTTCTATCAATAGTGGACTTGTCTACTATAGAACAAGACTGTGTATACCAGCAAGTCAATAACTTAAGCAGAAGATATTGTGGGAAGCTCATGATTCTCCTTTCGCAGGACATCTTGGCTATGCTAAGACTCTTAATGTAGTTAGGAAGAGCTACCATTGGGAGAGGCTCAAAGGTGACGTTCTCAAATATGTCACCGAGTGTTTGTCCTACCAAGGTATCAAAGTCGAACATGTCATGATGCCAGGGAAACTGCAACCGCTTGACATCCCCCAAATGAAATGGGAATTCATCAGTATGGATTTTGTTGTAGGCCTACCCCAAGTCCAGGGAGGATACAACTCCATCATGGTTGTGGTTGACATGCTTACTAAGGTTGCACACCTTATTCCAATAAAGACAAACTATAAAGCCTCAGCCATTGCAAGATTGTTTATCAAGGAGATATTCAAGCTACATGGTTTACCCAGAAGAATCATTAGTGATCGTGATTCTCTTTTCACATCACACGTTTGGAGAGCTATCTTTAAAGCTATTGGGACTCAACTTTGTTTTAGCACCACCTACCATCCCCAAACGGATGGCCAAACAGAGCAAGTAAATCAAGTCATCGAGGATATGCTTAGGGCATACTGCTGTCAAGAGCCGAAGAGGTGGATTCAATACTTGCATTTGATTGAATTCGCCTATAATGCTTCTTACCAGCAAAGCATTCAGATGATCCCTTTCCAAGCATTATATGGTCATGACTGCAGAAGTCCCCTTAACTTTTCTGATCCAACCTTAAGGGTTGAAGCTTCAAGACTGATGTTGGAAGTGATGGATGACCAAATAAAGTCAATAAGACAAGACATACAAGCAGCCAAGGATAGACAGAAGGCATACGTGGATTTGAAGCGTCAAGAAAGGGTCTTCGAAGAAGGAAACATGGTCTTCATTCGCGTATGCCCTAAAAAGAGTTCTCTATCCTTAAGAGATTGCAAGAAGCTAAGTCCAAGGTATTGTGGGCCATACAAGATCCTCAAATGCCTAGGACCTAATGCTTATAAACTACAACTCCCTGAGAATCTAAAAGTTTATAATGTATTCCATATCAGCCTATTGAAAAATTATGTACCTAATCCTAACCATGTACTTGATGACCGACAAGTTGTAATGCCTAGTCAAGGAGTCCTTGAACTAAGGCCTGATAGGATCTTAGATATTAGAGAGAGACAATTAAGATCCAGAACCCTGAGAGAATGCCTCGTCCACTGGAAAGATTATCCCGAAGAGGATGCCACTTGGATACATGAAGGCACTCTCAACCATCAATATCCCTAGTTTATCTCAAGATGAGGACATCTCGATTCCTCTAAGGGGGAGAGAATGTAAAGTTCTACATTTCTCTTCGCGTGAACTAATCCTTTCAATGGATAGTTTTGATAAATGCCACGATAATGCAAAATTTTTTATTATTCCCCTCCCCAACTAACTGTTGTGCTGGAAGGGGACGGGAATAGAAAGGTCGCAGAAGCACCTCGGTGGGTGCTCTTAGGGGTGTGAGATGCATGCCATCAACACGTATGAGGGGTATGAGGGAGGGGAGGATCTTATCCCCTCCCCTATATAACTGGGGGGGGGGGGGGGCGCATGGCTAAAGGAGGGGAGAAGACCAGAGTTGGAGAGGACGACACTGCCACCATATCACCATGCAGTACCGCTGCTAAGAGAAGGGAGGGACAACTAAATGCTGCCAGTCCTTCTAGCACTACCGCCTGCAGTTGTAGGCCTCGCCGCCTCACAGAAGGCCCCCAGTCCGTCACCGACACGACGTTCAATCTCCCTCCTTGCCACATATGAAGCATAGAAGCTTCTAAAGAGAAGCTTCTAAGGGGCTAGATAAGCCCCCTTTAGCCCTTTCACCCCAGGTTTTAAAACCCTTTAAGCCCCCTTTCACCCCCCTCCCACACCCCCCCCCCCCCCCCCGGTGTCTTATCAACCCCCCTATCCCTTGAGCCTTTAGGCTTTAAAGGTCTTATCACCCCTCTTATCCCTTAAGCCTAAAACACCTCCGTGTCTAAATACATTATATGGCTCTCTCCCATGAGGGTTGGAACCCCATGTTTTACCCTTAAGTCCTTTCTTTTGGGATTATTATCTTCCCTGTGATTTTAACAACCCCTATCCTTAAGCCCTTTTGTTTTTTCCCTTGGAACCACATCCCCCATGTTAATCTCTTAAAACCCCTATTCCTTTTCCTTGGAACCACCCCTCTTTCCTCTGTGTTAAAACCTTCCCTAGCCCTTCCCTTGTGGCGTATTGAAACCCCTTCCCTCCAAGTTTGACCTAAGGTCCTTTGTCCTTACTTATAACCTTTACGGTTACTATATTTCCTTGGAGTTCTCTCCCGCTCCTTGTGTCTTTTCCATCCCTTTTCATTCATTGTTTGAACGAGTCATTAAAAGGCCATTAAACCTTCCCCATGGCTTCAATGGGTCTTAGTCGTAAAAGATTCTGAAACACCCTTTCGAATTTCTCGATTTTAAGGAGGGAGCCTTCCAAAAAACTACTTTTGACGAACGGTGCAAGGGAGCGACGGTGGAATTCCAAAGAAGAGTTGTAAAAGCTGCTTCCACGTCCGAATGACTACAATTGCGATGCCTCCTAAGAAAGTCCAAGGCGCAGTCACGGGAGGGTCATCTCCCGGTATCCATGTGGATATCTCACCCCAAACCCAGGTTTTTCCTTCTTAATTTTATATCGTTGTAATTCAATCATGCAAGATGAATTGTTAGAGATAGGATATATTTTGTCCTAATTGTTCACGACGAAGGAATATTTAATGGAACATGTAAAATAAATAAAGCATAAACGTATTTTTAACAAATAGCTTTATGCATGGAAATGAATTATGAGCTAGATTGTTACCCATTAAAATAGTATACTTCGGTTAAGCCTAAAGGTATGAAACTGCATCTCGTACTATTAAACCCTATTCTTTTACAATGAATCATCATGGAAAGTGCAAATCATAAAGTGACTCTTACGATGCATAAACTCTATGAAATTATCATTGTTAACTGCATAACTTAGCAAGAAAAAGGCTGCTTATTTAGCATGAGTTGTGTTTGCAAAGAAAATGGAAGATTAGTTGAAATTAACCTAACCTATGCCTAACCTCAAATCAATAAGTTAGGGTTACACATAGACAATGAATCAAGTGGAAGTAATCTCGAAATTATCTTCTAGAGTTAACTTAATTTATATAAACTTAAAACGCCTATGCTACGAAGTACTCATTGGGAATAAGTTAAATTCCAAGTAACATCTATACCTTAAATACTTACCCACATTCATTGAATGTAGGGACAATGAATTGTAATCGTAAAAGGATCTAGGGTTTGACCCTGAGAATCTTACAAAAATGAAGCTAGGAAACCCTAGGTCTAACGACGTTAGCTTAAAGAACCTGAAACAAATTGTTTCGTGACTCTATTATCCCATAGTATGATGTGGCACTTGCACAGCAAGTACGGAGTCATATGGTCTTGTGATTGGATCACAAGAAGAAAGGCCAAATTCTCGCAACGAGGAAGGCAGATCCTTATGCAAGTTATCTTGCAAGAGGATGTATACTTTGATATCCTTCTTGAGTAAGGAAGATTAAGTGAAGATTAAAGACCAGAAAACTGGAGTACCCAATGAACCTTAAGGTTTGACCAAGTTGGGTTAATAGGATATAGGGGATATTGCCAAGTTGCAAGTCATCTCGGATCGAATGCTAGATGCATTTGAAAGGAAGGATTCATTCCTTAGCAGTTTGCCAATAAAAACGATCAATGGAAATGTTTGTGCTTGCTACAAATTTTAGAGCACTGTTTGACTTGTTTGACCAATGAATTAAAAGATAAATGAATATCTATACTTTAGGTTGAAGGCGTGAAGGGAGAGGCATCTTCGGTTACCCCCGACTACCTGCTTCACCCTAACAAAGGGGGTTGTTGACCGCGTCGGGAACGTGGACCGAACCCGTCGTGAGAGGTCTCTCCGTTAAGCGCTACTTGGAGCAGGACGACGCTTGGGTACCAGGGGGGCTCTAGCCGTAAGTCCCTCGCCTTCCGGGTCCTGCACAAGAGGCTAATGTGACTCAGGATTGGATCTCGAGGACTGCATACTAGTCTACGGGCGGAAACTTTGAATAGTGATCCTTGTGGATTGCTGAATAGCCTTCGGGTGGATTGTGGATAAGCCTACAGGCGGAACTCTTTGTATTTCAAAGATAAATAAGATGACTTGTTAATAAGGAACTTGTCTAATATTGTTTTTCTATGTCAAGTGATAAGATTACATGAAGGAACCAGTGCCTAATGGGTTAATTAAAGAAGCTAGTTGTTACCTGTCCAACTAATGTGTTAGGTAATTAAATAACTAAAACAACCCGAGGAAAGTGCGGAGGATGGGCCATAGGTCCGTCCTACGGATGGGTGGTCCCGGTTGGCCGGGAATTTTTCTCAAATCGCGAGGAATAGTGGGATGATCATAAAAGGACATGAACAATAAAAGCATTGACCTAGAGTTATGTTTTAACCCGATTTACGTTGTTTTAGGGGAACGGAATGGGACTATGCCTTATGGTAGAGAGGTTGAGCTTTGCATCCCTCTCGTTTCCCATTCTCCTTAAACCAAGTGCAGCGTGATTTCGCTTCCGACCTGGAGTTTGTGTGTAAAGTAGTTCGCTTGGGTCCGACGCTAGCTGCTATTAGGAAATGACCAATCAAGAAAACCCTAATTTAGGTTGATCCTAAGTGGGAACGGCCGAAATACTTCCGCTACGTGGCAGACGCAAAAAGCCCTAGATCGCAAACCCGTAACATTCCATGGGAGTGCCGGGTGGAGCTTGTAGACATCCTTTCCGATGGACTGCTGAGACGTGTCCTGGATGATACTAGTGGACACATTACAATTTGGCAAAGCCAAGTGTATATCCCCTGTACCAATAACATGACAATCATGCTCAAGGTCCAAATATATACATCCATCAACCTCCCTCTAAGAAGAGAACCAAGCTCTGTGTGGAGTAACATGACAAGATGCCATACTATCTAAAAGCTAATCAAAGGTATAGGCCATATCACTAAGCAAGTAATCTACAGGATTACATGATGCCAGGAGTCTAGGCTCAGCTACATCATCATGGGTAACTACATGCACCATACCACTATCAACAGTGGTCTCACCTACTGTATTACTGACTCTCCTCTCATGTCCAGTGCGGTGCAATCTTTTCTACTCTCTAGTCCACTTGAAGCATTTACACTTCACATGCCTTGTCTTTCCAAAATGAAAGCAAACAAAACCTATAAAACCTGTAGAAGAGGACAACTGCTCTATAATAGCATGAGTAGGGATTTCCAATACATCCAAGGAGCTCAAAGAATCAAGGGAACTCTCATAAGAGAGAATAGGCTCATCAAGAGGATTGTCTGCATGACTAAAAGAGCTGGAAGTCATCATAGCATACTGCAAAGGGGACTCATCCAAACTAGAAGGGGAGAACACAAAGGCATCAACCGTGGATGCAAAAGCTCCCACACGGACAAGCCTAGCAGACAAAAGCATGACATATCCAACCACTGTAGCTCACAACCAAAAAAGCATAAGCATGCCTCAGAGCCATAAATGCATAAGCATCCCCGAAACATAGGACTATACATAACTTTGCAGTGTCTCATACCATGTACTCACATACATGCCCAACCAAGAACGACAGGTGGCAAATAAACCTACAAGAATCAATCTCATACCATGTACTCACATACATGTCCAACCAAAATAAACCTACAAGAATCAAGCTCCAATAAAAGCCCAAATATCTGTGTAAAAGCATCTAGGTAAGAGGCTATGTAAAATACATAGGAGCAGACCACATGCATACACAGGTGGCCATAAAGATCAATTGCTTCCTGACATACACTAGCAATAGCAGCCCAAATAGCATAGATGCCATAAAATAGAGAAGTAGGACGACTATAATTGTAAATCCCAAGCACTATCCAAGTCCATTGATCAGTAAGTATCCCGCATATCAAATGCAAATGAGCAATCATAGATCAATAGGCAATTACCAAAACAAGGGAGCAGTTCACTGCTCAATACATGTAAGTGCATCCAAGTAATAGCCAAGATCCATAATCAGAGCGTCAAATCCCATATAGCATCTAAGGTTGTAACGGAAAAAGCCAAGTCGTAACAGAAAAAGCCAAGTCAATGTCCAACTGCTCAAGGGAATATCTGTGTAACTGTAACCATAAAATCTCCCACATGAGAGACATGTACTACATAATCATTGCCATATCTAGCACCTTTGCCCAATACCAAGCAACCATGACAGATTTTTCATGAAGTATCCCCAAGAGAGACATAATATCTTGCACCATGAAATTGAGTGATAGAGATTAGGCTCTTACTGAGTGTAGGTATATGCAAGACATCACAGAGTATACGAGAAGACCCATTTGGCAAAGCCAAATGTATATTCCCTGTACCAATAACATGACAATCATACTCAAGGCCCAAAGAAATACATCCATCAACCTCCCTCTAAGAAGAGAACCAAGCTCAATGTGGAGTAACATGACAAGATGCCATACTGTCTAAAATCCAATCAAAGGTATAGGCCATATCACTAAGCAAGTAATATGCAGGGTTACACGATGCTAGGAGTCTAGGCTCAGCTGCATCATCATGGGTAACTATATGCACCATACCACTATCAGCATTGGTCTCACCTACTGTATCACTGACTCTGCTCTCATGCCTAGTGCGGCACAATCTTTTCTGATCTCTAATCCACTTGAAGCATTTACGCTTCACATGCCTTGTCTTTCCACAATGAAAGCAAACAAAACTTGTAAAACCTGTAGAAGAGGACAACTGCTCTGTGATAGCATGAGTAGGGCTTTCCAATACATCCAAGGAGCTCAAAGAATCAAGGGAATTCTCATAAGAGAGAACAGGCTCATCAAGAGGACTTTTTGCATGACTAAAAGAGCTGGAAGTCATCATAGAATACTACAAAGGGGACTCATCCAAACTAGAAGGGGAGAACACAAAGGCATCAATCATGGATGTAAAAGCTCCCACATGGACAAGCCTAGCAGAAAAAAGCATGACATATCCAACCACTGTAGCTCGCAACCATAAAACCATAAGCATGCCTCAGAGCCATAAATGCATAAGCATCCTCGAAACATAGGAGTATACATAACTTTGCAGTGTCTCATACCATGTCCTGACATACATGTCCAACCAAGAACGGTAGGTAGCAAATAAAACTACAAGAATCAAGCTCCAATAAAAGCCCAAATATCTATGTAAAAGCATCCAGGTAAGAGGCTGTGTAAAATACATAGTAGCAGACCATGTGCATACACAGGTGGCCATAAAGATCAATTGCTCCCTGACATACATTGGCAATAGTAGCCCAAATAACATAGATGCCATAAAAAAAAGAAGCAGGATGGCCATAACTGTAAATCCCAAGCACTATCCAAGTCCATTGATTAGTAAGTATCTCGCATATCAAATGAAAATGAGCAATCACAGATCAATAGGCAACTGCCAAAATAAGGGAGCTGTTCACTGCTCAATACCTCTAAGTGCATCCAAGTAATAGCCAAGATCCATAATCAGAGCATCAAATCCCATATAGCATCCGAGGTTGTAATGGAAAAAGCCAAGTCGTAACGAAAAAAGCCAAGTCAATGTCCAACTGCTCAAGGGAATACTCAAATGCATGTCAAGATGAGCTCAAACAACTGTCATCCACAGCCAAGGCATAAAGCATTCACCAAGACATCATAACCTGTATTGGGTAGCCTAGGCATAAACCATGTGCTACCTTCAAAGAAGTAACAATCAAACCCAAATCGAGCTCTAATCTCAGCTCAAAAGCATTCTGAAGCATAAACAAGACATGTGGCATAGTCCAAATACATCATGACATCATACCAAGTAGCCGGGAGCACCCCGTGAGGAATAGGCATAACCCAACTATAGCATAAATAGCTTCAACCCTGAAGTTTCCAGCAACAAATAATAGTCCAAAACTGAGTAAAATAATGCTCAAACCAAGTGCCAAGCTCAAATGCCAAGTGTCGGGGGCTCTCATGAAGCCATTTTGAAGTACGAAAGAGTGCCAACAAGGAGCTAAAGAAAGAAGATTACGAGCTGCTTTCAAGTGCCAAAAATTGGTGCAAATTGTAGGGAGGGGATTGATCACGTTGTTATGCGAGCGGTGATCGAGAGCAAGCCTCACTCACAACCCGATAACGAGATGTTAAGGAGTGCCAGTTGGGGTAATTGACTTTTTCGGATGCACAACACAACATAAAAATTTAATTATTTTGATAGACACCACACGAACCACACACAAAAAAACAAAACAATAAACAACGCCTCTTGTAGCTCAAGACAATTCAAACCCAAATTCAGGTAGAGCACCACACAAATACAATACAACAAAAATACCAACAATTCGAAAATAAACCAAGTGAAATATATTCTTGCACCTTAATAACCTTGAGCCGACACTCGGCGCTTTGACACCCAAAAGCTCCAACTTTCAAATTGGCATGACAAGAGCTCACTCTAGCATGTGACCCTCTTCTCTCTCCTCTCTCACAAAATACAATTGTATATTAGGGGGAAGGTCCTTAACTCTTCAATGTCCTCTCCTTATATAGTTTTCTATCCACACTCACATACATTAGGCTTTTTGCTTTCAGCTATTGGCTTTTTCTTTCCTACTACTTTTCACTATTTTTGTTTTTTCTGCCCTATGCCTGTTCGCAACTTGTTTGGATCATAACTTTGTCATTTAAACTCCGAATATAGTGGTTCGGGTTCTCAAAATGATCGGAACGCATCTGGTCGACAAGTCAACGCAAACAGAATTACAAAAATCCATTAAAAATGGAAAAAAATATTGGTATTCATAAATCGCATCATTTTTCTCCATATTTTATCTTGGATGACTTATTCCCTTCATTGACCTATTGTTATTGTAATTGTACACACTTCCATATGTCCTCTTTTCATTCATAAAGAAATACTCGCTGATGATGTAAAACGTACGACCTTTTCCCTTGATCCTTCAGTCTTCAAAATAAATATTCTCTGGATATGAACCTATTTTTTATGCAGCGTGCCCTAGCAGGAATATGATATGAAAGAGAAATTTATACACAACCATACATGATTTGAGAAAACATGCAATTGATCGAATTCGTGACATGCTACCATCCAAACAATGCTCACACAAAAAAAATATGGATGCACTGAAGATATTGTGCCTAGTCTATCTACATGTGATCATGCGTCATGAAAAATGCAAACAAAATTCTTTGTTAATTAAATCCTTATCCTCACCTCTCAATGCTCTTTTAAAAGATATGATACACTCCACTCCTCCCATCCAAAATCTCACAATCACTCAAGAAATGATGGTCCTCAAGATGATGACCAAATATGAACAACCCATCTCACAATTGATGGCGTCCTTCACGACCCTCTAAACTCACCCAACCTCCTTACACACTCAACCAGAGGTTCCTAATTTTGTGATGAACATTCCAAATGTTGTGCAAGAAATGTGTGTGCTCAATGATAGGTGCTCTTGTGCATCTAAAAGTTACTACATATAGCTGTAGTGGATCTCATGCTGTGCTATGCTCAATGATAGTGCAAAATGTGCATAATCCCAACCCATGGCATGAAAGTATTTGATAAGAACATGAGAGACCCCCGAGTGCAATGCATCAACAAGTGCAACGTGAAGTGCTCGTGAACCCATTATCCCCGTAATGTGCAAGAGTCTCGACAAGAAAACATACCTTGTTCCACAATGTTCGACAGCTACTAGCAAACTCTGGTTCTACCTATCCAAAACAATACCAAGCTCGACCAAGGCTATCAAGTTTCACACTCAACAAATCAAACAAAATGATAGAAACAAATCCTAAACTAAACAAACACAAGAAATCCAATTGGGAAACAACAAAACAAACAGTCATGTAAAAAACTAAGCTAGTAGAAATCAAACCTAACTACAATTTGACTAGGACTTTTCAGTTTTCACAAAAATGCTTGACATATTTAGCCCTTCCCCTAGTTTGCAAGCATTCATGTGTAGCAGTTTCTTTCATAAAACGATGCAACATTTATGAGCCAATAAAAAATCGAATCCAACGCTCTATCTCTAAGTTCTTCAAATTCATAAATCAAAAAAATCCATGACACACCATTCTCAAACCACTTTTGAACGGGCACACAAAAATCATCAAAAAAATTCTCTTTGAAATCCTCAAAATTCTCAAATCCAAATTTCTCAAAACAACTCACATTGTCAAAGCAAAACATCTCATCACCCACAATTACAATCCACATACCCATCCTATCCTCCCATAAGAAAAACATGACAAAGCTAGGGTTTTAAAACAAGGTTTGAACTCTTTCTATGTTGCCAAAATCAAACTCATCCACAAACATTGCAAGAATCTAAGAAAAATAAATCTCTTTAAAACATCCATCCAAACTACGAGACTTCATCTCTTCAAAAAAACAAACACAACAAAAAATCTTTCCCACATTATTCTCACAAACAATGTGATAAGACTTTCCACAAAAATCACATACTTACACCTTAGGCAACATATTAAAATCATGATCCTCATTCAAACACCTAATTGTTAAATTTTCTTCAACTACAACTTCCCAATTTTCTTCACACTTTTTACTCTTAGCGTTAGATCTCTCTTCTCTCAACTTTTCAATCCTTTTTTCTTCAACTACAACTTTTCAATTTTCTTCACACTTTTTACCCTTAGTGTTAGATCTCTCTTCTCTCAACTTTTCAATCTGCTTTAATGTCACTCTTAGGGTCATCAAAACCCCAATCAAAACCATCACAAACTTTAGTCACTCTCAGGGTCATCAAAACCCCAATCAGAATCATCACAAACTTCATCAAAAACTTTTGGAGAATTCAAAGAAGTTGCAAGACTTTCAAATGAAGTTTTCTCTTCGACATTGTTGCCTAAAACAACCAAACAATCATCATCACAACTATCAAGGAGTAAGAGATTAGGTCTACTCAAAACCACATCATCAACACCAAAAACAAAAGCCTCTCCAGGGCTACTCAAAACATCACCAAATAACTCACAAGACTCAACTGAGTCAACAACACCAACACCAAAATCACAACATAAGTCAGAACCTAAAACCTCCATACTCTCTTGATCAATAAACTCACCACCAAACTCACAACAAATCTCCACAAACTCATTAGGCAACAAATTTGAACCCTTAACTTCATCTTGAAAACTTACAGTTTCTAAGCCCTCCCCCTCATGGTCTTCTAACAAACTCAAAAATTCATCTCCATTCTCTCTTCATCTTTCAAGCAATCAGATCCATCTATACTATCACCAAGGCAAACAAACTCACTCTCTAAATTGTCTTTACTCTCTTCAACATTGCCATGACTATCAGAATTTTCATCACACCTTCCCTCATCAGAAATATCAAAACTTTCTTGACTCTCATCGTCTCCCAAAGAACATGAAAACTCTTGGTCCTTAAAACAATATGGTCTCTCATTTTGTTCATTACAACTCAGATCCATCTCTAGCACATCTCTAAAGTCCTTAAGCTCCAAAGTATAATCAGTCGATCCCTCTTCTTTAGTTAAATCACTAATCACTGAACTAGAAGTATCAGTGGTCAATGGGTATGAATTCAAACTCCTAGACTCTTCACTCCAATCAGTCAAACAAGTATTTTTCTCCTCAACCACCCTAGGGAGTTTCTCCTCACATACTTCAATTGATTTCTCACAAGTCAACTCATCTCTCCTAAATAGAGAATATAGTATACCTCTCTCAGTATAGACATAACTAACTCTCTGCTCCTCAAAAACATTTCTCTCAACTTGCCTTGAACTTAATCTTTCCCTTGGTTCATCAAACCCTAACTCTTTTTTTATTTTGGTCTTCCTCTCTTGATATTGAGCTATCTTCACCGCTTCCTCAATAGTCTTAGGGTTTTTTTACCTGTGATTTCACTCTCCAATCTTCTAATTTCAACCCATTTACAAAATACATTATCTTCACCATAACTGGGGCTATCTCACCTTCTAACAATGTTAAAGTCCATCGATTCCACAATCTTTCAAACTCCCTAGCAAAGTCCTCAACACATTGATAATCTTTTTGAACACAAGATTCTATTTTCGCCCAAATCTCACTTTGACTTTCTCTTTTTTTAAACCTAGATAGAAAAGCATTTTTAGTAGTCTCATAGTCCAATTTCCGTCTCTTAAATTTCAAGTTTATCTCAAAGTCAAGGAACCAATTTCGTGCTTCTCCCTGCAATTGATACCCAAGAATCTGGAGTTCAGCCTCAGGATTGGTCACTCTCCCTATCAAATAACATAGCTCTATTTTTTCTAAAAATATTTTGGGATCTTCAATATGATTACCATGGAATTCAAGAAAATCATTAGCCATTTTCAACAATCACAAGAAATCAAAACTAAGTCACATACAAGTAAAGTAAAACACCAAAACAAAGTCATTTTCGGCACTCCTCAATGGGGGCACCAAAAAAGAGATGTTACGTGAGCGATGATCGAGAGAAAGCCTCACTTACAACCCGATAACGAGATGTTAAGGAGTGTCGGTTGGGGTGATTGACTTTGTTGGATGCACAACACAACACAAAAATTTAAATATTTTTACAGACACCACACGAACCACACACGAAAGACAAAATAGTAAACAATGCCTCTTGTAGCTCAAGACAATTCAAACCCAAATTCAGGTAGAGCATCACACAAATACAATACAACAAAAATACCAACAATTCGAAAATAAACCAAGTGAAATATATTCTCGTACCTTAATAACCTTGAGCCGACACTCGGCGCCTTGATATCCAACAACTCCGACTTTCAAATTTACATGACAAGAGTTCACTCTAGCATGCGACCCTCCTCTCTCCTCTCTCACAAAATACAATTGCACATGAGGGGGAAGGCCCTTAACTCTTCAATCTCCTCTCCCTATATAGTTTTCTATCCACACTCACATACATTAGGCTTTTTGCTTTCAGCTATTGGCTTTTACCTTCCTACTGCTTTTCACTATTTTCGTTTTTTTGCCCTATGTCGGTTTGCAACTTGTTTGGATCATAACTTCATCATTTGAACTCTGAATATAGTGGTTTGGGTACTCAAAATGATTGGAATGCATTTGGTCGACAAGTCATCGCAAACAGAATTACAAAAATCCATAAAAATGGGAAAAAATATTGGTATTCATAAATCACATCATTTTTCTCCATATTTTATCTTGGACGACTTATTCCCTTCATTGGCCTATTGTTATTGTAATTGTACACACTTTCACCACACGTTCTCTTTTCATTCATAAAGAAATACTCGTTGACAATGTAAAACGTACGACCTTTTCCCTTGATCCTTGAGTCTTCAAAATAAATATTCTCTGGATATGAACCTATTTTTTATGCAGTGTGCCCTAGCAAGAATATGATATGAAAGAGAAATATGTGCACAACCATACATGATTTGAGAAAACATGCAATTGATCGAATCCGTGACATGCTACCATCCAAACAATGCTCACACAAAAAAAATATGGATGCACTGAAGATATTGTGCCTAGTCTATCTACATGTGATCATGCATCATGAAAAATGCAAACAAAATTCTTTGTTAATTAAATCTTTATCCTCACCTCTCAACGCTCTTTTAAAAGATATGATACACTCCACTCCTCCCATCCAAAATCTCACAATCACTCAAGAAATGATGGTCCTCAAGATGATGACCAGATATAAACAACCCATCTCACAATTGACGACGTCCTTCAGGACCCTCTAAACTCACCCAATCTCCTTACACACTCAACCAGAGGTTCCTAATTTTGTGATGAACATTCCAAATATCGTGCAAGAAATGTGCGTGCTCAATGACAAGTGCTCTCTGATGTGCGCATGCATCTAAAAGTTACTACATATAGCTGTAGCAGATCTCATGCTGTGCTAGTGCTCAATGATAGTGCAAAACGTGCATAATCCCAACCCATGGCATGAAAGTATTTGATAAGAACATAAGACGACCCCTGAGTGCAGTGCATCAACAAGTGCAACGTGAAGTGCTCGTGAACCCATTATCCCCGTAATGTGCAAGAGTCTCGACAATAAAACATACCTTATTCCACAATGTTCGACAGCTACTAGCAAACTCTGGTTCTACATGTCCAAAACAATACCAAGCTCGACCAAGGCTATCAAGTTTCACACTCAACAAATCAAACAAAATGATAGAAACAAATCCTAAACTAAAAAAACACAAGAAATCCGATTGGGAAACAACAAAACAAATAGTCATGTAAACAACTAAGCTAGCATAAATCAAACCTAACTACAATTTGACTAGGGCTTTTCAGTTTTCACAAAAATATTTAACAATGTTTTTTATGAAGGGGGGGCTGAAGGGAGCCACAAGGGGGCTCAAGGAAGCCAATAGAAGCCTCAAAACCAAGCCTCAACAAGCCAAGTTCAAGGGGATAAGCTTCAAGCTTAAAGGGGGAAGCTCATTAATGATTGCCCCAACTTGTAAACCATACCTATGTGACCTGAGATGAATGAGAGAGAACAAGATCTCATACCTCATGTAGATGCCAGGAAGAGCTCATGAAGGAATGACTCCTATACCAATTGAAAGGAATGCAGGAAACACGGGAGAGAAGAGCACACACAATGTAGGTGTTGTCAATAATGTTATGACAGCCTTATTGCACTTTCATATATATATGAATAAAGAATATGGGAGGTCATTGTACATGAGCAAGCCCAAGGGCATTTTACCCCAATAGCGTGAGTGTGAATGGAGAGGAAACAAAAGAAATACATATAGAAAAGGAGGGAGGGAAAGGAAAAGAGATAAGAAGTGAGACTGGGTAGGGAAAATGGGAGAGAAAAAGAAACATTTATAGAAAGAGAGGGGTAGAGAGAAACAAAGAAGGATGAAGGAAGGCAAATAAAAAAATAAAACAAACATTCTCATGTGGACCATGCATGAATTTTTGAGATTTGGGGACTGCTCAAGTAAGTAGGCTTTCGTTCTCCTTGGTGATATCTAATATAGCTCATTCAAGTTTGTGTTGACTAAATAGGGGTGTTGGGACAAGTTTGGTTTCCTCAAATTATCATGCATTTCCATTGTGTGGGCCACAATTAGACTTTCGAAGGTCATGAACCATGAAGAAGATGGTATATCAAGGATACGCTGCTTTCTTGATGGAGGGTCATGAACTGAGAGAAGGTTTTCTTTGGACGACCTCCAGCACGAATGAATGCCCAAAGCTGGTATGAGTTGAAAATGGTCCACACGGAGTCACATCCAAATGGAATGCAATGGTTCTTGATTTTCTACTAGTTGTTATATTGGATCTACTTATAAATCAACCATTTATTGGATCCCATGCATATTCTTAAGAATGTGGGCAACTTATTATGGGACTACATCACAAGAAAGAGAGACATTGCAAGGGCACAAATGGCTTTGAAGGAGATAGGCAAGATGGAGGCACTTTGGCTATAGTTGGTGAGCATTGATGGTTTCTTGCAACTACCTCGCCCTCCTTGCATTGTATCCAATAAAGAAGAGTGCATTGAGAAGCACATTATTAGCTCTATCCGCACCTCAATGAGTATATTGTGTTTCCTCAAATCTCTTTTCTCTAAAGATGACAAACTATTAGGGCTTAAATCCCATGACTAGCATAAGATATGTCAGGTTTGTACTGGCCTCGATTGTAAGGAGCTTACATATTTTGCTATTTGGTATTTAGTCAGTGTTTATAATGCTTCTTCATTCATGGTAGTTTGTACTACTCATCGCAATCGTAGGATGCCTCACTTCAGAAATATGCGGGGCGATTTACAAATTGTTAAATTTAGTGCAATGGATCTTACAAATGAAGATCAAAATATCCTCTATTGAATCCGCAAGCCAGGGAGCGATGGAGACAGTCTGTCTCTTTGAGAAATACCTACCCACAAGCATACTCACAATAAAAACTCACCTCCTAGTGCATCTTGTAGATGAAAAAGATTGCGGGTCCCATCTATATGTAATGGATGTTCTTCTTCGAGTGCTTCATGAAAACCCTAAAAGACTTTGTACGACAATGAACTCAGACAAAAGGTAGCATGACTTAAGGTTGGCTAGTGTTCGAGGCGTTAGTGCATACTTCACACTGGCTATCAACAATGGACTCAGTCAATAGAATGCTATGGTTACTAAAGGATGATGATAGACTGACCAAAGATGTGATGGTTGAAAATGGGATAGAAAAAAGGATGTATGCTGCAATGGAGGAGAAAGTGAATCGTTTTTGTATGTTACATCATGCACCCATGGAGAAGTGGCTCACTAGGTACAAGCAAGCTAGGTAGGAAGAAACACGATCAAAATTTTGATGCATTAAATGCCATCCACCGATTCAATATCCTTAGGGCATGGAGGAGATGCTGTGGTTTATGTCTATGTGATGATTACATGGAGCTTTGATCGCAGATTCTCACACAAAGGGGTGGAGGTCTCTATTGAGGAGTGAAAATTCGCAAGGGAATGCAATTCAAAGGTGACCGTATGTTTTATAACCTATCATATATAGATTTTATATGTGACAACTAATCTAACCATTTCAATGTATAGTACAAAAACTACAATACGACATGGTTGTATATGCAACATTTTCATGTGAGCACATTGGCAGATTGTGCTTCACAATGGATTGTGGTATTATGGTAAAGTTCAAGCAAGTAAGCCGATGGTGAGCCATGGATCCAAACTCCATTATAGATGAGATTGAGTATTTTGGGAACTTGCAAAGTGTTATCTCAATGGATTACTGTAGCTTCTCCATGATCATATTTGATGTACAGTGGTTCAAATTGGTATTGGAAGGAGTTGGGACAACCACTTGGTGAGGTTTCTCTAGATTTTTGGAAATAGATTCCGAGAAAGGATGAACGAATTTGTGCAACACGTTTGTCTTTCTGAAGGGATGCAATGGCAGTGGAGAAGGAGAAGGACAAGATGCGGGAGAGAAGATCATACACAATGTAGGTGTTATCAAGAATGATATATGACATCCTTATTACACTATCTCATATATGTGAATAAAAAATATGGGTGATCACTATACATGGGCAAGTCCAAGGGCCTTTTACTCTGACAACCTCCCACTAAAAGGCCAATGGGCCAGGGAGTGAAAAAACAAAGAAAAAAGGAAAAGAGACAAGGTGAGGAATCATAACATCTCACCGAATGCCCAATCGGAAAGCGTGTTGTGCAATAAGTGGGAACCTCTATGAAAGAAGAGTCAAGCATCCCCGAGTCCATGACATCCAAGAGACAAGCGATCCCACACCTCCATACAGTGGAGCAATCCAAGAATACTTCTCATGAAGCAAGCACAACTCATGAGTGAAGGCTATAATGTATAAGCATCAGAGCAACGCATAGCATCGGCATGGCACATAGGAGAGAGTTGAGAGCATATAGACTCTCCAAAGTCAATCATAGAAGAAGGGCCAATATCCTTGACACATGTCAGATGGGGTCTCAAGATAGTATGCGGCCTCAACAAAGTGGAAGATTGATATACAGTTGTAGCATCAACCATAAAGTGCATTGAACGTGCATCAAGACGCTTGAGAGATGTCTGCGTCTCATAAAAGACAACATGATGGTTGTGTATAACTTGATGAGCATCCAAATCCCATAACCTGTAAGCCTAAAAATCACCATATCCATAACTAAGGAGGATACATCTACATGACATAGGCATATCTGGCATACATACAAATGTCTGGCAGCCAAATATCCTCAAGTAATCATAGGAGGGTCTCATGCCACTCCATGCCTCGTGTGGTGTAATACCATTCAAACTCAGACACGTCGTCCTATTAAGCAAGTAAATTGTCGTCATAAGGACCTTAGTCCAAAAGCCATAAGATAACCCACTTGTGGTAAGCATAGAGCTAACACTTTCTTGTAGAGTCATGCACATGCCATGAGTGATCCCGTAATATCCTAGGCATAGGAAATCAATGCTAGACTGCTCACAATAGGATTGAAAGTTGGGAGAGATAGCATGACCCTCATAATCCATCTGTAAGCACCTAGGCTTGCAACCAACAGAATCCATAAGCATGTCAAGCATTGTTAACCCCAATACGAAGAAAGCAAAAGGAAATAAAAAAGACGTAGGGCAAAGGCGGAAAAAAGAGAGCTCGACTGAAGAAATAAGAGGAGAAAAGAGCAAAAGTGCAAGGACAACCTTAAAAAGTCCAAGGAAACTGCAAAAGGGGAAAGGTGCATTTTAAAATACCAAGATGCACCCTGAAATCTTGTAAAAGAGTGCCAGGCGGTGGAAAATCCACAAAGATAAAACAGAAGACAAAGACAAAGGCCAAGGCAAAGAGAAACAGAGGACAAAGGTGCACAAGGAAAAGCGCAAGTCAAAACTTTTGTAAAAGAGTGCAAGCGCATCATGGTTTAATTCAAGGAGCTCCGGGCTCTCACCCGTGTGTAACTGTAGACAGGCGGTGGAAAGGAAGCTAGAAAGAAAGAAGAACAATGGGAAAAGGGCCTAGGCTATGGCCCGCCATGTAAAAAGGGAAAAGGGGATGACCACCCAAAAGGAATTTAGGGTTTTGTATATAAAGTTGAAAAGTGAATGAGAAGCTCATTCTTGTGTGTGGCAAAAAGTGGCTCTCCTCTTCTTCTTCTTCTTCTTCTTCTTCTTGCTTACTTGAGCTTGTGCTTGAGAGAGGGAGTGTGAGAGTGTGAGGGAGTGAGTGTGTGAGGGTGAGGGACCGTGGGGTGGAGAAGCTCTCCATCTTCTCCTCTCTTCTTCTCTTCTCTTCTCTTCTCTTCTCTTGCTCGTGGTGATGGAGCTTGGAGCTTGGAGCTTGAGAATGGAGCTTGCTTGAATCTTGCACTTGGATCATGGAGCTATTGGAGTGCGCGGAAGAGAAGGTAACTCGAATGGCATGGAGGTAAGCTCACTACACCCGTAGATATGGATGGCACATTGGCTATGTGAGAGGTAGCCATTAGTGCTCGACTTGAAACGCTTGAAACAATAAGCGATCCGTGGGTCTTGGCAGTTGAGCGAAAGCTCCCACATTTTGGTTCCATTGCCAAGACCAATGGATTTAAGCCTTGAGCGCTTGCGCACTTTGAATCGAGCATCGAAGTAAGGGTTTTCCCCGAACCGGTGCTTGAGATAGGTAGGAATTGAGGGGGTTGAAGATGGTATTCGATCTCCTTGACAAGTAGGTTTTTTGCTTTTTTGAGATTTATGTTGTGAGATGGAGTAGCCTAGGTATTTACTTTGTGATTTGGATGCATTGGAGTAGGAGAAAACAAAGAAAAATAAAGAAAATAAGGATTAGGGTTTACTATTGCAAAACAGGGCAAAAATCGGGCAAAAAATGATAAAAAACTCTTTTGTGATGCCTAAGATCGGCAAGTGAGTGATAGGGGGCATCAATACCATACTCGGGAAGGGGTATAAGGGCCAAAAGTGTCAAGAAAGGCCACATTGTGCACTGTAGGGTTTCAGGAGAGCAAGAGAGAAGAGGAAAGCTTCATGAGTGGATCCGCTTTGATCTTGTCATCCGGGAGATATTTACCCAACCCATGTAATTCTACATCTTCCCCTACATGAGTAGGATGAATTTGGAGGTGCTTGACTAGGGTGAAGGCCTCCAACACTCGGCACGGCAAATTTCATGAAGCCCGGCAAAAAAACGGGCCTAGGATGAAAAAGCTCCCACATGATGAAGAGTCGTAGTAGCCAACTGCGTAACATAACCAACCATGGTATAGTAAAGCATAAGACATATGTCATAAGAGCATATAGTATTCAGCCATGAAAGCATGCATACACATAGCTCTGTAGTACATCATGCCACCTAGGAACATCCAAGTCAAGTAAAGATTGACAAGTGGCAAAGCATCCTATAAGATTCAAGCTCTAAGAGAAGCCCAAACATCTATACAACAACACCCAAATAAGTGGCTCTATAAGGTACAAGACATTAAACAAAGTGTTTAGCTGGGCAAGCATGCATAGCATCTACTCTCTGACATGCACGTGCAAGAAGAGTCCTAACTAGCTTAGAGGCTAGGCAACAAAGAAGCAAGAAAGCCATAATTGCATCCCAAGCACTGTAAAGTCCACTAATCGACCAAATAACCCACAACAAATCCAAGCACCAATGAGTGTACAAAGCTCAATAAAACTCTACCAAGACAATGAAGCAACTTTTCACAATACATGTCTGCATCAATTAAACATCCAAGGATCCATAACATCAGAGCGTAAGTCCAAGTAGCATCCAATCGCTTCACAAAAAAAGCCAAATCAATGTCCAACTTCTCCACAAAAGTCCTCAAATGCAAGTCTTATCAAGCCGAACCCAAAAGTATTCAGCAAGACACAAAGCCACATGGGTAGCCTAAGCATAAGCAGTCATAAATGGAATGCCAGCTGCAAATTAAAAATGATAGTGAACCATAAAATTGAGCTCTAGTTCTTTCTCAAAAGCATTCCGAGAGAAAAAAGAACCATGTGGCATCATCCAAATACATTAGTACATAACCCCAAATAGTCGGGAGCACCTCGCCGTGACCAATAGGCATAACCCAACTGTAGCATAAATAGTATCAGCCCTGAAGTTTCCAACATTAAATAAATGTCCAAAATTGAATAAACAATGGCTCAATCCAAGCTCAAAACCATAGGCATACTTTCCCATATGTATAGGCACCAACCAGCCATAATTGGGCATCAAATGACCATGTAAAATAAGCATAAAGTTTAATGACAGGGGGCTACCCCGTTTTGGGCTACTTGTGATTGTGTAAAACAATCAATGACTGAGCGAATTCAGCCCCAAAAGCATCTCACATCATAGGCATACATTTCCTGATATGTAGGCACCATCTGGGCATGATCGGGTATCAAATGATATCGGTAAATAAGCATAGGCATGAAATGTTGGTTGCTACCATGTTCTGGATAGATCCTGGGACTTTTCAAACAGTCCATGGCTGAGCTAAATCAGCTCCAAGCTCAATGCCAATCATAAATATCCGTGCCCAAACCCAAAGCCAAGTGTCAAGAGGCTTCAACAAGCCATAACCAAGTGCTAGATAAAGTAAATGAGGTTGGGGATGCTGTAAATGTCTAGGACATGTTGAAATTAGGCCTATTGTTGTTTATACAGCCAAGAGGAGCTCAAGATCAAAGCCCCAAGTAATGTGTAAGTGCCCAATCTCAATATCAACTGCTGGGGGGTCTTAATAGACCATAAACAAGTGCCACGTGGGTGAGGAGCTATTGTAGATCTCTCTCATGCTGGAAAAAACGTCTGTCAAAATGGAGTGATTGCTCCAACTATAGATATGGGATCGGGGGTTGCTACGAAGGTTGCAAGTGGTGGGGGGGTCCCCAAGGGGCCAAAGAAGGCCACTAATCAAGCCAAAGGTGGAGGGGCTGAAGCTTCAAGCTTCATGTGTAAGCTCAACAAGGACGCATAGCTAGAATATCCTATTGATTTGGACATGTAAGAATGTTGCAAATGTTGAGATATCGAGCTCCACTCGTGATATGCCAGGGTGACCATTGTGCATTTATGTCATCGACTTGTCAGTTGTAGATGCAGTTGGTACACCGCCCATGAATAATAGCTAGATGACAGCTATCATTATCTACTCTAGTTTGTGGCTCAGTTAGTATGCCACCTTAGTTAGTTGAGTTTGGTTTGAGACCCATATATAGGGTTCTTCTATTTCTTTGTATGAGACTTCCTTTTTGGCTTACACAACTAAGAAGAGGAAAACTGTTTTTAGCCTCCACCCTTGTGTGTATTCCCCCAGTGTGCAAGCAAGAAAGCTACAAGTGAGACTCCTTCCTTCTCTCCCACAATCTTGATAGCAAAAGTGTGCATAAGTATGAGTATGTCCTAGTAGAGGCACATGGAGGAATAATGAGAGGCCAAACATTGAGACCACAATAGTAAAAGCACTTCAATTCTTGCTTTGATGGCCCAACCCATTCAAGGATATAGCTCACTTTGTCAAGCATTATGGTGATTTTCAATATAGCTAAAGTGCAAATAAAAAGGATAGGATGGATTTAACACCCAAGTATCTTGCCAACCCTTCAAGAACTGTAGAATTAACTTTGTAGATCCCATGTAGCATGGTTAAGTGATCCTTGCTAGCACTATTTGATAAAGTGGGGTGAAGTAAGAGGCATGCTTAATAACGATGTTCAAAGTTCTTTTGAGAGGAGTTCATCTCACCATTTGCTACTATCTACAAGATTATGGCCAAGATGAGTCTATAATAGGGTTCAAATCAAGGTATTGATAAATGTAAACTCCTCAATGACAGGGGACTAGGATAATAAAGATGAGTCTATAATAGGGTTCGAATTAGGGTATTAATAAAGATAAACTCCTCAATGAAAGGGGACTAGGATAATAAGCTCGTGGGACATTATGGGCATGGTGCTTGGGTATGAGAAGATAAAGCATTTATGGGCATGGTGCTTGGGTATGAGAAGATAAAGCGTTACAAGAAAGGATTGTGCAATGTGACTCAAAAGAGTTGAGTCTAATATTAAATAAGTTAAGGGAAAGAATTGTGTAATATGACTCAAGGGGGTTAAGTCTAGTACTAAACAAGTTGAGATTCCTAAATATGTCATGCACAAAGTGTACATGGGGTTAAGGGAGGGGGCCAGAGGGTTAATAAAGAATGGGGCTAGGGGATTGTGAAGGAGTTGAGTGATCAAGGCCCTCAGTGTGTTGCAAGTGCACGTGTACAAACATTTCTTTTCTATTTTTATTTTTTTAAATCTCTCTCTTTTATTTTAGAAGTGTCATATATATAAGATGCCAACTTGTCATAGCCTTGTTTACATTTGATCATGAAGTGCAAAGGCTATTAAGAGTTAAGTATACTTGGCCCTCAAGTTGAGATACATGTAGGTGCACAAAATGAATGAGGATTGAGGCATGGATGTTAACCTACACAATTCAAGGATACTTGCATAAGTCAATACTACATGATTCAAGGTTTGATAAACTTGTGGTTGTTAAAGAGATCAACCTCAACATTTGGAGCATATTTGATGAAGATTAGTTAGCTTTTTGGGAAGCTTTTCACAACTTCCATTGAATAAATGGATTTCATTATAGATTGGTTTGGCAAGATACTAGATGGAGAAGTGAATCATAGCCTTAAAGATTGGATGACAAAAGACAAAGATATTTCTCATGCTTGTTGCTTACTTAAGTGCCTCACAAGGGGGGGGGGGGGGGGGTACAGTTGATGTTTCTTGATGATGGACTTGTATGGGTTATATATTGCTGATAAGCAAGATGATGCCATTCGATTGCTTCTTGACAAATAATATGAGGAAGCACATTGAGTCTTCCATGGTGCCATGTGTGCTCATTGATGGTGAAAGTTGTATGTATATTCACTTTTGGCATGAAAGCAATTGAATCGATAGAGATGGTTGCACTTTTAAAAAAAGGACTTGTGATGTGCCCACCAACCATTCCAAATCCTTGTCATTGTGCTTGTATGATCTATGGGATCCTACATTAAATGCTTTTGATTATCGTTTGCAAATATCCATACATGCCTTTCCAAACTCCTCGACTCTTCTATAGTTTATAATCACTAGGTTAAACTTTTCATGCATAATGCTATTAGACAAAATCTTCCACAAAAAAAAGAGGGAAATTCACCCAAATTTATTCTCAAGTAATTTGAGGATGTGATTGCCTTTGTGGAACCATTATGCTTGTAGTTGCTACTTGGGCACCCACCTTGGTTTTATAGTTCTTTGCTTATAATATTGTCTAGACATGTTTTGCTTTGTTGGGTATTGTCCTTTTGCCTTCACCTTGCAAAATTGTTGTTCGGGCTTTGATTCCTTTGGTTGCTCCTTTGTTATGTGTCCTTTGGGGCCATTACTTGGCTTACAAGTGTCCTGTAATTTCCTAGTGAGACTTGCAAAGCCTTCAGGAGGTCTTTACCCCTCTTGGTAGTCAAAACACCCTTCCTAGTGAGTCTTGCAAAGCCTCCAGGAGGTCTTTACCCCTCTTGATAGTCAAAACACCCTTGCTAGTGAGTCTTGCGAAGCCTCCAGGAGGTCTTTACCCCTCTTAGTAGTCAAATCACTAGGCTCAACAGATGGAGGGTTTTTCTTGTCATTTGAAGGATTGTGGTTCTTCTTCCTATAGATGTGTATTGTTTTTATTCCTTCCAGGCTCATATAGAACCTCTTTATTGTGTAGTCCACATTACAACACTTTCTTTCCCACATCCTTGCAATTAGGTAATACATAGAACTTGAGTTTCAATAGATTAGACACACTTCTCTAAAAGTGAGCACGATTTCCCCCCATATATGAGTTAATCTTTGCTAGTGTAGTTGCTAGCTAGGGCTATGCTACCTTGGCAAAGGCCTCATAAGTTAAGGTGTTATGATTGGCTCCTCTGTCAATGAGGGCATTCGACGTACATTCTTTCTTTGTAATGAGCCTTGTCTCAAGATAAGATGAGGGCATGGTTAGTTTGTCGGCTCTAGGTTACTTGAAAGCCTAATCCTTCAAGTTCTAATCTCATCATCTTCGGAGTCCAGTGATGGTTCATGCAAATGGGTCCCTAGAGGACAACAAGTTTCTTAATGTGGGTTTGACATGTCCCACCCCCTCTCTATCCGTCTTTCAAGTTCCACATTTATGAACTCACAAATGCAACAATTAATACTAAAGGATCCAAGTTCTCTCAGGCCTTTTCACCCTCTTACTATCTTACAATTCTTGCACGAGTGGTCAAGTATTGAGCTTCGGTAAGCTTTTCCAGTGTGACAAGTCTCTTAGTCCACTCATTCCCATTCTATCATTCTTGAATGACTATCCTTAAGCTCAAGGGAAGGAATCACATAGGCATTACAGCATCTCCTAGTCCACTCATTCCCATTCTATCATTCTTGAATGACATTCCTTAAGCTCAAGAGAAGGAATCGCATAGGCATTAGAGCGTCTATTTCAATAATTTGCAATGACATTCCTTAAGCTCAAGAGAAGGAATCGCATAGGCATTAGAGCGTCTATTTCAATAATTTGCATGTTCTAAACATAAGTCTTCCCTATGTTCGTCTCGTAAGCAATTTTGTAAGCCTTAGGATAATAAGAAATGGAAATGCGCCGTAAACAAAGAAGATTGTTGTTTCACCAGCTCCCATTACAAGAAGGCATGTATATCGCTAACTGACTTGGATACAGACCTCACAAAACTCTATTTCAATCAATAACTAGGGTTCCATTCCAGTGGTACTTAATGATGGCTGCAATGCTAGACTTGCGTGCAAACATCCACACGAAGATCTAATTGCCACCTTCGAGAGAATAAATATGCAGAACCATTTGGCATACATTGCAACTCACAACCTCGGACGTTCCTGAAGTGACGACATTGTATCTGCACTATCGTATCTACAAATGGGGCGAGGTCCATTCGAAGCTCTTGCGACCAGCAGAGGCTAAACATGACAGACAACCGGTTACTTGTGAAGGATAACAAGCTTTGTCCTGGGCTTCACTAGAAACCCCTTCACTTCCGAGTGTGATGGAGTCCATGCATCTGCAAAGACGTCAGAAGAGGGGTCTTCATCGTCACTCCATGACACCGTAGTTCTCTCATCCTGATGCTCTTCTTCCTTGTTACAACAATACGAGTTTAACCTGCTTTTCCAGCATTCTGTCAGGTACTATTTGGTTTCTGCCCAGACCTACATGCAATACGTAGCGGGTTGCAGATACCATTCATATCTTGTTTCAGTTACCTGAGTTCAAGAAGAGATTGGCACGAACTTCCTGCTGCTTGGCTCACATCATCCAAGGGCTGGGAGTGAGAGTCAGCCGTCTCCCTTACTGCAATTGTTGCAGGAGAACGCATGAATTCGTTGAAGCGAGTAGTAGTAGTTCCTGAGTCCAAAGACGGGTTATTCCTTCCAAGCTCCATGACCTGCCAAATCCACAGCATAAATTAGCAACAGAACAAAGACAGTATACGCTCTTGCAGGACTTGAAAGCCAGAATTCTGAAGAGGGGATCCAGACAATGCTAAGAGGATTTATGATCCCTCACTCTCAAGATACATGACAAGATTTATGATCCCTCACTCGCACATACACTGACTACATACTAATATGTTTGGTTAAGGAAAGATGTTTCACATTTAAAGCCTGCTGAAACATGTTTCATGGTTACCATGCCCCGACCAATCCATGACAATCACGATTAGACCTCATTTGATCTCACACAACCATGAATACTAAGTCCATGCTCCTCAAACTACATCCACCATGCTCACACCATCTTTCACTCACAACCTCACCAATGACTTGCTAGGAGAAGACCTTGTTATCTCTAGATCCATCATCTCTTCTACCCATGACCTGACACCACCTTGATGATTTGGTCTTTGATGACCATGATTAGGATAGAACTTCCCAACCACATCTTAAATAGGTCATGTGTTTTTTGCCGATACATTTCAAAAAATAGTCATATTGTTAAAAACCACAAACTAACAATGGATGTGCCACATCATCCAACGAGCAATACATATGACCTACATGAGTGCATACGATGCTAGAATTGCAATTTTGCTTAGCTGTCTTGAACCCATCCAAATCCACAAACATGCAATTAGACTCATGAATATTTCCACACAATAGTGTTGCCCATGGGAAATCATATTGAAATCACTCCTCATTGCCTTCTATCAAAAAGTGTCCTTACTTTTTAGTACTCATCATAGACACCATTAGTATCTACCATACCAAATTATCATCCAAAGTGCCCAATCACCCCAGATAAGTAGCTCCACTACTTGCATTTGTCCAAGCAATTGAAGACCCAAGAGCTCCATCCATGTAACATGAAAAACTAGATACCACCAAGAATCCTTTGGACCATTGAGTGGAAACAACCAAATTGCAAACCACATTTGTATGTTGCCATCCCATCTCCAATGCATACACCCTGTTCTCCAACTCTAACACTCCATTGCTAGCACAAAGCAAATCTTGGTCATCTCCCACGCTAGGGCTAACATAAACCAAATCCTGAGTCATCTCCCATAGTAGGGGTTGAGCACCCCTTTTGAAGAGTAATAAACTACCTAGATAGCTACAAAATATGCATACTCCATATCTATGTTCCAAAAAACATCATATTTCTTGTAAGGACTCTTATTACTTTTCAAGAAATGCACCTCAAGGGAAATCTCCATGGAGTGAAAGTCATGTTGTACATATCACAATCCCATGTCACATACACACTATTGTTCCCCCACCCCCTATGCATGTTTGTGTAAAGAAGGCACATCCTTGATCAAAGCTCTAGGTTGCAAATCTTGAGCTGTGGTAACATCAAGAATTGACATGAACCATAATGAGGTCATCACCATAAATCTTTAACTTGAGGTTTTATAGCTTTGTGTTGCACCCTCCTGGTCCATTGCCAAAATCCTATCACAAATCACGTGGTGGGGGGACTTGCTTGAGCTATTGCACGAGCACACACAATACATGTAAGAACAAGCTTGCTCAATAACACAAGAAGAGATACAGAGACCAAACATTTTCTTTTTGGGTTTTCCTCCTTGCGTACACTATACAATGTACACAAACTATAGATAAGATATAACATTAAAAAAAGTGGCCACTAAGTCAAATAGTGCTTCATTGACTTACTAATCTATTGGTTTTGTAAGTATGCTAGTTGTAGGTAGGTGTTGTTAAAATTATGTGATGATGTAGGGAGATAGTAAGGTTTGCACTGTACGGCAAGCATTGGGCGATAAGAGAAACTCAAAAACACGAGATGATGAAGCACTAAATCATGCTATGTGAATAAAAGTCCAAAGCTCAAAAGACGCTTGCCTTGTCCAATCTGAATAAGGTGACAACACCTATAGGGAATCTGCACATTGAAGGGAGCAAAATGTAGTCCTTTGGACAATGGGCTATCAAAGTAACTTGAAGATGAAGGACGATTATTGAGGAGTGAAATGTAGTGCTTAGATGCTATCAAGGAGAAAGAAGATGATAAGCAACTATAGAGGGAGAGAAGCGCAGTCCCCTCGGATGCCGAAGGATGGGGCAAGCAACAAAACCCTAGGGGAGGATGGCACAAGAAGCCTAGGAGATGAAAATACAAAGGTGAAAGAGTCTCTTGATTGAAAAACGCAAGCAATAGAGGCTACAAACCTAATGCCAGGTGCTAAAAGGTTGACACCAAGGTGTAGAATGCTAATGCAAAGATGGGGATGATTACATCAAGCAGGGGAAAACCCTCTAGATTGAAAAATGCACATGAAGGTGGAACTTGAAGGAGAAGGGTGCTAATGCGAAGTAGAGGGATAGTGGCACCAAGTAGAAGATGCTCCAAATGCAAGGCCTAATGTTATTGAAATAGGGTGCATGAAACAAAGGGAGAAGATAGTGGAAGATAGCCATGAATCACAAGCTATAATGTTCACCAAAAGGGGTGTGAGGGTATTGAAAGGGATGGAGAGAGAAGGGAAGGGTGTCTAGTGACGAAAGAAGAGAGGGAAGGGAAGGGTGTCTAGTGACGAAAGAAGAGTGGTGGAGAATGACTAAAGAGATGTGTAGAATGAATGGAGAGGCAACCTATTTATAGATCTTATCTGTCTAGGGTGGTGCATCACTGAGTGGATACCACTGATAAAGTACCCAGAAAGAGGGCACCAATCTTTATGGGACTATTGGTGCAAAACCCTAACTAAGGTGGATAAATAGAAGAAGTGGTTTCTTAATGCTTCCTATTATGCCCAAAAAGGGATGAAGAAAGGGGAATGAAGAGAGATAATGAGAAGATGTAAAGGATCCTTCAGATCCAAGATTTCCACATGAAAGGTAACTTGTAATAAGGAATAGTAGACATGATGAACTATAGAACCAGATTCCACCTTGAGAGAGAAGCCACTAGCTCTGTAACTCCATGCTAGAAGGAACTTGAAGGTCTCACTACTAGGTCGTAGCTAAACTCTAAGGCCTCAATCTAGGTGGTACAAAAAGGTCCAGGGTATCAAGAAGAGAAATTACTACTCAAAGGTAGCCATCCCCAAAGAGTAAATGGTGGGTGAAAAACTTCAACATAAGGAGGGATCCCCTTTAAGGGTGGAAGTGCAAGGGCCCTCTTTGAAGCAACTCAAAGCCATCAAGAAGGTGAAATAGTGGGTGAAGAGGTCCAGGAACACCTAAAGGATGTTGAGCCCATACTAGAAGACGAGATTGATGATCTCTCAAGCCTAAGCATACCAATCTCTCTCCCACAACCGAAATCGAGGGAAACGATGGCACTACAAGCAGGGCCACCTAGAAAAATCCTAAATGCTCTAGGCCAGCAAACTAGTCTAGGCCATTGGCCAAGAACGGTAAACTTAGGAGAGAGGCAAGGGACTAGCAACCTCCTCAATACACTGGTAACCACCCCTGTAACTCTAAGCTTGGGCGACCTACTTAGGCAGCATCCAATGCTATGGCTAGAGATAAAATGTTGGTTCAAAGAATCAAATGAGCCAATTATCATGGACTTTCCTGAGCACGACGTAGAAACTCAAATATTGAGTCTAACATTGCGGGGACTTACCCATCCACCTACGACGTTGACAATTAAAAGAGGAACGACAAGTGTGGAACCAGGAAACGCGAGGGGACGAACAAAAAAAACCGCAAGACCTGCCAAAACTATTCACAAACTTCAAAAAGGAAGATAGAGTGGTGATTCTGCTAAGAGCCAAACGATAGGGGCAGGCAAGCGAACTAATCAAAGGACTCGCCAAGGTCAAGGAGGCCAATTTAGCCAGGGAAGGGGAGACCCCACGACCTGTCTTTATAGTAGATGACTTTGTAGAGCAAGATGAAGCAAATCTTGTTGCTCTCATGCGAGAGTACATAGACGTCTTTGCTTGGTCCCTAGAAGAGCTTAAAGGAGTAGACCTAAGTGTGGTGACTCACAACATACCCATGATACCTGATGCAATGCCTACCAAGTAGCAACCGTACCCCATGAATCCAAAGCATGCCCATACTATCAAGGAAGAAATTGACAAGCTAATTAGAGCATGATTCATCTACGAAATTGAACACATGGACTAGGTCTCGCCCATAGTCATCGTCCTAAAGAAAATGCAAAGATTTGAGTGTGTGTCAATTGCAAGAAGGTAAATGTAGCTACAAAAAGGGATAATTACCCACTGCCATACACCGAGCACATGTTAGAGAGAGTGGCTAGCAAAGAGGCCCACAGTTTCTTGGACGGCTTCTCAGGATACAATCAGGTACAAGTGCATCCTAACAATAGGCATAAGATAGCATTTGCCACTCAATGGGTAGTCTTTGCCTACATGGAAATGCCTTCTGGATTGACTAGTGCACCAGCCACTTTCCAATGGGTGATGTGTACAATATTCAAGGACATGCTAAGAAAGGAGTTGGAAGTCTTGGTGGATGACTTGTGCGTTCACTCTACTTGGTAGGAACTGAAATAGGCTCCAAGCCATCTTTGAACGATGTCGACTATACCGCCTTTCATTGAACCCCTTGAAATGCCAGTTCTGGGTGAAGCATAGATGTATCCTAGGACACGTGGTGTCAAAGAATGGCATTGCCACAAATTTCTTGAAGATCAAGGTCATTGTTGACCTCTCATCCCCAACCGATTACAAGGGTGTTCAATGCTTCTTAGGACACACTAGGTACTATCGATGCTTTATGTTAAACTACGCATTGATTGCTATGCTTCTATACAAGCTATTGATTATATTCGAATGGACTATGGAGTGCCAACACACATATGTGAAACTAAAAAAGGCCCTTACCACCGCTTTGATACTACTACGAGCTCGAGATTGGACAGTCATGTTCCACGTGCACATCAATGCTTCAAAATTTACCGTAGGAGGTATATTGTGCCAATTTGGTAGCACAACCTCGATTATCCAGTGAGCATTGCTAATAGACAACCCAGTGAGACTGAAACAAATTACTCACAAATGGAGAGAGAAGGCCTAGCCATGGTGATTGCTATAAAGAAATTTCAACACTATCTTTTGGCTGCGCATTTTACCTTCTTTGTTGACCATTAGTTAATAAACCATGGGCTATAGGGCACATTGCTAGATGGCTTCTTCTACTTTTGGAATTTGAATTCTCCATGGTAGTGCGTAAAGGGAAGCAACACTACATGGCTAACCATCTGTCTCGTATCCCCACAGGAGAAGTGGCTGGCCAAGGAATTGTGGATGAATTGCTAGACGCACACCTATTCTGCTTATCCAATGAAAAAGATTTGTCTAAAGCTGATCTGATGCTATATTGGGCAGATGACATAGTTTTAAATGCTTGAGTATGGATAGTTAGAACGACCAATAGATAAAGCTCGACTTAGGTAGGTCATCCTAAAGATCCAACCATACCAGTTAATAGCAGGCCAACTTTACAGGCCGGAACAAGACAGATTACTGCGCATATGTGTTTGTGAACATGAAATGCATGATGTGCTAACAGAGGCACATCATGGAATCATCGGAGGACATTGTGAAGAAGCGATAGCTAGCAAAATACTGCACTCCTAGTTGTGGTGGCCTACCCTTTTCCGAGATGCTATATGCTTCGTGAAACACTACGATGAATGCCAAAGGACCAAAGTCCTGATTCGTAAGGATCACATGGAGCTAGCCCTAATTATCACATGACAACCCTTCGAGAAATAGGGGATTGACTTCATCCGACCCATTAGTCTTGTAGCACAATATTCACAAGCCAAATACATTATTATGGCTACCGATTATCTAACAAAATGGACATAAATGTGAGCTAAAAGAAAGAATGGCACTCAGAACACCGCTAAGTTCCTATGGGAGCAAGTGATCTCATGATTATGCTGCCCCATCAAACTAGTTATGGACCAAGGCACCCACTTCATCAACAAAGTGATAGCTCACCTCCTATCCTCTTTCCTACTCATCTATTAGAAATCCTTGCCTTAGTACCCACAGGAAAATGGTCAAGTCAAATCAACAAATAAATCTTAATCAACGTCCTGACTAAAGTCGTCTCGGCTTCACACAGTGATTAGGATAATAAGTTGATGGCGGCCTTATGGGCCTACCGCAAGGCTTACAATACAATTGTGGGATAGACCCCCTTTAGATTGACATATGGCACAGAGGCAATCCTCCCCTTGGAATTCATCGTACCAAGCCTCAGGATTGCCCTTCAAGAAAGATGGGATGGAAAGGGGGCATGGATAGAACGCTTGATTGACCTCGATCGCTTAACGCAAACTCGACCTCTAGCCACACGCTCATATGTGAGAAGGCAAGATGCAAAAACTGGTTTGAGAAGCATATCAAGCAGGGCAGCTTCAAAAAGGGTGACTTAGTACTACTATACTGTAACGTGTCCACTTGTTTCCTTCAGGACACGTCTTAGCAATCCATCGGAAAGGAGGTCTAGAAAGCTCCGACCAACACTCCCATGGAATTTCATGGGGTTTGTGATCTAGGACTTTCTGCGCCTGCCACGTAACGGAAGTATTCTGGCCATTCCAACTTAGGACCGACCTGAATCAGGGTTTTCCCTAGTGGTCATTTCCTAACGACAACTAGCGTTGAACCCCAAGCAAACTACTTTACGCAAAAACGCCAGGGCCGAAGCAGATTCACGCTACACTTGGTTCAAGGAGAATGGGAAACGAGAGGGATGCAAGGCTCGACCTCTCTGCCATAAGGCATAGTCCCATTCCGTTCCCCCAAAACAGCATAAATCCGAGATTATTATCACCTAGACTCTAGGTTAGTGCCCTTGCTATTCATTTCCTTTGAAATGATATCCTTGCTATCCATTATGATTGAGAAAAGTTCCAGGCCAACCGGGACCACCCATCCATATTACGGACCCATGACTACATCCATCGCACTTTCCTCAGGTTGTTTTAGTTGTCTAATTACCTACCACATTTAGTTGGACATGCATCAAGCAGCTTCCTTAATTAGGCCGTTAGGCACTGGTTCCTTCGTGTAATCTTAGCACTTGACATAGAAAAAAAGTGTCAAACAAGTTCCTTTTTAACAGGTTATCATATTTACCTTTGGAATACATTTATAAAGTCCAGCCCGTAGGCTTATCCATAATCTACCTGAAGGCTATCCAGCAATCCATAGGGATTACTAATCCAAGATTCGGCCTATAGACTAGTATGCGGGCCTCGAGATCCAATCCCAAGGCACGTTGGCCTCTTGTGCAGGTCCCGGAAGGCGAGGGATTTACAGCCAGAGCTCCCCTTGGCACCCAAGCGTCCTCCTGCTCCAAGTAGCACTCAACAGAGATACCTCATGCGGCGGGTTCGGTCCACCTTCGCGGCGTGGCTAACAACCGCCTTGGTTAGGGTCAGGCAGACGGTCCGAGGTAACTGAGGCTGCCTCTCCCTTTAGGCCTTCAACCTGAAGCATTAGATATCTTTTCATCCTTTAATTCCTTGAGCAAACAAAGCAAACAGTGCTCTCTAAACTGTTACAAGCACAATCATTTCCAGTGGTCTTTAATTTGGCCAAATGCTAAGGAGTGAATCCTTCTCTCCGAATGCATCCAGCATTCGATCCGGGATCAATTGCGACTTGGCAAGATCCCCAAGGGATTGTTTGTTAAACCCTATGTCCTTGGGTTAGGGCGGTATCCTATTAACCCAACTTAACCAATACCTTAAGTTCTATTAACAGAAAATATATTGCTCCAAATTATTGATTGGTCCTTTGCTTCCAAGTAAATATCTAATCCCCTTATCTTGGTCACTTTTCCCAAGAAAGGCACTATATCAGGACGACTACTCATCCTCTTGCAAGATAAACTTGCGCAAGAATCTGCCAATCTCATTTCGAGGAATTGGTCATTGTCTTGTGGTCAAACCACAAGATCATGCAACTCTGCAATTTGTTGTACAAGTGTCACATCTAATCCATGGGACTATTTTACCCATCAAACGGTGTCTTCTAATCATGGAATCATGATTAGATAGGAAACAGGGTTAGGGTGTCTTCATATCCAATCCGTTCCTGATTACACTAGACCGACATCGTCGATCCTAGGGTTCCATATCAAACCGAGTTTCATATTTTTAGCGAGCGATCCTTAGGGTAGAAACCTTGGATCATTTCTTGCAAGTATGTCCTATTGTCCCTACATTCTGTGAATGTGGGCAGGTCTTTAGGGTATGAGAGTTTCAACTTGGCAATAAGTGCGTCTAGGTCACGTGCTCAACGTACTAAACCCTAGTTAGCACTTGGGATATGTTTCATCGATTTAACCATTCCTAAGCGAGTCCTTTGCAGTTTAGGTGTTTAGGGTAAAATAATGTACTTGTCTATTCCTAAAGATATTGTCTTGATCAAAGAGGGGAAAAAAACTAGTAGTATTACGTCATAATTCATGTAAGCATGCGATTCATTTCCTCTAGATTCTCAATCCCTAACTTTTCTTGTTAAGACCAAGCACCTATTAAAATTCGCATAGCTTCCATTGATCATACTAGGACATGCATTCACGACTCATGCTACTAAGCTTTTAGGGTTCTATGTTAAACAAACCATGCAGTCTTTCCCTAACTTCATTTCTGAATGAAATATTCATATCTGATTGAGCATTACGCAACATTTCCTAACTACTATGTAGTTGAATGAGATTTATGCCAATTGACTAGAGTTAACCTACTTCATGCAGCTCTAGAATAATTTCCATGCCTTGCAAATTCCTACGGTTGTTAGCAACCTTCTTTAATGAATCATTGCAAAGAAAGAGATGTCTAATAATGCAACATGCGATTTAATCTTTCCATGCATAATCTAAGTGTACTACAATAATTTCGACTTTGTAATGATGGTCATTGGTTGATCTAGATTCGTTACTTTCCAATCTATAAAAACAACTTGCTAAGAATGCATAGACATCTTATGTTCTTTTTTCGTTCGTTTCATTGAGAAATACAAATGACCGATTCTTTAATTGCGAGTTATTTCCTTTAAAATAGCCAATGTATTTCAATCGCAAAAGTGCATTTTACTTCCATGAATTGATCATGCATAATTGCAATATTTCGATGTAAATCAAAAATAGGAAGAAAACCTGGACTTGTGGATTCGGTGAAATGTCCACATGAATGTTAGGAGATGATCCTCCTACCGTTGCGCCTTGTGCCTTTTTAGGGGCCATCGTGAATTCAACCTTCTTGCCTTGGCCGCAGACTTATGATCTTGGCCCGTCTCCCTCATACGTGCAATTCCCTTTGAGATATGACTTCCTTGTCCGAAGTACCAGCTTGCGGAATTGGACTTTGGAAATGGGGACTTATGAACTTTCCCTTCCTTTCGTAGAAGTTCCAGGAATAAAGATCTTTATGGAGAGGGAGTGCGAGGTGAAAAATTAGAGATGGGTTTATGGGGGATTTCGAGTGGAAAGTGGATTAGAGACCCCTCTTCTTCAAAACCGTGATGGGCTTATTTGAGGATCTAATGGGGAAGCCTTATAGGCTTCCTCCTCGAAGCTCAGAGGAAAGAAAAGTTATCTTTAGGAGGGTACAATGGGAAAGCCCTTAAACCTGGCAAGTATAATTGGCCTTGTGACGGATGCAATGAAAAAAGCCTTTAAATTTCGGGTTACAATGGACTTAATAGGGACTCCACGGGTAGGACTTTACAACTAGGGAAAATGGCTTTTGGGGGATGCAAGGGAAAGGAGACTTGAAAATTCCGGATGTAAAATGGCCTTCACGGGAAGGGGTAAAATGGCTTAAAAGGACTTGTGTGGGGAATCCATGTGAAGGGGTTTAAAAGAAAACGGGGGGGGGGGGCGTAAAGTGGACTTAAGGAGATTCAATGGGAAAAAAGGGGGGTTTAAAACCGGCTAGTGTGAATCCACGAGAAGGGGGGGGACTTGGAGAGACCCCTTAGAAGCTTCTTGGAAGCTTTTGGGCTGTAGCACATGGCGTGGAGGGAAGAGGATGGGAGCTTGATGGCGGCCACAATCTTCAGGCGGCAGCGTATCCAGACAATGGCTAGCGGCTCCCTCTCTTCCTCACGGCGCAACGACTTCAGCTCTCCCCTCTTTCAGCCCTACAATGGAAGCTCCCACAGTCACGTCACGGCCTATAATGGCAGCATTATCTCTCTCCTCCTCACACATAGAATCCTCTATCCTCTACCTTCCTCCACCCCTTAGAGGGGCTTTATATAGGACAAGGGGGGGAGAGCTCCTTCCCACATGGTGCCTCTCATGGCTATCCTCCCCTCCACCTCTCAAGTTCCCATAGTCAACCCATCCCCTTCCCTTAGCCACACTTCGGCTGGGGAAAGGTAATCTAAAAAAAAAAATTGCAATAGATCTAACATTATCCTTTTGACCTCCTCCCAAGAGGATGTTTACTTGTGGTTATGCAGGTTTTTAAACCTTGGTCCTGTTTGGCCAATGGAGAGTCATGATACGTCATGTACAATTTAAGGATCACACCGTCCGTAACTTCAATGCCGGAATTGTCATTTGCATGAGTCTCACACGGGCTAGTAATATTTTTCAATAGAAATATTACATATACTTAGTCAAAGGACATAATAAAAAGTTGAAGTTTCGGGGGCTAGGACCTTTTAAGGTTCAGACCATCAGTCGAACTACTAGGACGGATGTAGCCTTGGTCCATCTTTCTTCTTTTGGAACAGCACTAGGGCTCCCCATGGTGAATTGCTAGGATGGATGTAGCCTTAGTCTAACGGTTGCTTGAGTTGCTCTTTCAGTTCAATAGCTTCTGGAATGGACATCTTATATGAGCTCTTTGCGATCGGTGTAGCTCCTGGTGCTAGTTTGATTTCGTGGTCGACTTTTCTTTCAGGAGGAAGTTCTGTCAGATCTTCGGGAAATACATCTGCGTATTCCTTCAACCATGAAGGTTCTTCCCCAGATTCCTGATTCTGATCTAGCTTACTCAGTTTAATCAAATAGACAGGCATGCCCTTTCTAACACCTTTTATTATTTGTGTTGCTTTTGCTAGCTGTATTTTTGGCTTACCAGCCTCTCCTTGAGTCGTGACTAGTTCCCCTTCAAAATTTCAAAAGGAGACTTGGCCCTTCCCATAGTGGATGTGGGCATCATTGGCTATTAGCCAATCCATTCCACATTTATGGATACCTAGGTTCATTACCTTGAATCTCACTAAAGTTGGCTTCCCACCTGGTAGGAATTTCACCTTAGCAGTTTGCCTGGTACAAGTGACCTCATGACCATTTGCTAATTCCATACGTAAAGTAGGTGCATCCATTGTGGCTATCCCTAATCTTTTTGCACAGATTGGTGAAATGAAGGAATGTGTACTGCCACAGTCAATCAGGGTTTTGAAGCTTTTGCCTTGATAATCTGATGCAGTTTGGATCATCGAGAATTGGTGATTCGAACCCTTCTTGTGAAGAGCGGCATAAATTGTTGCCCTCTCAATGTCAACATCCATGGATGGATCTTCTTCAACGTCCAGCTCCTTGTTGGAAACACTAGAGGTTCTCCCTCTGACCATGAGGGTGGTTCCTTGGCCATGAGCGGCTCCATTTTGACCTTGGAATTGCCCTTGGCGATGTCCTCTGCTAAGCTTGGGACATTGCCTCTTGAAGTGTCCGAGTTCGTTGTAATGGAAGCAACGTGGGTTGCGGTCATTACTTTGTGTAGGAACAAAGTTGTTGAGAGCATTGGCCCTAGCTTTCTTCCTTTGGCCTTGATTTTGACCCTGCGCTCTCTTAGTCTGAGCCCTAGACATACCCTTATTCTGATCTCTGTAAGGCCAAGTCCTGTTGTTCCTTGGTTTGGCCTGCACTTCCTGTATTATTGGAGGAGCTCGAATGAGTGCATCTTGTAGGTCCGTTGGGCGCATTGATTCCAATCGGGTGTTTATGGGTGGATTCAACCTAGCACAAAATTTTGATACCTGTTGTGTCATATCCATTGGAGGTGGGTACTTTAGGAGTGAAATGAACTTTGAATAATATGCATCGAGGGATAATCCTAGCTGCTTCAAGTCATAGAATTCATTCATCTTTTGTGTGCGCTAGGCAGGTGGCAGATACCTCCCTTGCATAGCTTCCTTAAGCTTCTCCCAAGTGATTGTCCCCTCCGAGATCGCTTGGTCTCTGCACCATTGTTTCCACCAAAGTCTCGATTCACCTGTAAGCTTAAGTTTGCGAGCATGGCTTGGTTAGCAGGTACAGTTCCTGCTGCCTCAAAATAGTCCTCCATGGACTCAATTGAGATCTCGACATCAGCTTGAATAGTCCTTCCCTTGCCATCAAACTTGGGTGGCTTAATTTGTTTGAGTAGGAACTTCTTTTCTTGAACCACAGCTATACTTAGGACAGGAGTCAGACTTGGAACGTGTGCTTGGGGTTGTGTCTGGACAATAAGATTCTTTATGTTAACATCTTCTCAAATGTTCCCCATGTTACGTTAATACGATTAGCACAGATTTTAGCCAAGTGATTTAATTTTTTAACACCTTAGCTAACATTTTACGATCAAGATAGACAATAGTAAAAAGTCTTATTCATTTATGAGGGCATAAACCTTTGAGTACATTATATTTTGGAAACGTAGGACAGCTGATTGATACATCAGTTTGGGGAAAATAGGATTGTGTTACAATTGGTTACAAGGACGAAATAATAATATGGAGTGGGGTCATGGATTTTCAGGAATCGATAAGTCATAGGAAGCTTAGGATATCCCTTCCTTTGATACCCATTCTTCTCATAGCACCCTAACACTTTGATCCTGTCAGCAGGGATCACCCGGCTTAGTTCTTCATACACGTACTTGTTCTGCTTGACTTGCCGACCGCTAACATGCAAAGTTGTGTTTGTGTGAGCTTCGACAAAGATGAATAGCTTCACGATCTCTAAATCCTCCATCCACTTGATTTTCTTCAAGTTGGTCTGAAGGTATGTGAGTCAGTGGGCTGCTATGTACTATATTCTTGATTCTCCCATCCATCTCCGTTCCTCATACAGGGGTGAAGGATTATAGATGCGGTCCAGAATATTCATCATGCCTAGCCTCTGACGATAATCCGAAATACGCATTGCATTCATGAACATGACCTGGAACACCAAGAACTTGCTCCATGCTTCGTGACTCTGCAACCCAGCATCCATAAGTGAGTAAAGAAATGTTTTTGAAAGAAAACACTGCTGTATTCCACTCACCTTTCCTTGAATGTCCCCTTATTTCTTTTATTTTCCTCCATTAAGTTCCCTTGTAATCTTAGATCCCGTTGGTTTGCTTTGATACCAACTATAACGTGTCCGGTCATCTGCTTAAGGGACACGTCTTAGCAGCCCATCGAGAAGAGACTTTAGAAAGCGCTGCCTGGCACTCGCAAGGAATGTCACAGGGTTTGCAATCTAGGTCTTTTCGAGTCTGCCCCAAGTGGAAGTGTCCGACCATTCCCACTTAGGATCGACCTGAGGTCAGGATTCCTTTCCTATCAGCAAGGTCTCTAGGAAGAAGCTAGCGTTGAGCTCTAGATGAACCACTTTGCGTAGGAACATAGAGTCGAAGCGGATTCATGCCGCACTTGGTTTATGGAGAATGAGAAACGAGAGGGATGCGAAGCTCAACCCCTCTTCCATAAGGCATAGTCCCATTCCTTTCTCCTAAAATAACATAAATCAGGATTCCAACCCTACTGATGCTAGGTCTTCATAGTCTTGTTATCTCGTCTTTTGAGAAAAGTTCCCAGCTAACCGGGACCACCCTTCCATAGGACAAACCTAAGTCATGTCCACCGCACTTTCCGCAGTTTGCTTTAGTTATCTAATTATCTACCACATTATGTTTGACATGCAAAATCAACTTCCTTAATTAATTAAATTAATCACGGGTTCCTTCACGTAACTTAGACATTGACACAAAAAAAATGTCAAGAAAATTCATTTTTCTCAAATATCTGTTCTTTATTTATCATAATTCTAGAGTACATCCAATATCATGCCCGAAGGCTATCCCAACAATCTACAAGATTGTTGCTCTAAGTTCCGCCCATAGACTAGTACACGGGTCTCGAGATCCCATCTTGAGTCACATGGGCCTCTTGTGTGGGATCCAAAGGCAAGGGATTTATAGCCAGAGCCTCCCCTGGCACCCAAGTGTCCTCCCACTCCAAGCAGCACCCACGGAGAGACCTCTCGTGGCGGGTTAGGTCCATATACCCAACGCGGCTAACAACCCCCTTGGACAGGGCCAGGCAAACAATCAAAGGTAACTGTTCTTGCCTCTCCCTCTAGGCTTTTAACCTAAATCATTAAATGTTTTTCTGTGAATTAGTTCCTTGAGCAAAGGAGATCACACTAGGGCCAAAAACGCTTCAAAAAAGACACTTGTAAGAAAATGATTAAGTTGCTAATTAGTTGAGATTTTGGAAGAATAAAAACGCCAAATTTGGTTGCTCAGATGTGATTAATGAGAGAATATTGAATCCATCAAAGAGCTGAGCCATTAATTGTCCCTCAAATTTAATTTATGTCAGTGTCACCTTTTTGGCCATTTTTTTGTCTTGGAACTTTGGAGAATTTGTATTTTCGAGAAATGTCCACCTATATGGCCATTTGTCTACTCCCATGTCTTCTTTTCACATGCTCTTTCTCCATTCTCTTTCGCCATTCTCTTCTTTGTGCTCACTTTCTTATCACTACGATTGTTGATCTACTAAAATGCTTAGCAACACCTCTGCAAGTGATACAAATGCAAGCACATGCAAATACAAATTTACCATCCAACTAGATCCAAATTATTCATCTTGAAGAAGTATACATCGTCGAGTAGTAACAGATGAGATGGAGGCCAACAAATTGCGAAATCAAGGAAAGAAACATATAGATTTGTGGGTAGATGGAAATATTTATCCAAAGGATTCTTCAACATGTAAACCTCCTAATTTTTTTAATATTCATGACTATGTGAGATATGTTAGGGAAGGTTATAATGGGATGCTTGGGTATTGTAAAAGCTTATACTCTGCATCTTACACATACATGGCTCAGATGAATGAAATGAGAAAAGCATTATTTATTGCAGAGACAAGCATCTCGGAGCTAACAAATAAGATTGACGTTTTGGAAAATGCTAATAAGTCATTACAAGACAAGTTAGCACATTTAAAGAAAACTCCAATAGGATTAAGAGAGACAAAGAGACCATTAAAAAATATAACTAGCTTGTGTGAGAGAGCAAAGAAAAGAAGATTAAATCTTGCAAAAAAATATGTCTCCAACATGTCGGGTATAAATATTCGTAAGATTGAGGAGAGAATTAGTTTTTTAAAAGAGACCATGAATAAGAATGATATTTTGAGGATTCTTAGGTCACCTCAAAATATGGATTTGAGAGGTCTAACTCTAAAAGAATTAGTGAAGGATTTAAAGGACACAGTAAAACCAAACGAAATTGTAGAGACATGTGATACTGTGGGCATTAGTTGAAAAGGTTATTGGGCTATCTCAAGATTATGGTTTAAAAACTAAAATGTAATAGAATAACTGCATTTGGGTTACCTCGAGCCCTAGGAGTATCAGTTCCAAGGACTGCCATGAATCGTAAGATTCCACAAGTTTTCGGGGAATACATTCATGTTGAAGCATCTATGCCATATGAAAAGACAAAAAGAAAATCTACTTTTGAATACAATGTATTTAACAATATATGGGTTGATCTAAGAAGAGTTCAGATTGCAATGGTTCACATGTATAGACTCACGTTGGAGGAATGTCACGGTGTTTTAAAGTTTACCTTGAAGTTAAATGAAGCACAGATTCAAAAAGGACAAAAGATGGAAAGAGTCAGCATTTACATCATGAACAGGGCATTGGAATACAACAATGGTAGGGGTTAAGCACCATTGCATAAGTTCCAGTCTGAGATGGAGATTTGGTGGGTTGATGCAACTCAGGTACCAATTGAGAATCATGAAACACTAAAATGGTTGTTTACTCATACAGGTATTCCAAACATTATTAAGTCTCAAAGTGAAGGAGAAATGTTAGTTGTTGATGGGGTTGGTAATTTTAATGTGGAATGGCACATGAGCGCTGACTTGAAAACTATCAAATGTATGCTTGGAATATGTAATGGGGCAAAGGCAAAATATCCTTGTATTTATTGCATGGAAAGTGTTAGGTCTAAAAATTGGAGCAACTTGCACCCTCTAAGAAGAGTCCCAACTAGAGACTCTATAGATCTAAGTTTTTAAAAAAACAAGGAAGATATATGGGATCCCATTCTTTCAATTCCTCTTACTAATGTTCATATATGTACTTTGCATGCACGGATTAGAATTATTGATAAACTTCTTAGATTGCATCTTCACTATGCATACTCAATTAAGCCTTTGTCTTTATCTAATGAGTGTATTGAGAAATGTAAGGCATTACTCTCCAAAATGGGTTTTCATGGAGGTCAAGTTCATTTAAGAAAAGATCCAACACTTTCAGGGAAAACAAGAGATGTCTTGGCTGATGTCTCAATGCGAGGCCCAAAAGCTAGACGATTTTTAAGTAACCATTCAGGAAAACAGGTGAGCATTACTTGGGAGCATTGGAGAGAACTGTGTGGGATAATGACAAACGTTGCAACCACACCACAACTTGCATTTCTAAAGATGGAGGTTTGGAGACGTGTTGATGTCTTCTTAAAGCTCCTCAAGTGTAACGTGTCCACTAGCATCATCCAGGACACGTCTTAGCAGTCCATCGGAAAGGATATCTAGAAAGCTCCGCTCGGCACTCCCATGGAATGTTACGGGGTTTGCAATCTAGGGCTTTTCATGTCTGCCACGTAGCGAAAGTATTCCAGCCATTCCCACTTACGATCAACCTGAATTAGGGTTTTCCTGATTGGTCATTTCCTAACAGCAGCTAGCGTCGGACCCAAGCAAACTACTTTACGCAGAAACGCCAGGTCCGAAGCCGATTCACGTTGCAGTTGATTCAAGGAGAATGCGAAACGAGAGGGATGCAAAGCTCAATCTCTTTACCATAAGGCATAGTCCCATTCCGATCCCCTAAAATAGTATAAATCAGGTTTAATCATAACTCTAGGTCAACGCTTTTGTTGTTCGTGTTCTTTGACGATCTTCCTGCTGTCCATCGCGATTTGAGAAAAGTTCCCGGCCAACCGGGACCACCCATCCATAGGACGGTCCTATGGCCCATCCTACGCACTTTCCTCGGGTTGTTTTAGTTATTTAATTACCTAACACATTAGTTGGACATGTAACAACCAGCTTCTTTAATTAACCCATTAGGCACTGGTTCCTTCACGTAATCTTATTACTTGACATAGAAAAACAATGTCAGACAAGTTTCTTATTAACAGGTTATCATATTTATCTTTGAAATACAAAGAGTCCAGCTCGTATGCTTGTCGACAATCTGCCTGAAGGCTATCCAGCAATCCACAGGTATCACTATTCCAAGTTTCTGCCCATAGACTAGTATGCGGGCCTCGAGATCCAATCCCGAGTCACGTTAGCCTCTTGTGCAGGATTTGGAAGTCGAGGGATTTACGGCCAGAGCCCCCCTGGCACCCAAGCGTCCTCCTGCTCCAAGTAGCGCTCAAAGAAGAAACCTCTTGCGGCGGGTTCGGTCCACAATCCCGGCGCGGTCAACAACCCCCTTGGTTAGAGTCAGGCAGGTAGTCAGGGGTAACTGAAGCTGCCTCTCCCTTTAGGAATTCAACCTGAAGTATAGATATCCATTTACCTTTTAATTCATTGATCAAACAAAGCCAAACACTGCTCTAAAATCTATAGCAAGCACAAACATCTCCATTGATCGTTTTTGTCGTTGGCAAATTGCTAAGGAATGAATCCTTCCTTTCGAATGAGTCCAGCACTCGATCCAGGATAACTTGCAACTTGGAAAAATCCCCTATATCCTGGGTTAGGGCGTACCCTATTAACCTGACTTGGTCAAACCTTAAGTTTGTCGGTTGGTCATTAGTTTCCAAACAATCTTTCTTACTCAAGAAGGATACTAAATTAGGATGATTATTCATCCTTTGGCAAGATAACTTGCGTAAGGACATGCCAACTTCATTGTAAGAACTTGACAATTCCCTTGTGATCCAATCACAAGATCATATGACTCCGCACTTGTTGTGCAAGTGCTGCATCGAACTATGAGACTATGGAGTCATGAAACAATCTGTTTCACGTTCTTTAAGCTGACGTCGTTAGACCTAGGGTTTCCTAGCTTCATCTTTGTAAGATTCTTAGGGACAAACCCTAGTTCCTTTTACGATTACAATTCACTGTCCCTACATTCAATGAATGTGGGCAAGTATTTAAGGTATAGACACTTCTTGGAATTTAACTCATTTCCAACGAGTATTTCGCAGCTTAGGTGTTTTAAGTTTATGTCAATTTGGTTAACTCTAGAAGATAATTTTGAGATTACTTCCACATGATTCGTTGTCTATGTGTAAATTGATTTTTCAATCCTAAAATTTATCGATTTGCGGTTAGGTCAATTCCAAATAATCTTCCTACACTTTGCGAACAAAATTCATGCTAAACAAGCAACATTTTACTTAATAATTTATGCTGTTGACAAACGATATTTTCCTAGAGTTTATGCATCATAAGAATCATTTTATGCTTGCACTTTCCATGATGATTCATTGCAAAGAGGATATGGATTAATAGTACGAGATGCAATTTATAATTCTAGGCTTAATCGAAGTATACTATTTCAATGGATAATAGTCTAATCTTATAATTCATTTCAATGCATAAGCTATTTGCTAGAAATGCTTTTATGCTTTCTTAATTTGCATGTTTCATTTAAATGTATTGATGACTAAGTTCCTTCGTCGTGAACAACTAGGACGAGAATATATCCTATTTCTAACAATTAACCTTACATGATTGAATTACAACAATATCAAATAAAAATTAGGAAGGAAAACCTGGGTTTGGGGTGAGATATCCATATGGATATCGGGAGATGACCCTCCCACGGCTACGCCTTGAGCTTTATTAGGAGGCATCGCAATTGTAGTCCCTCCGACCATGGAAGCAGCTTTACACTCCTTTTCGGAATTCCACTGTCGCTCCCTTGCACTTCAATACTCTTCTTCTCTTTTTTGAGTGGGGGAAAAAACCAAAGCCCCAAGGGTATTTTGAAAAGGGCAAGGAACGACTAAGGGGTTTAACCACGAGGAGGGGGGTAATGAGAACTTTAAAGGCCTTAGTATTTTTTGGGGGAAAAGGGACTTATAAAGCCCAATAAAAAGGGCTTATAGGTGGTTAAAGCACGGGAGGGGGGGGGGGGGGGGGGAGGGGTGATTCCAATATCCACGAAAAAGGGGCTTAAGGGTTTATAAAAACACGAAGGGGAGCCCAAGGAAAGGGAGCCTAAGTGAACTTTAAAATCCCAAGGGAGGGGTAATAATAGGCAGAAGTAAGGCCCTTCGAGGGTTTTACGACATGGGGGTGAAAGGGGTTTCAAGGGACAAAACACCGAGGGGGTGATCTCGAAGCCAAGGGATAGGGCTTTTAGGGATTATATACAGGGGAAAAAAAGTAATAAGATCCTTAAGGCCTTCATGCTCTTGGGGGGAGTGACTCCAACGTGAAGGGAAAGGGGTTAAGCACGAGGGTGAAAGGGGGCTTAAGGGATTTTAAAACCCGGGGGGGGGGGGGGGGGGGGAGGGGAGGGATAATAAGGTATAGAAAGGGGGGTTAAGGAGGCCCCCCCTTTGGAAGCTTCTAACTTCCAGAAGATTACGTGGGGGGAGGGGGAGGGGGAGGGGGAGGGGTGTGAGAGCCGTCTGTCGACGGTGAAAAGGAAGGTAGCGGCTCCTGTTGGCTGCACGGCAGCCCAGTCCTCATCCACCACGGCACGGAAATGAGGCGGCCCTCCCTCCTTATGGCAGCGGCACGGCACAGCGTTATGGCGACAGCTACTCTCTCCTTTTGTCCTTCACGACAGCTGCTGGTGTCGTTTGGCAGCGCCTTCTTCTGGCCCTCGTACCTCCTACCTTCCTTCACAGCAGCGGCCTTAGCTTTGCCTTCCTCTCTCTCCCTCAACGTTTAAAATGGCCTCTCACTCCTCACGTATTCCGTCTGATTCCTCCCTCAAACTGGTGGCATCTTGGCTCCTAGCTCCTCCTTGTGTTTTCCTGACCCGATGTTTTTTTTTAATAGGGAGAGGGAGAGGTTCCTCCCTCCCTTAGACGGCAGTAGTAGAGCAATTTTACTCCAATGAGCTCCACAGAGAAGCTTCGTATACATTCTATTCCCCTCCCCCTCTAGCATGACTGTCGACTGGGGGAAAATGAGGGGAATTAAAAAATTTCATTTATCCTTAAAAATTGCTATATTATTATTTTTCTAATAGAGGTAGTTAATGCAGAATTTTTTTTTTAGAATGTTACATCAAGCAACAAAAACAAACGTACACGTATCCAGAAGAGTTTAAATGTTTGATTATAAATCTTGTTCATGCAATAAAGGAGACATGGGAGAGAAAGATATCACTTTTATTTAGTAAGAGAGAATATTTAATCCAAGCTTTCTTCGATAAAATTTCCATTGGCAGAAACTGATTGTTACTCTTATGAATTAGGAGCATATCCTTCATATCCATAGGCCTTACTTTGTGGAGGAGCAACGCCCCCTCGCAACTTATAGCGGCTAAGGCATGGAAAAATCTCACTATCAAGCACATACAAGTTTTTTTCGAAGCACAAGACATGGAGGTGGAGTTACAAAAAGCAATGCTCTTGAGGAGCTATTCAATTGGTTATTTCGATGAAAATTTCAAAGAATGAATAATTCAACTTAAGAATTCATAGTATTTCTGAACAACAACTTCAAAGAATGAATACTTCAACTTGAGAATTCAAGAAAGGAAAGTACAAAGCTAGCTCTCACGAGCCTTTACATCATCCTCCCATTCTGGGATATTTCCTCTATAACACAGAAATTTTCTTCTCTTGTAGCTAACTATTGATTTTATATCAGTTCGATCTGCTACCAAAGCATAAGATGAGAGGGCTAGCTCTAGAAGTAGAGAAACCAAGACCATAACCAAAAATCCTAATTGTCGCAGTCTTCTCCAAAAGCATCACCTTGTGTGCATTGTATTGTAACCCAGAGAAACCAAGTAGCCTTGTAAGTGCCTTAATACATAGTATAGGCCAAGTTGCTTCCTCTGAGATGATGTTATGAAAAACCAAGAAAACATGCGGATCAATCCTTGCTAAGTAATGGCCAAGTGCAACATCTTTATGTGAACTAATACCACCTCTTATCCCTTTACCCTATCCCAAGAAGTTATCACAATCTTCAATCTCCAACTGCAAAAAAAGATAAATGTTAAATGAATGTTGAAATCAAACATATTAATGTATATAAATCTTACAAAATTTGAGATAATAGTACCAATTGATTTTCATCATTTTCTAGCTTGGTTGGATTCCATATGTTATTTGATGATTGTGTCTCATTGGTATCTTCCAATTCTTTAACATAATGTGACTCTTATCTTCCAAAATTGGAAATTCCAAGTCGGTCTTGAAGGCTGTGAAATTCCTCTTCAGTAATCCCATACTCTTCCTCAGCATTCTTTGCCTTATGAAAACAAAGAGAAAGGGCATCCCTTGCTTCAATAAACTTGTCGTCCGTAATTTCAGTGTCAAGTTTAAGTAACTCTTCTTTCGATTCATTTTTGACGTCAACAATGCCATTTGTAGCATGAGAAGCCTCTGCAATGATGGCTAAACAATAGTCCTCCCTAAGATTGAAGAGCCTTTGAATGTCTGTTAGCAGTATGTATTCTTTGTCCTTGATAGGGAAAGTTGGAAGTAAAGCAACAGTATAAAAAGAAGAGTCAGAAACAAGATCTGCATTTGCATGGTTTTCTTCAATAATGGTCTCAGTTTTGAATTGGGCAACATCTAGTTTGCTAGCCCTATTTGCTTCTTGCTCAGGGTCCAAACATTCCTCTGCATCCTTGTCATTTGCTACCTCGTCTAAAATGCAAAAGTTGGAACATTTTGGACCTTCTAATTATTTCTCATCAAATTTCATACGATATTTTACAAGAGAAAACGCAATGAATGCCATTGTTTTGGACATAAACCTGCATTTCTTAGAATAAGTAGAACAAAACAAATATGAGGTACAAAACCGGTCAAGAGAATGAGATGTACACTTTCTTGAAAATGAGTACTTCTTTGAAGATGAGATCCCAATAGGTATATCAACATATTCCTTTGCATCCTTTTCAACCACTAGAAATGCAAGACTTTCAAACTCAGCAAACTCCTCCAAGAAAAACTTCTTACATGAGTTCAATACATGGTCAATATCCTAGTCAGGGTTGAAAATATCATTTGCAGTTCCTGATGAAAGAAATTCAGTATGGCAGCCTCTATACTATGCCAAACTTCCTTCTGCCACAAAGTAAATGAGGTAAGGGCACCACCTAGTCATGGAAGAGCGGACTAGGACGCTATGCAAGAGGGAGAAGAGATTGTAAGGGAAAAGAGAGGAAAACTAAGAGATGGAGAGAGAGAGAGTGAGTGAGTAAAAGAGAGAGAACTACAAAAAAATAGATGAATTAATAAACTTAAGAGATGAAGAACCCTCGGGACATAACCAATATACACAATATGGACACCAATATCATGGGCTTATTACATTGTAGAGCATACATAAGCTATAGTAAGGGAAGGAATTGCATAAGCTCAAGAGGAAGAATGGGGAAGGGTCAATGGGGCTGAAGAAGGCCTCTTGGCTCTCTCTCTTCTTGCAAATTACAAAGAAGAAGGCCTCTTTATATAGGCCTTGAGGGTGTTTAAGGAGGAGGTTAAGATATGATAGGAATTATCACCACCAAAGCTGCATTAAGGCGGTTCCACCAATGTGGCAGCTCCATCTAGAGGTTTTGTTGACCAATTTGTACTTAATCAAGCTCCATCATAGGTGAGTTGTCTCCATTCTCCTCCCCATAGCTTGAGTCCAAAAGATCTTCTATAAAAAAATATAGAGAATCTTCATAAAATAAGATCATATCTAGCAATAATGGAGAGAGAGTAGTGAGAATTCATACATTACTACTACAATTAAGAATGGTTTGAGGGTGATTTAGGAGGGTAATTCTAATTATTTATTAGCTTGAGAGAGAGAAGAAGAGAGGGGAAAGGATTGGGAGTCTAATGAATGATGTTTTATGAAAGTGTTAAGTGCGGGGAAAAAAGTGTGGGTGTGTATAAAATTGGGAGGTGGTCTCCACCGCAGTTGGAAAAAGTTGGTATCCACCATTTTGGCCATATCTCTCGACTCATAGCTCCAAAACATTATAAAAAAATACCAACCAAAACTTTAGCTCACGCTCTACAACTTTCATGTTGAAAAGTTTTTTTGGATCGGAGTGAAAGTATTTTTAAAAACTCTTACAAAATCATGTGCCTGATTTTTCTTCCACTAATGCTTTCAAGAAGCGTCCCATTTGGTTGAATTATCATAAGGCTCCAAAGTCATGACATTATGAGCCTCACATGCCCTTTGGATGGCTCCAAATCTATTTCATATCTTTTATTTTCACATTATATATTTTTCCTTCACCTTCCTCCATTGATCTTTACTCTTCACCCCCCCTTGGTAAACCGGTCCATTAAATATTTTCATCCAGTGATTTCTTGGATTTTCCAAGTGGTTGTTCCCACCCTCTTCTTTATTTCAAAGCTCCAAATGTACAAAAAATCAACAAAGTGTTAGACAAATATTTTTTTGTGATTTTCTCGGATCATTTTGTAATAAGATAACTCGATGCCATTCTGAAGAAGCAAGTCTAGGAGCCTATCAGATAGAGAAACATCTGTGATCTAAGACAATCCAGAAACCCTAAATGGTGACTTGCCTTTGATTGGAGACTTCTTAGGCATTCCCACACTTGCTGCTGAACAAGGGGAGAAAGCTGTGGGAATTTCAGGGGAGAAGGCAACATAACCAGAAACTCTTATTGACCCTGATGACAATCTTCTTCATTTTTTAGAAGGGGTTACCTACTCTTTGGAGCCTACAACATCCTTAGGCTCAGACATGAGTGAAAGTACGATACCGCCCGAAAGTGTGCAACCACACTCCATGGGCAATGCCTTCTCGCTTCGTATTTGCTAGTTGACAATACGACGCGAATTTGGCAAAGCGACCTCAATAACAATATCTCCTCGCTTCATATCAACGGGTAAACAAAATCACGGAAATTCACATAAGAAACCCTGAAAGTGAACCTCAACTCTAAACAAACTTGGAAATTTGTAAAAAAAAAATCATAAATGTCTGACAACCGTGTTTATATAGAGCGAAAAATATTTGTCACGTAGACAGCCACGTGGATGGCCCGCACAAAGCCTAGCCAATTAAACACTGCCACGTGTCATGGACCCCTCAGTTATAAAAGATCGTTGAAGCTTACATGGCTCACTTTTCAAATTCAGAGCGCAAATACACAGCCACATCGAGATCATCCTCGCCCTATATCGGTCACCACAATTACGGCGCGAGGAGTTGTTTTTTCAACCTGCGCTTAAACATACTCGCACCATATCAGTAATCGCAAATACGATGTGAGTAGGTGCTTTTTTTAACATGCGCTTCATTGTTTTCGCACTGTATTGAACACTACAAATCCGCGCTTTCCGTTGTTTTCACATCGTATACTTCACCACATATACGGTACAAGAGGTTACTTTTTAAAGCTTTGTTTCGATGCATTCGCGTCGTATCTGTCAAAATCGTGCTTTAGCCTAAGGCAATAAGGCAAATACAACGTGAAGATTATAATTTTTTACCCACGGTTTATCACCATCACACCGTATTGCTCATCCGCAAATATGGCGCGAGAGGTGGCATTTTAAAACTTCGTTTCAATGCAGTTGGGTCGTATCAGTCAAAACGTGTTTTTGCTCTTTGCAAATACGATGCGAAGATTAGAATTTTTGACCCATGGTTTGTCACTATTACGCCGTATTAGTCATCCGCAAATATGGCGCGAGGAGCTTATTTCAAACCCGGGCTTTTTGACCTATCATGCTGTATTTGTTATTTCTCTTTGGGCATTTTTTACTCATAGTTTTTAAATGTTCTAACAAGTCTTATTTTTCTGCAGATTCATGGCTAGGACAAAGCAGACTACAAGGAAGGTAAATATAGACAGCAAAGAGAGTGAGGAGGAGACAAGGCTTTTAGCTTCTCAATCTTTTCATCCTGAGATCCCACCTACTTCTGGTTGCCCTCAGATCCCACCTACCCTTGGTTGCCCTTAGTCTCTTGCCATGGAATCTAAACAATCTAGTGTAGAGATAGTGTCTTCTCCTACCCAGAGTCAACTTCATCTTGTGCAATCCTACCCTACAACAACTGCTAAGTTTCCAACCACCCTTGGAGCCCCTATTCAACAAACAGAGCAACCTGGACCCTCCTATCCCCATGGAGAAGAAGAATCTTCCAAGTGGAAGAGAAAGAAAAAGTCTAGATTTTTTTATGTTCAGAAATGTTTTAGTGAGATAAGGAAGGCATAAAGAGCTACACAGCATGTGATTCCAAAGACAACATTTATTAGGGTTGTCAAAGATATTTCTTTTGAATTATCAAGGGTGTCCAGTGAAGTTGCAATGCAAAAAAAATAGCAGCTTGCAACCATTCTCTGCCTTCAGGAGGCTGCTGAAGACTTCATTATTGATTTTACGAACGATGCTTACATTGGTGCTGCCCACACTCATAGAATGACTTTGATGAGCAAAGACTTTAGTATGGTTAGCAAAATTGACAAGGTATTGTGGCCTTTGCCCACTACTGATAAAAAAACATTTGAGATCCTTAACATTCCTCCAAAATTGTCTAGGAGAGTGAAACAGCCAGTGATTGAGAATGTGACACATTTACACCTTGCAAAGACCACCTCCTAACAAGTGTCTACCTATCAAGAACCTAAAGAAGTCGCGCATCAAGAATGACCACAAGAGACTATAGAGTCAGAGGATGAAGTTTGCAAGAGAAAAATCGATGTCCTTGGTCATGTCAATCGAAAGAGAATGGATGAGGTATACCGGTAAATGGTTGTGAATGTCTCTTGCACTTCTTCAGAAGATTATCTTAGTATATCCCCTAAGGAAGGAATGTGTGTTAAGAAAGATATTCAGTTGTCAGATTCAGTAGTCTTTTATTGCATAAGGTAAGGATTTTTTGCTCAAATTTTCTTAATTGAATGATAGTGTTGTTTTGTTCATTGCAATTGACATTCATTTGGTTTTGCTTTTGGTTTTAGGGCGTTGATCTCTTCTCTTAGCCAAGAAATCTCTAAAACTATATTTATCGTTGATCCACTGTTACCAATGGAATTGTTTTTAAAATATCCTTCAAACCTAGAATTATTTTTCAGATCATTTGATCCAATTACAAGCTACCATATTTTTTTTCCTTACGTTGAAAGGTATGCAATTTTGCAAAGGGTTTAATGTATAGTTCTTTATAGTATGCATTTCTTACTAACATTTTACTTTGCAGAGGACACTGGAGCTTAATATATATTGATATTTTCACTCGAGAAATTATCCTTATGAACTCTTTGAGGGGTATCCATGGTCAAGCAAAAATGTGCGTTCAATACAAATCCTCACTTTTTGGTTTATTGTTTATTTTATTTATTGTACTTTTTTTATAACATGTTTCCATTGACAATGCTGGGAGGTTGGTGGTAACCTTTTTGGATACTACATATGAGGATATTACTGATCCTCAAAAACCATATAGTTTTCTCTTACAAGAAGTACCCTTACAAAATGATGCGTATTCTTGTGGATGGAGAGTAATTTCAAATGTTTGTAGGAAAATAGATTCAAAGATTCTCAAGATAGATGGGGTTAATGTAAGTATCTTTCACATTCTATTTTGTGCAACGTTATTAGATTTTGAGCAACATTATTATCAATTTCTTTGTTTTTACTCCCTACAAGTACGAACTATCACTCACCTTACAACTTATTACAATTTTCCTTGCACTACAAAGATTACTCCAATTCCTACACATGGTGGATAAGAGAGAGATGTATTGAGTTAATTTTGGATAGGGCAATTGCGCAAGTGGACCCCGACTCTCCTCCACATAATTCCTTAACTAAGAGTAATGCAAAAGGTAGGTCATCTGGAAAGACAAGTAAGGCAAGCTCCACAAAGACAGAAATGCCAACACTTTCCTATCCATCTTCTCATCTACCCCCTCAAGAGAAGAGGGCCCCTATCCAAGTTAAATTCTTCAACCAACCAAAAAAAAAACCCACTGCAATAGGAAGATCTATCTTTTCAAAAAGTGACGAAGAAGTTATAATGATGAAAGGAGACACCATATAAAAATGGCAAGATCTTTGTATATCTACACTTCAATTTTGTAACTCTTAATTCAATGAAAAGCTTTTTGTCCAATGTAATATTTTCAATTTTATGACTCAAAGCTTACAATTAAAGGAGGCAAGCAACTCATACAAGACAAAAAGCATTCAGCTCTTTTGCCTACTACTTTACCATTTACTTTGAACTTATATTCTGAGGATGTACAGTCTCGCATCTCCAAGGTATCCCTTACATATTTAAGATTCCAATTGGAAATGATATTTATTTCCTTTTCTATAACTTGCACCTTAAGATTGAAGGGCATGCAATCTATATCTGAATCCAAGGGAATCCACATGCCTAGTTTAAGTTTGTATCTCCTATAATCAAAACCCAAAGCAAGAGTTTGTCATGCTATATTATAACACAGAGACAAGGATTGGGGGCATACAATACACCTCATGGTGTCATCCTTATGGTCAACATCTCTAGATTTCCAAAGCTTCCCTATAATGTTATCTAGTTCTGCGCTTGCAAAATTTCTACTCAGCCAAGATACTTTTGTTCTTTGTAAGTTTGCTATTTTGAAGCAACCCACAAAGATATGTTAAGGGGATAAACCATGACAGGCGTATTCTTCTTGAGATCCTTCCAACTATCATGGACTTTTGAATATCTTAACATATTTTGAATTTAAAACTATGCATGGTTGCCTTATCAAGAACCTCCCAAATAAGAGAGGAGAGACTTGGCAATGACAAATCCTCAATATGTCCATATATACCCTCTTTAGATGGAACCACATATTGTGCATAATATATAAAAATTCTTCTTTCACTGAAAGAACTGATGGTCTCATCAGCATATATAATGTCCGCAAACGCCTTATGAATCACATTGAAAGTTCCATTCAAACTCTCCACAGGTTGCCATTCAATTCTTGTTGATGGAAATATATCTACAATGAAGAATTCAAAATTAATACTTGCTTAAATTTTAAAAAAATCAAATACATCATCAACTTAAGACTTACAATGTGTTTGCTGGCAAACACGTTCATTAGGAGATAAGTGCATATCCCTGGCCATGTAAACATGTTGCACTTTTACTAACCACCCTTCATGCGTAATTTTGAAAGCAATGATACGCCCTTTCTAGTGATGTTTTATATCCTCTCTTTTTCTTCTTTTGACCTTGTGAGAGCCTTTGCAAGAGGGCAACATGGTCACCCAATCGTTTTATGCAAAAGGTTTTGGGCTCTTATTTTCCATCTACTCCTTGGCCATAGACAGTGCAAGAGTTTACTAAACAAGACAGGAGCCTTTTGGATGCTATACTTAGATTGAAATCGCAGAGAAAAACACTCATTGGGAAAGGCAAATGAGCAAAGAAAGAAGCTCACCGAGAAAGACAAATGAACAAAGAAGAAATACTAAAAAGACTAGTGAAAATATAGTCGGGGCGCCAAAAGCTCCGGACTTTCAAAAAAGTTAGTATTAACTTCACAACATCGTTATCATAACCAGTTTTGTCGAATTTTATAATTAAATAAGGACTTCGGGACCATTAAAACATATCAAATTTTAGAGATTTTGGCTAAAAGAGAGAAGAGAACCACGGAGTCCACTCTACTATCTCCAAAAAGGAGGAGACAAGAATACCATATTCTTGCACACGTGGCAAACTCTCTTTGGCCCTTTCCTTAATCCCGTGATTAACAAAAGTGCATTTTTTGAAGCGTTTTTGGCCCTCATGAAATAATGTATCTAAGTGTACAATCACAAAAATTTCAGAGGCCGTTTGTACGACCAACTGCTAAGGTGTGATTTCTTTTCACGGATGCTCCCAACATCCGATCCTGGACCATTTTTTCAGATGCTCTCAGCATTCGATCTTGGATCGTTCGCGACTTGGCGAGATCCCAACAAGATCATGCAAGCAAATGTTCTTGGTAAGTTAACTTATTTTGACTTGCTCTTTCCCTTGGGTTTTACCTTATGGTATCTTAACCCTAACCCAAAGCATTAACTGGTCAACCAAGGCAACGAACATGCCTTATTCACAACCCAACCAAGGGTCTTTTAATCTTCCAGCTCTAACCAAGTTCAGTTAACACACTTGGCAACACAGGACTCTTCATCTAGGCCTTCAAGATACAGTCTAGATGCATGTGTTCCTTCCATTTCTCTTAGTGCGGTGCTATGTAGAATTTTCAAATCAACTTTACCCATCATGCACATGGTGCGTTTAGTATATTTGTACATCCTAATCGACCTTTAACTCTCTCTTCATACTTGGCAACGAATACTTATTCCTAATGCACCGGATCACATGTGACTTCCGTATATGAAAGTCTAGGCTTCTATCCATCCGTGCAAATGCATCTTGCAAACGGAAACTAACATTTCATGTGTTTCTTTTAATTATGATTGCGAAGTATGAATTCTAAATGACTAATCATGCACTAAACTGATTCAAAAGCTATTATTTTATGTGAAATAATGCGAAAACATTATCATTTTATGTGTGTAAAAGCTTTCATTCCACGAATATAAACTTATGCGACTCTATACTCTGCCATTTTATGCATGCAACCTAGAACTTAGAGCAAACAAAAAATCCTAAGGCTTCCTCTTGTTCCATGCATGATTGTACCCCCTTATTTCTTCTTCTAGAAATAATACAGAATATGCTTAATCAACATTGATTATAAACCCTAAGATATTCAAAAAGAACTTGGGTTTGATTTGTGATTGTAAGGGCATTTATTGTGTTGGTCGCTCCGCTCGCCTCTCTCGCATTTCCGGTACTGTTGGTAGCTTTGGCACTTACACCTCCCGTGACTTTCTTTTTGAGAGCCATTTGATACATGGAGTTTGGAATAGTCCGGGCCTTAACGGCCTTCAAAATGACAGGCTCAAGAAGGAAGGGTTGTGAGAAAGTGACCTTCGCTGATGAGGGGGGGGCTTGAAAAAGATGGCTTCACGAACGCGGCTCCTCGACACGGCCTTTGATACCTCACCAACTCTCACTCCCTCTCTCTCTCTCTCTCCCTCTCTTCTTCTTCTTCTTCTTCTCTTCTCCTTCTTTCTCTCTCTCCTTCCTCTTCTTCTTCTTTTTCTACTTCCCTCTTCTCTCCTTCTACCTCTTCTACTTCTTCCTCACTTCTTCTTCTCCTTCTCTCTCTCTCCTCTTTCTCTCTTTCTCTTCTTCTCTTCTCTCTGTCCTTCTCTTCTTCACCTTCTTCTCTTCTCTCTCCCTCTCTTCTTCCTCTCCTTCTTCTTTTCCTCCTCTTCTCCTTCCCTCTCTCTCCTTCTCTTCTTCTCTTCTTCTACCTCTTCTTCTTCTTCTCTCTTCTGTCCTTCTACCTCTTCTTCTTCTTCTTCTTCTACTCCTCTCTTCTCTCCTTCTACCTCTTCTACTTCTTCACTTCTTCTTCTCCTTCTCTCTCTCCTCTTTCTCTCCTTCTCTTCTTCTCTTCTCTCTCCCTCTCCTTCTTCTTCTCCTTCTCTCCCTCTTCTTCTTTTTCTCTTCTTCCCTTTCTTCTTCCTTTCTATTCTCACCCTCTCTCTCTCTCTCTCTCTCTTCACTCTGTTCACAAGACCGCCGGGGGGGGGGGGGGGGGGGGGTGCGCAGCTTGTCCGCTGGCAACGAGGAGGGGGGGTGGCTTCAGTCCGAAGCCCTAGGGGGGGCGTTGTTGTTGCCGAACGGAGGGGGGGAGTTATAGTTGGAAGCCCCAAGGGGCCACACAGCTGCCGCAACGGAAGGGGAAGGTGACAAAACAGGGGGGGGTACTGTCTATAGCCAAGGGAGGGGGAGGGAGCTCCTTTTATAGGAGGGGGAGGAGGGTGGCATCGCAGCCACCTCTCCCACCTGGGGAGCTGCATGCCCCCCATTACTATCACATCACTCCCTCTCTCTCTCTCCTCGACGTGCTATCAGCGGGGAGAGAGAGGGGGATAAAAAAATTAGCCTTAATGTTAATAATTTTTTTCATTAAAAGGGGGGGGGGGAGAGTTCCTATGGGGGGGAGGCACGGGGGGGCAGAGGGGGGGGGGGAAGCACGGCATATTACAACAAAGAACCATCAAGGGAGAGGACAATTAGTGAAGAAGAGGAAGAGCAAGAGGCTCAATCTAGCAAATGGAAGGTGAAGACACCTAAAAAGAAGGCAGCAAAGAAGAAGTAGGAGGAAGAGATAAAGAGAAAAGAAGAAGTAGACCTACTTAAAGCCAAGGCTGAGTCAAAAAGAGCTACGAAACAAGAAGAGGAGTTGAGAAGGAAAGAAGAGGAGGACCTGGTACAAGTTGTACACATGTCCATTGAACAACAGTGCAGGTAGGAGGAACTAGTAACAATGAGCCCGCCTAGGTAGGACATGCTGGGAACTAGTGCCCAAGTGGTAGAAGACTTGCCTCTACGTGTCCCTAAAGGAAAGGGCAAATCCACACTCTGACCTCGCCTACTCGCTTTCCCTGTACCCTAACCATTATAGTAACGCCAGGTACCCCTACCACAGTGGACACCAGCACCCTCATGGCATAGGTGTAGTTCTTAGTCGATCAGGTGCATACCCCAATGCCCACCTCCAGTGCAGGCACCCCAACTACACGAGTGAAAATATCGACTGCTACAGATGCCGAATCTCAATAGAGACCTAAGCGAACAAAGGTAGAGCCTATCGCTATGGAGCAGCAGGCTGCAGACCATGGCGAGCATATCAAGGATCTCTACGCTCAGTTGGAAAGGGCAAGGGACGAGAAGAGAGTGACAGTGGCGACGCTGGAAATGGAAAGGGAAGTGGTAAATGCCTCCCACCTAGAAAAGACCCGCCAAGTGGCCTTGCAACACAAAGAAATCCATGCGCTGAAAGTGAATCTAAGGGTCAAGGAAGATGATGAAGAATAGTGGCAAAAAAGAGTGAGGAAGAGCAAGAGCTAGTCACAATGCAAAGGGAATACAAGCTCCTGGTTCTACAACAGGCAGAGCTCGAAGTACAAGTGAGAAAACTTCAAGCCGGCATGGAGGAGCTCTTTGCTCTAGAAGCAGAGAGAGCACAAGAGTAGGAAGAATGGAGAAAAGAAAAGGAAGAGCTCACTCACATAGAGAAAGAGCGAGAATCAATCATAACATCTCTATCATGCAGGTAGAAGCAGAGCTCCACAGAGATGGCAAAGAGAGCTAAAGAGTGGGCAACTCACGCTGAAGAGTGGATAAGAACCTTGGCGTGTCGTCTGGCCTAAGTTGAGAAACACAAAACACTTGCAGAAAGTAGACCAAAAGCTACCTAGATGACCTTCCAAATGCAACAATGTGCCTTCTTAAATACCCTACTGGATATCACTCAGACAGAGGAGGGGGACCCCATGATGGCCGTAAATGATGCCAGGAGGCATATTTCATAGTGGATTCCATGCTACGGTGGATTTTGTGAGGTTTTACGGTGGATTCCGTAAAATTTGTTGACCGGGGCTCATACACAAAGTGGATTCTTTGTGCGAAAAGTTGATGGGGACGCCTATCCTTTTTGGGCGTTTCATTAATTTAGTGTGTACATGGGTGATTCCATAGCGGGTGATTATGCGAAATACATATTAGATTAATAAACGTTTATGAGTTTAGAGTGCGCACTCGTGATAAATTAAGGTTAGGATTGATTTCTAACCAGTTGATTTATTTATGTAGCTGAAGACTGCTAGGCATTCACTTTTGTCGGTTTAATTGTATTATTTTACTAACGATTGTGAATGCTTCAGTTGATGTGTAGAGATAGCAGCAGTGGCGGAGGATAGCGTGTATTCGAGTTATACTTATATTTTGATGGGCGCATACCTTAGGCATGGTGCCTATTTATTAAGGCGTTGGATATTTATTTATTATTTTGTATACGCATGGACACACGATTATGATATTTGTATTAGGACATTGTATTGGGTATGCCTGACTCTTTGGGCGCCCGCCCATTAGCTTTATTTCTATTTGGTACTAAAGCAAACTCAAAAGCCAAAAGCGTGCTATTTTGTAATTTGGGCTATTATTTGAGCTTGAAGATGATTAATGCATAAAATACATGCTTTGTGGAGCACTCACACAAAGGCATAGGGGGAGATTGTACCCAATTGGTCTCTTGTTCATGTCATGCATGCTTTCTACCTTGAGTTTTGTGCAAAAAGTAGAGTTCTTTTGTTATTGGGGACCTTTCGCGTAGTGATATGATGCTAGGAGGCATATTTCATGGTGGATTCCGTGCCCCGGTGGATTCCGTGAGGTTTTACGGTGGATTCCGTAAACTTTGTTGGCCGGGGCTCATACACAAAGTGGATTCTTTGTGCGAGAAGTTGATGGGGACGCCTATCCTTTTTGGGTGTTTCATTAATTTAGTGTGTACATGGGTGATTCCATAGCGGGTGATTCTGCAAAATACATATTAAATTAATAAACGTTTATGAGTTTAGAGTGCGCACTCATGATAAATTAAGGTTAGGATTGATTTCTAATGAGTTGATTTATTTATGTAGCTGAAGACTACTAGGTATTCACTTTTGTCAGTTTAATTGTATTAATTTACTAACGATTGTAAATGCTTCAGTTGATATGTAGAGATAGCAGTGGCGGATGAAAGCATTGGAGGATAGCGTGTATTCGAGTTATCACTTATATTTTGATGGGCACATACCTTAGGCATGATGCCTATATTTTGTCACGCCTATTTATTAAGGCGTTGGATATTTATTTATTATTTTGTATTCACATGGGCACACGATTATGATATTTGTATTTCGACATTGTATTGGATATGCCTGACTCTTTGGGCGCTCGCCCATTAGCTTTATTTCTATTTGGTACTAAAGCAAACTCAAAAGCTAAAAATGTGTTTTTTTGTAATTTGGGCTATTATTTGAGCTTGAAGATGATTAATACATAAAATACATGCTTTGTGGAGCACTCACACAAAGGCATGGGGGGAGATTGCACCCAATTGGTCTCTTGTTCATGTCGTGCATGCTTTCTACCTTGAGTTTTGTACAAAAAGTAGAGTTCTTTTGTTCTTGGGGACCTTCTGACGCTCACTACGCAAGCATACAGCATCCGATCTGTGCACCAGTAAAGAAGAAACTGGGAATGGCTTGTAGAGAACTAAAGGCTCAACTCCAGATACCACCATAACCTAGGGGAGCAAGCCCAAGCCGGGATGAACAATGCCATTATCTCCTATTTGTGGGTCTAATCTTGTAGGAAGTGGATGCACTAGGGTTTCTCTAAGAGGAGAAGTAATGTCACAACTCTATAGAAACAGAATTTGTATCATTTTTCATTAATTTGTCTATATCATGATGTATTAAATTTATTTCCTTTGCACTAATTAGATATAAAGAAAAGTGCATTGGAGCTGGCCGCTAATGAGTGGTCACAGGTTATGGTGGACCCACGCAGTGGGTTAGAGAAAAGATAGTTCACTCTTTTACCTATATGGCCCGATTGGGCGCCTGTGACTAGAACTCACGCATATCAGGGTTAGACTCATACACAGAAAGGATTGATGCCTTGAAGTGTGGGCTAGATCCACCAGAATAGACAGTTACAATCAACAAGATGGCATGATCATGAAATGCTTGTATAATGTGCATGTGTGGGCTGAAAGCTTGAGATACACATTTCTTTGCATAGGAAAGTCACATGAAGATTCGGATATCATTTTTGCGATGTACACGAAAAAAGCTTTCATATGATACCCATATTGGGGGGGTCCCTAAATTTTAGGAGATCCCTAAATTTTAGGAGGTCCCTAAATTTTAGGAGCCTCGAATTAGCCTAAAAATGCTAGTCCTAAAAAATAGGGATGTCATTCTAAAAATAGTAAGTTATGTACTCTGACTATGCTTACTAAATTTGGTTGTTTCTATTCTTGACAGTATTCAACCCAAAAAGGAAGGCCATAGAGAAGAGACAAGTGTCAAGGCCTGTCACAACTCTATAGAAACATAATTTGTATCCTTTTTCATTAATTTGTCTATATAATGATTTATTAAATTTATTTCCTTCGCACTAATTAGATATAAAGAAAAGTGCATTGGAGCTGGCCACTGATGAGTGGTCACAGGTTATGGTGGACCCATGAGGTGGGTTAGAGAAAAGATAGTTCACACTTCCACCTATATGGCCCGATTGGGCGCCTGTGACTAGAACTCACGCATATCAGGGTTAGACTCACACATAGAAAGGATTGATGCCTTGAAGTGTGGGCTAGATCCACCAGAACAAATAGTTACAATCAACAAGATGGTATGATCATGAAATGCTTGTATAATGTGCATGTGTGGGCTGAAAGCTTGAAATGCACATTTCTTTGCATAGGAAAGTCACATGAAGATTTGGATACCATTTTTGCGATGTACACGGAAAAAGCTTTCATATGACACCCATATTGGGGGGTCCCTAAATTTTAGGAGATCCCTAAATTTTAGGAGGTCCCTAAATTTTAGGAGCCTTGAATTAGCCTAAAAATGCTAATCCTAAAAAATAGGGATGTCATTCTAAAAATAGTAAGTTCTGTACTTTGATAGTGCTTACTAAATTTTGTTGTTTCTATTCTTGATAGTATTCAACCCAAAAAGGAAGGCCATAGAGAAGAGACAAGTGTCAAGACACTTGTCACACAAGTTTCCAAGTGTCCCACCACTTGTCACATCTCATGACATGTGGCTGGACACTTGTCTTGTGCTACTCCACTTTTCCCTTTTGTACTAGCTCTCCCCTCTCCTATAAATAAGAGCTCGTTTTTCTTCATTCAACATCATTTTTCTTTGCTGTAAACTCATGTACAGCACCCACAGATAGCCAGAAACTGGCCCCATCCATCCCCATCATCATCCCCCACTTCTCCATTATCAAATTCCTCCATATTCCCTCTTCTATCACTGTTGTTTTACAAGGCAGCAAGCCTGTAAATTCATTACAGCACCTCCTTCTCGAGCTCTTTCTTCCATTTTAGCAACAAGAAGCAAGCCCTATCCATGTACTGCTGATCAACGATGGAGAAAGGCTGATTTTCCCTTTTTCTTCTCTCATACTGTAAAGAAATCAGTTCTTGTCATTGCATAATAGATAATGCATGTGTGTTTGTACATCTTTGCATGATCTTGTGAGAGTGAGAATTACTTCTTCTCACTCTCAGGTTGATTGTAACTGAGCTCTTCCCTAAGGGACTTGGGTTGAGCAGAAATACATTCCTTCGGGGGGGGGGGGGGGGGGTGCCTATCTTCAACCCTCAATCTTGTCTCCATTACTTTTACATTTTCATGACTGTAATTTTGTGAGTAATTTTCATTTTCAGCTTTAAGTGTTCATTCTCTTTTATATTAAATCTCGAAAACAAGCGAATATCATAATTGTTAAGCATACTACGTTGTTCGGAGCGTTTACAAGTAAGAGCTAAGCTGGCAAAGGGAGGTGGAAGTGAGATTCGAAATGGAACCAGGTGAAGACAAACTTGTCCCACTACCTCCTTCCCCAAGGCTTGAAGAGCGACAACATGTAGATACCTCCGTGGAAATAAAGGCGGCATTGAGAGAAAGAAGGAAGCGAATGGCAGAGGAGACACGGAAAAAATGGAATTCCAAGGGAGTAAGGGTGCCCTAGGTAACTATCCCACCAAGTGAGGACAATGACTCAACAAGTTTTCATGCCGATCTTATAATTTGGGAAAGGCAAGAGATGGCCAAGAGCCCCTTCGACCTCAACCTCCAATTCCCCACCACCCTGCTGCAAAGAGTGTTACCCATCAAGGTGGTGAAGGAGGTGATTAACGTTGGCAGCAGACTTAGACAAAGGTGGTTGGAGGAGAGAGAGTAGAACCCCACCTTATGGGCTACCGAAGATGCCGAATTTTGGCAAGATAAAGTTTTTGAGGTGTCAAGGTTTGTGCTCAGCTACGAATGCCAGCCTACATGGTGAAAAAGAATCTGTGACACCAACCTGGACATGTGGGTGGATTTTTGCAATACTCAACTCTTTGAGAGGAATGACCCAATCTTTAGGCCCTACCCTCCAAGGGTCGGAGTGGATTTTGACCCTAGTGTCCACGGCCGCTACAACTTCCTTGTGATCTATAATCCGCCTTGTATTACAATTGAAAATGCCTTGGCCTTCACATCAGAAAACCTCTAGATATCCTAATCCAATTTACTAACAAATTCTCCTCATGCCCTGATCCCTCTTTTATTACCACTTGTAATTACCTTAGACTGCTTAGGATACTTCTTAGTAAGACCGCATCTCGCAGGAATGTGACCTTCCAATACTCCATTTTGATCCTAACGCAATGGATAGTTGCGCGATGGCTTGATTAATGATACATGCCACTCTATTGCCTTCATTTTGCTTAGCTCTACTAGAGGATATGAATGATAGCCACTTCACCCACTGCAATCATCCATTCCTCTCCTCCACCACCAATCAAGTCTACCTAAACCTCAAGGGGTATCTCCAAAGCCACCAATTCCTTAGTAAATCTATTAAACCTCCTTCCCCACCACACTCCAATGACGAAGATTGAACTTCCATCACAACTATATAACTTTACTATTATTATTATCAATGGTGGCAAAAAAAAAAACACATCTCCACCGCAAGTTACACATCCACCACAGCCATTGCACCTAGGGGTCCTCAAGTTAGGCATGCTCGATGACCTCAGCTGGCTAGCTTGATCCCTGATCCCCTAGCCTCATTTTTTTATTCTCCACTTTTTGCTTAGGGCACATCAAGGGCAGGACACATCCAAGGAGGTAACACTCGCCTGTGGTTAGACCTGCCACCCTAATCTCCATCCCACTTGCATGCACACAATGCACCATGCGACAATGGCACACACCCACACAAACTACACATTTCTTTCCTTTCCAGGTAAAACAGAAGGCCCCACCACTTGCTACAACGACCCCATCATCCATACAATGTGCTCTCCATCTTGTGAAACATCCTACTATGTCGACCCACCAAACCAAGGGCTGAATGCAATAGCCATACTCAAAAAGTGAATGAAGAAGCTCATTTGGAACAACGCAGGTGAACTTGGCCATGGAGAGTTAAATGACGGATCCATCTAACACCACCTTAACTTTGAAAGAAGGATCTATCCACAAGCCATTCTCCAAGTGTGGATCCATCTAACACCATTTTGAATTGCAAAGATGGACCCACCCCTCAACATTCCTCCAACACCAAGGATCATATCCAACACTAGTGCCTCTCAGTTCCAAAAAACCCTCCAATACCAGGGCCCCTACCCATCCAAGGGCCTTCGAGTTCCCTAATCTCTCTAAGAGGTCCATCAATCCCTCAAGGACAAGGGATCATCTCCAACTCAAGGGCCCTATAGTTCCACAATTCCCTCCAACATGACTTGTACCCAGACTCAAAAAGCTACTTAGCCACTCTAGTAATAGAGTTTGACTCATCCCCCAACTAGTGCCATGGGACTGGCACTCATCTAGGAGGGGGGTAATGTTAACCCTCAAACAAACAAGGTGGAAAAACCATAATATCTAAATCAGAAGACAAAGCCAAGGCAAAAGCGGAATGGAGAATGAAGGCACACCAAGAAAAATCGAGAAACACAAGAAGTATGAAAAAGTCCTAAATGAGAGAGAGGTACTCAAAGACAAAGCACAAGTCAATACTTTTGCAAAAGAGCATAAGACGCACTATGATTTATTTTAAACGTGTCGAGCCTTGACCCGTGCAAATCGTAAATGTAGATGGGCAGAAGGAGAAAAACTAGGAAGATAGCAGGACAATGGAAAAAGGGCCTAGGCTATGACCCGCCATGTAAAAAGTGAATGACCACCCAAATGGAATTTAGGGCTTTGTATATAAAGTTCAAAAAGTGAATGAAAGCTCATTCTTTGGTGTGAGACAAAGTGGACTCTTCTTCTTCTCTCCTTCTCTTCTCTTTGCTTGCTTGTGTGTGCTTTAGGGAGGGAGTGTGAGGGAGTGAGTGTGTGAGGGTGAGGGAACCTAGTGGAGAAGCTCTCCATCTTCTCCTCTCTTCTTCTCTTCTACTCTCTTCTCTTGTCTCTTGCGTGGCTATGGAGGATGGAGCTTTGAGGAAGAGGCTTGAGGATGCTTGAGCTTGCATCACAAATTATTGAGGAAGAGGCTTGAGGATGCTTGAGCTTGCATCACAAGAGAGGAAGCGACTCAATCGGGCAACACAGTAAGCTCACTACATCCGTAGAGAGGCAAGGCATGTCAACTATGTGAGAGGTATCCATTGGTGCTCACTTGGAACGCTTGCACAATAAGTGGTCCGTGGGTCTTGGATGTAGCTTGCCACTACAATGGCAAAGAAAGAACATCACCCCTCTGAACCACCCTCTACGAGGGAATTTAAGACCTTATGGATCGCGAACTTTGAATCATTTGATGATAAAGGAAGTGTCACTAGTTGTGCCAAAGAAGGTATCTAGGGTGCCATAGATGTCGAAGAACTCCAAGAGGTGGCGTCTCAAACCTTAGTCGAGGGTGGAAAAAGGGTAGACTCATTCGGAGCCAAGGTAGAGCAATAGTCACTATCTCTCAATGGAGTGGACTATGGAGCCAAAGTAATGGAAGATAGTTGCTATCTCACAATGGAGTGGACTAAGGAGAAAAAGTAATGGAAGATATCGAACAACCACTCTCTCTCAAAGGAGTGGACTAGTGAGCAGACGGTGTCCAACAATTGCTATCTCTCCGTGGAGTGGATTATATAACTATGGGATGTTGGGGGATAACTACTGAACCCTAGAAGCAGCAGAAGAAACCTCCATAGCATAGTGCAATGGTCTCAAGGAGGTTGACGTACCAAGTGATCCTCATGTGGCTTGGAAAGTCTTATTGTGCATCGAATGCATCTTATGGCCTCAAGCATAAAAATCTGAAAGCCGATGTAGAATAAACTTTATGGCCGAGAAGGGAGAGGTAGCACAAGGAGTTCCAAGGGGTAGAGGCATATATTTTGGTGGGATAATGAAAAAAGTTCAATATTGGTATGCATTGGTGGGGGGGTTTGATGATGCTACAATAGAAGCACCTAGTGGCATATCCATTTGCTTGTGGAGAAGTCAAAGCACTAGAGTGTCGACCTGTAAAAGGGAGGTGGGAGGGAGAGAAAGAGAAGGGTATCTCTATCTCCTAGTGATGCAACAAAAATGAAGGGGGAAATCAGTAGATGATACCAACATCCTATCTTTTCCTTCTATAATGAATAGGCTCTTTAGCTCTCTGAACTCCTATGCTCTAATACCATGTTAGAATATGTGATGATGTAGAGAGATAATAGGGTTTGCAAATAGAAACATTGAGTGTGTGTGGAAACCAATGAGAGAAGAGAAACTAAGAAACATAAGAGAACAAGATGATGAAGCATTGAACCATACTATGCAAAGAGATGTTGATATGGCAAAGCTAAAGCTCCAAATATTATTGCACTATCATATTTGAATTAGACAATAGCACCTATAGAAATATACCTAATGAAGGGAGTGAAATGTAGTCCTTAGGGAAATGGGCTATCAAAGTATCTTGAAGATGAAGGACAAATATTGATGGAGTGAAACACAATTGTTAAATGCTGTTAAGGAGGAGGAAGATGATAACTACTTGTGGAGGGAGCAAAGCGTAGTCTTTCCATGCTAGAAGATGGGCCATGTGGCAAAACACCAGAGGGAGGATGATGCCAAAATCTTGGGAGATCCAAACACAAAGGTTGAAGAGCCTCTTGAATACAAAAAACAAAAGTGGAAAGGGCTCCAAATTAGACACTAGATTAGAAGATTGATGCCAAGGTGTAGAATGTTGAGGCTAAGTTGGGGATGATGATACCAGGCAAAGGGAAGCCCTCCACATTGAAAAACACAAGTGAAGGTGGAGCCTCAAGGAGAAGAGTGCTAATTCCAAGCAAAAATATGGTGATGTCAGGTGCAAGATGCTGCAAATGCAAGTCCCAACGCTGTGGGAACATGGTGCCTGAAGTAGAGGGAGAAGATGATGAAAGCCATACCATGAACCATGAACTGCAACATCTGCTTAAAGGGGTGCGAGGATAGTGAAAGGGTTAGAGAGAGAAGAAAAGGGTGTCCAATGGCAAAAAAAGAGTAGTGCAAAATGAATAAAGAGATGTGTAGAATGAATGGGGAGATGTGGCCTATTTATAGGCCTCAGCTATTTAGGGTGGCACACCACTAAGTGTATGCGCATTGATAAAGTGCTTAGAACAAGGATGCTAGCCTTCTTTGGGGATGTCAGTGCAAAAATCTAACAAAGGTGGATATATGAAAAAAGTGGTTACTCAAAAGATGTAACTAACCAAATGTAATAAGTGGTAAGTGGTAAGTCACTCGCCATGTAAGGATCATAATGACCACCCATGTGCTAAGTGTAGATATTGTCAAAGCGTGAAACAAGGAACATGCAGAAAGAACGAGTATTAAGTATTTAGATGAAGTGAAAGACAATGACAGAGGTGCAATTCGATGATTCAATTCCATATATGGTTCAATAGTACATTTTGATACAATCATATAAAATATCCAGATCCTAGGTATGCAAATACACATGAGATGATTGCCCAACATACACTTTGAGGCTATAGCTCAGAAAGCCTCTGTCATGCATCAAGATCTCTACTATACATAGACAAAAATCAAAGACATGTGCATCATAACTCCATACATGCATCCAAATCTTTGTGATAGATGATGTGTACTAATGCCAGAAAGTGATATCAAGCATCAGAATCCATGGAATAACATTATGTAACCATTATGGGATTTCAAGACAACTTCAACCTTGTATGAAAGTTTTATCATAGTAAGAAGAAAACACTCCTTGTTGCCCATAAAACAACCCTAAACTTGAGTTTTCATGATACTCAAATCTCCTCTAGTGCTAGAGAGTCTGATTCCATCAACAAGTACATTTAGAAGTCAATTTAAAGCTCTTGAACTTCATGGATAGCATGCTGCTATGTTTTGCCCTATTCTTGACAGCAAAGTTACTTTAGAGATCACTTCTAAAACCCTCCTTTAAGTCCTTTTATCATAAGTTTTGATGGCTTCCCTTTGTACTCTACCTTGGAAGCTTCTTATTGAGCATAAGAAGGATGCATCTCTCCTTCCCAACCTCTCCACGTTTTTTCCCAAGTAGGTTATCCACAACTAGCTTCACACAAAAGTTCCACTTTCATCTTTCTTACCCTTTGCATGTTTACTATATTTCGACACTTTGCTCTTATCCCATGGGCAGTGGACATTATCTTGGGTACTCACTTATTCTTGATACTTTTGGTCCTAATCATTTACAACCTTTGCAAAGTACATGGTTACCGACTTGACAAGTATATCATATGTAAACTCTATCTCATGCTTAGCAAGTTTTTGATGTATCTCAAACTGTTGCTTATACTCTCGAATAGTCTTAAAGACAATCACTGAGACGTAGTTAACCAGTCTAACGTGCAGCAGTCCAACTCTCGATGACAGACTATCTGATCATGAAACAACGGCACGAGTAATTTCTTTCTTTTCCGGACGGTCATCCCTCGTGCCTATCTCCCATAATTTACCTTATTAATGTAACATTTCCTTCCGCTTAAGAATCGGTTTCGTCCTCGAAAATGATACTTGGAAGGTCCAACTGTAAATTCGGAAACCTTTTCCTTAGGGTACTTACTCGCTCCCATGTTGAGCTTTCTTCTGAACAATCTTTCCACTTAACCAAACATTCTTGATAAATAGTATTCCTTGTTCATCTGTTACGAACATTTAATATTCTTTCTAGTTCATGTGGATTAGATTGGTCATCTAATAGCTCCTCCATGTTATCATTTAAGATCAAATTATCCAAATCACCCAGCTTCCTCCTTAGCTTACTTACATGGAAAATCGGATGTGTTTTACTACCAGCAGATAGTTGGAGCTTGTAAGCCTATTCTCCCACTCTTTTAAGTTTTGTGAAAGGAGCACAATACCTAGGTGAAAGCTTTGGACATCGTCCCGTTTTCATGGTTTTAGTTTTTTTAGGCACCTTAAGATAGACCAATTCTCCATCTTCAAAGGAGATGTGTCTTTGGTGAGGATCTGCATAAGCTCTAGCTCGATTTTGAGCTTTCTTAATATTTTCTTAAGCAAATTTTAACATACTATTCATATCCCCTAAGAAATCCTGGCTACCTGAACCTTTTCCTTATGTAGTCCTACTGCATGAGGAGCCCTGGGCTGAAACCCATACATTAACATAAATGGACTATATCCAGTGGAAGAGTGCTTGGCACTATTATATCCAAACTCTGTTATCGGTAGATACTCTTACCAATTAGTTTGCCTTTTACTTGCATATGCCCTGAGCATATCTTCAAGGATTTGGTTAACCCTTTTAGTTTGCCCATCAGTTTGCAGATGGTTCGCCATACTCAGGCTAAGTTTAGTATCCAACTTCCTAAATACAACACGCCAAAATTGACTATCAAGTTTTCTATCCCGATCAAAAACTATATTTGCCGGAAGGCCATACAATCAGTATATGCTCTCTACGAACAACCTAGCCAATTCTGGTGTTTTTTAACATCAGTTGTAGTTGGAATAAACCTAGACATTTTGGTTAACCTATCCACAATCACCCACACAGAGTCATGTCCCCTCTGTGTTCTGGGTAATGCAACAATAAAGTCCATGGAGATACTCTCCCATTTTCCCAAAGGAATCTCTAATGGGTGGAGAAGTCCTCCCATTTTCAATCTTTCAGTTTTATTAACCTGGCATTTATTACATTTGACCACATAGTCAAGGACGTCCTTATTCATTCCAGGCCAATGGAACTGCCTTTTAATAAGACTATAAGTCTTATTAACTCCTGGATGTCCCACGCTAGGGGTATCATGGCACTCAAAGAGTATATGGCGCCTTATTTCTTCATCTTTCGGGACACATACCCTATCCTTGTAGATTATCAATGGTAAAATTCTTCCACTTGAATCCTATTTGAGAAACCCTTGATGCTCCATTTCCTTGTTGAACATCCTCAGATATTCCTTCCTCAGTGGAGGCCCTTCCATTTGGATCCCCATTTTCAATTGCTTCCCATATGTTGGAATATGCCGGATCAACCTGGCATTTTCCTTTTAAGAATTCAAGCAAATCGGAAGTGAACTGAGTAAAACTCAATTCATTTATGATGGGCATTTTGCTGAGTGCAGCAACCACTATATTATACTTTCCTTTTCTATACCTTATCTCATAGTCAAACTCTTGGAGGAGTTCGGCCCATTTGGCTTTATGCCCTTGTAGATCCGGTTGGTCATTAAGCCACTTAATGCTTTCATGATCCCACTAGATCAAAAGTTTGGCACCGTACAGATAGTGCCTCCATTTCTTCATTGAATGCACTATTGCATACAGCTCCCTCTCATAAACAGAATAATTCTGTTTTGCATGGTCTAATTTCTTGCTTTCAAAAGAAATTGGTTGACCTTATTGTAATAAGACCGCGCCTATCACCTTATCACTGGTATCGGCTTCAACCACAAAAGGTTTATTGGGATCCACAATTAATAGTACTAGAGCTCTAGCAATAGCTACCTTAAGTTTTTGAAAACTTTCATTTTGGTCTATTCCCCAATTAAAGCTCTTCCCTTTCCCTTTAAGTTGGTCTGTCATTGGAACAGCTATTCTGGCATAATCTCGAATGAATCTATGATAAAATCCAGATAACCCTAGGAAGATCTACAGCTTTTCCAGGTTCCTTAGAGATGGCCATTCAATAACTGCCCTTAAGAAATGGCATTTTCGTTTTATTTTTTCCTACAAATTTTGAGGTTTCCAATTCCTTAGTCTTGGGCTCCGTATCAGTGAGACTAGTGAGTATACCTGGACACGTACTATCTTCATTGATTAATGCAAATTTAATTGCCTCTTCAAGTGTCTTAGGTGAACTCCTTTTCACTTCCTATTTACAGGCCTTATCTAGTCCTCGAATGAATCCTCTTGTCTTTTGAAATTCATCTATTCCTTCCAATTTGAGGATTATCTCACGATATTCCTACAGATATGTCAGTAGGGGTCTTCCCTTTTGTCTGACATAATCCCAATCTTCCCAATTTCTTTTCATTACATTTTCAGGAAGGAATTCTTTCAAAAAGACCGATTCAAATTGAGCCCAAGTTTTAGGTATTTTATTTGCCTCCTTTAAAGTTCGCCACCATTTATATACCTTTGGCCCCAAAGTTAAAGTGGCCTCCAACGCTTGGAGATGTGGTGGAGTATTTTTAAGTTTGTGCAAATCCTCCCATTTTTGGAGAAAATTAAAGATAGTGTCTTTAATTCTATCTTTTTCCTCCCCGTGAAACTGAGGGGATTTCATATCTTTTAACAGTGGATTATCCCTTAGCTTTTGGTGGGGTTCCCTAGGATCTCATATAGTCACATCTAAATCTTTTGATGAAGATGGAATATCTGAGGTTTCTAGCTTATTTTTATCTCTTTCTAGTAATAAGGTTAATTGAGATTTTATTTCAGTGAGTTGAGTTGGAAATTCCATTTGAACCCCCTTGTGCCTGCACACGAGCAGTTAGATCATCAAATTGTTCTCGTGTGGCAAAAATTCATCCCATTGTTCTTCTTGTATCTCCATTTCATGGGGATCTACCATAGGGTGGACCCCAGAACTAGAACCTTCAATTACTCCCTCTCTCCCTTTCCCCTCCATTAACACACTAGAATTGGAAAGCAAATATAAGAAATTTGTGTACAAGGTAAAGTACTTCCCTGATTATAGTGATAGGGCAGCTGTTGATGGCTTTAATAGTTTAGTAATAACCCCAAAGAGTGAGGAATAGTTCGTATTTCCCCAAACCAATACAGTCGCGTTGAAATGAAGCTTGTTGGGCAGGAACACAGAATAAGGAGGGGATTAAACACACCCCCTCTCTAGCAGGTCACGTGTGAACTAGTTGTACCCATAGCTATGTGTCAAACGGGACTTCGCTCGACTGGCTTAATACTGTCGTCCAGTTCCATTACACAGACTCGATCATGTATGATGAGGCACGGGCCAATCCTGTCAGGCGTCGGCTAATCAGTACTGATGTAATCCGTCAAGTACTCGGACTTGGTTCGTGTGACGTGTGGGCATCGTCTTCTCGAGTCTTGTTTCGCATTCAGATGGGAGAAAACATTCATGTGAGTATAGTTGAAAGCTTTTGCGGGAGACAGGCGAAAGCATTCGTGGGAGACAGGCGAAAGCAAGACCCGATAGTTCTTCGTGAAGACCCGGCGGCTCTTCGTGAGGACCCGACGGCTCTGATACCAATGAGACGTAGTTAACCACTCTGACAACTCTCGATGACGGACTATCTAATCATGAAACAATGGCATGAGTAATTCCTTTCTCCTCCCAACCTCGTCTAGATAAGTGCTAGCACCTCTCTGGCCACTTCTCCTGCAGGCCAGGCCGTTCGCTTCAGCTCAGTCTAAGAGAGTCCTACTATTATTGGACTCTCTTACTCTCTAGGTTTCCCTTGACCCCGTTCGGGTGCCCAAGGCCCCCGGACGGTCATCCCTCACACAAGTCTCCCATAATTTACCTTATTGATGTAACAATCACCTTTCATTTTTCATGCTAAAAACCTTGGTCATGACACATAGATGAAAGTAGAGTATTTCTATAGAATTTGTAAGTTTTTACTAAATGAACACACTATGTCATGACATTTTGTAGACCCATTTAACTAGGAAATTTGTCATCGATGTCCACATATGTTAAGCTTTCCTTCTCAATACTTAGTTTCAAGCTCAATAATCTTTGCACCTCCAAGTGAGCTTTAAAATCCTCAAAGTTTCTTTGCACCCAGTGCCTTTGTGAAAATTTCAACTATCTATTCCTGTGTGTTCTGTCCCAATCAATCTCAACTGCAAGTACCTTCTCTCTTACAAATAAATGTACCTCAATATATTTTATCCTTGCATGGAACACAAGGTTCCTAATCAACTGCATATACTAATGTTTCCACAATTAATGAAAACTCAACCATGTCCCTACACACCCAAATCACCTAATAACTTTTGTAGCCATACCACTTCATATGCAGCCATAGCAGTACCTCTATACTTGATAAAGCAGCTGATGGTTGCATTTTTCTGCTCTAAGTAATACTTGCACTACTAATAAGATAGAGCATGAATCCATTGGTAAATCTTCTAGTGGACATGCTACTAGCCCAATCTGTATTTGTGTTATCCAAAAACTTTATTGTCACTTAACTTTTGAGCTTGTTTTTGTTTCAACAATAGCCTTGAATGCTTTAAAGTGTTCAAATACTCCACTCTTTTTTTCATAAAATGTACTTAGAATTTTCTAGAGTAATCATCAATGAATGCAATAAAATACTTATTGCTACCAAGTGATACATTCTATATAGGTCCCCAAATAATTATATATACAATGTCAAGTATATTCTTACTTACGTATTTGTCGTGCAAAAATGGTTCTTGCTTGCTATTCAGATTGATATGCTTCACAAAATTTACATAGATTTGAAAATACCAAAATTAATATAGTCCAAAGGGTTGAACATACATAGCAACATTTATAGTAGGAATTTCAGCATCCAAAGTAAACATGCGGTCAGCTCTACTTCCTTTTATAATCAACCTACATTTATTATTAAAGGCTTCAATAAAACACCCCTTTGCATTAAATCTAATATGTAATTCTTACTTAGTATACTATTTGACCCAGAGATACCAAAATCTTTGTGATGGATAACACATGTAAGACGTGATAAATACTTTCTCTAATCATCATGCAAGGACAAATGGACTTTTACTATTTGTGAAATTGGATGACACAAATAATCACTTATCTCTACATAACCTAGACTTTGTAAATCTTGTATCTCTCCAAACCATTTAGTATTGCTAATCATATGTTTAGATGTACCTAAATTAACATACCATATATCATCACTTATCCCCTTTCTTGTAACAACATTCATTATATGCTTCAGGATAAACAAGCACTCATTCTTATCATCATTTTTTCTTAAAGGTGATACATAATTTTCTTACTGCAATTTCCCACTATGAACACTATCCTTCATATCATAACAATGGACTATAATATGATTTGTTTTATAATAATAATCTCACCCTTATGCATACATTTATCATATCTATGTAGCTATAATCTTTACTTTTAACTTTTTTTTCTCTAAGATCTATACTATGTTCTACGCCTATTATCCTTAGAATTAGACATGTCCCTAAAATTTTTAGATTGTTAGTTATTAGGACAATGTCCTGCCTTATGTCCTTTTTCACATGAAAATCATTTATTTCCAGTAACAATTACTTGCATTCAAGATCACTTTTCCAAGTTTTGGGCTACCTATCTCTCTTCTTTTTGCACCAAAAGAGACTATGCCATGCTTCTCAACCTTTGATCCCTTTTTCATCACACTCCACCTTGTCATTCTTGAAGGTAGAAGACTTCACCATGTAGCAAAGGATCTAATGTACATGATATCTCTATCAATTGAGATATGAAATATACTACTTATAATCCTCTTTATTAGAAAATCATGAAATTTCTTTGTGGGAAACCACAAGTATATGTCTCAAATTTCTTCCTCAAGTAGAGCCACAAATTAATAAGAAGAAAACAGAAATGATGGATCCCAAATCTTCTTGTTGTACTCTTCCAAGTTAGCACATTTTGAAAAATCCACTTTGTGCCAAGTCATGATATCCACCTCAAAAGTACTTGCCAATTGAGTAAACACTTGCCTAAATTGAATCCAAGTGGATGGTGCTCTACCTTGGATCAAAAGAGAAGGTCGATCATTGCAAAGCATTACCCTTGAGCACATTTGATGACTTGGTGAAGTTACCCCTCAAGTAGGTTGCATCATACTAATGACAAAAACTCCAAGATTTTAGTTTCTGTTGAGTACCACTAGAAGCATCAAAATGCACTATGTTACTCCTTCATTCAAGTTCTTTTCTTTTCCCTTTGGTAATAGATGAAAAATAGTGCATTTTCTCTAGTACCACCTTGATAAACATTGAACATAATAGTTTGCGGATCAACCTCAATCCCTTGTGCACCCATAGTATAATGTGTCCATTACTCAATTGACTTCAATAAACAATGTGTGTACATAGTTCACTTCAATAGGAACAACATACATTTTAAAAATAACCTAATTAACGTGCCAAAATATTGGATAAGTGATTTCATTGATAAAATGTGAATATTTGTCACATTTGCACATTACTGAATATGTGTATTTATTAGGAAAAATCACCTCATAACATCAAAATGCAAAAAAGGTGCACATTTTAAATTTAGTCCATTTAAAGTTAAAGATGAGAAAAATTGATAGCATTAATATGTTCATCTCAAAATATTGATCATTCTACAAATTTAGACAACATTAATTTGATGTTGGAGCAGACTAGGCCTTCTATGCAAATTATAGGTAAAAGCGCATTTAGGACAAGACAACAAATAGGGGAGCCAAAAAACATAGGGGAGGAAAAAAAAAAGACATGCTTTTTGGAGAAATCACACTCAACCAAGCTTATTTTAAAAATGGAGTTCTAGAAAAAGCAAGGAGGATAGAAAAGCATGTTGGGCTCTTTTTCCTGTAACATCTATATAGACATTCCATATTGGGCAAGAAACGTGGATTCTCATCTTTGTGGGTTGGGTCAAACTCATGGAGTATCTTGTTCTAATATTGGCAAACATTCCAACCATGTTATGTATGCCAAGCTTCATGATCTGTTTTGAGTGCAATCTCTAGTAGCTTCTTGGGAAGATGGTGCCAATTTTTTGATCATCCTCTCTCTTATTTCCCAAACATGTAGTGCTTCATCATAGCAAAGTCTATTTACGTTGTCCCCTACCCTCTCGCCACTTACTCAAGCCCTTATTTCTCTATATTAAGCCTTGGAAGTCATTAGAAGCCCCAAAGAACATCAAAACAAGGCAATGAATTTTGCAACCTTTTGTGTAGCCTTCTTCTACCTTGATCAATAGCAAACATGGGTTTTAAATACTATTCACACATGGTTGTGAAGATTGTGTCCTGAAGTCAATTCATATGCCCTCAAAGAGATGTAGATAGACTGCACATACTCCTATCAATAACAAAATTGTCCTTGAAGCTAGAGTTCATGCTAAGGTGGAAGCACAATCCAAAGAAGCCTTTGAACCCATGCAACTCAAAGACACAATGGCCACAAACCAACCCGAAGTTATAGTGATTCCACACAATGCTAGATGGTTAGATGACAATAATCAGGTTTGGGGTAAAATTAATGGTTATTTGTGATATTCTAATATTTTTATTAGAAATTCTCAAATTCATTAATTGTGTTTACAATTCATAGCATGTATTTTAATAAAGAATAACAAACTAAACATGAAATAGTGAAGGAAAGCACGTATAAGTGGCTTTTTCACTTCGACATAAAATTATGTGTAATCACTTTAGGGCTCCCATATAAACCATATATGTACAACAATTACCCATTACATAAGGAGATTTACATTCCATCATAATGCCTTTCTACAATTAGGGAAAATTTTAGAGGTTGAAAAGCCCAAAAAAGATATGAATTTTCTATAGATATGTTTAAACATTAAAATTCAATAAAGCATAGAAGATAGATTTTCTAGGGCACTCTTTTTACTCTCAACCCAACACATTATAATCAAGTTTGGTAGACTTATTACTTGCTACATCATCCATGAAAAAGGGTACTCTCTTTAGTCTAAGTGTTTTGAAATGTCAAATGTATCCTTGTTTAGTGTATCTCATAGCAAGCTATTAGATTAAATAAAATACTTGTCTCTAGGTACATTTGAGCTTCATATCTATCTATTGTTTTTCAATTCTAGTCAATAGTTAACTTTAGCCCCCTACTTTATTGTTCTTATGTTGGTGAAGTCACTATTGGAACTTCATCACAATTGAGTTTCTTTACAAATTTAGGAATCAATTTTGAGCACCAACTCACTAAGATACTCCATCCACACATACTAGTACTGATGATCTATATGAAAAACTAAGATCACCTTGAAATTTAATTTTCCATTGGAACCAACAAACGGGTCAATACTAGGGACTGTTGTTAGTGTTTTACCACCAGAAATATCTATAAAATAAGCATGAGATTTTGTTTCACACAAACCCTTCCTAACATGTACACTGAATAATAGAAACAATATAAGAAGTTTGCACATGATAATCTATGGAAAAAGTGTTTGGGGAAGAAAGGGTTACCAATGCTTTAAGCCTTGCATTTTCTTTATGAAGCTCCTTTTCCTACAAAAACAAGCTTGAGCCTTATGTAAACTCCCTTTAGCACTAAGATGCTTGAGCCTTATGTAAACTGCATTAGTTTCTTTTCTACCATACCTTTTGATCAAGGTGTTTCAAGAGTTTTGAGACCCTTTCATCCTATAAAAGAAAGGCACAAATACATTTTATTGCATATACACAACAAATTTAAAGCACGAAATAAAATTTCTTATTTCTTTTAGAAAACACACCTTTTGATGATGGATATTTGTTAGTGCCATGGAAACCTCCTCTTCAAGTTGCTTTAATTGTCCCATTGAAAGAGCACTTAGCTCATTCATGTCACCCTTCATTCTCCTATCCAGTTAAATCAAAGCACATAAAAGAGAGAGAGAGAGAGAGAGAGAGAGAGAGAGAGAGAGAGAGAGAGAGAGAGAGAGATGATTCCAAATAATGTAGTAAGTCACCACCTTTGGTTTTGTTGAAGTTGTTCTAAATCCCTCCTTAAGCTCTCACTCTCCTGTTCACAAAATCAAGATATTTACCTTCTTAACCATTCGCTCTAGTGGTGCTTTCACAAGACTTGGCAATAGATGATTCAATAGGTAGATTTACATGTGATTCCCAAGCAATAGCCAAACTGCTCAAAGAACATTTCACATACATTTCATTTTGTACAATTCTTCAATTGCAAATATGGATTGGATGTTTTGATCTAATATAGCAATGTCTTCATCAAGTAATTTATCTTGTTTAGAGATGAATTGAAAGTGTTTTTAAACAACTTGAATGATCTACTTGGTTGGAGAAGTAGTTAGAGATTCGAAAGAATTTTGAAACTTGAAATATGTTTATGTGATTTGCAAGCAAGGATAAAGCATTAGTAGTGAAAATTCTTTTCGTAAAGGGCATGCAAAGTCCTTGATGACCCAATCAAAAAATCTAATGTGGTGGCACAATCTATTGCTGTCACCCATCACGAAAGTTTCTTTCATTTTTCCTTCACAAAAAGATCATATCAACAAATGTTCTAGATTAAGAACAAAAAATTACAAAGCACCACATGCTTAGATTGGAGCCACCTTGATAATAAGCCACATGGTTGGATCAAGGTCACATAGCCATTCTAGTGAGTTTAGGCTTTGTGTTATCACTAAGTTGCAAAAGGATTACTCTTACAAGATCCTTGCAATACAAGATCAAGCCTTTAATGAAGAATTTTAAAAATATGTCATACTATACCATGTAATTATATGAGAAAGACAACAAAACACTCCATCGACAAAGCATCTCCAACTATAAATCTAGTCATTAATCTTAGAGGGATCTTTGAGTACTACCTAAGATATATGGGATCGGAAGTTGAAAACATAGAATTGAGGTGGGAACCAATAAGCTTAGGGTACTTGCAAGCAAGAAAATGTTTATTATATGATGCCATTATATGCTATTCAATGAGTTAAATGATGAATAGAACAAAAGCATTAAGGGGATGATAGTCAAAAGTTGAGCAATATAGTAGTAAGGGATTAGGCAATGTTTCACATTAGGGTGACAAAGTCAATGTACAAGTTTGTAGAAGATAGAGATCTAGGTGCAAGTAGTTCATCACAATTAGTTGCCAAGTTTAGAGATTGCTGAGAGAATAAGCTCCAATGTGAGGGGACCCCTTCTCTTCTTGTTGTCACTAGATGAGCTTCTCTTTAAGGAGACTTGAACATGAGGCGATGATCATAAGAAGTCTTGTAGAAGGCAATGCCCAAATGTGATGCATATGCAAGAATAATATCAATTGTTAGGGACATAAGATAAAGATTTACATAGAGGTGATCATGTTGCCAAAGCTAAAGAATTGAGAAATATCTAGTGGTGAAGATTTGGCCTATTGAAAAGGGCATCTCCTTCAATATGCAAGCTCATGTATTCTCAAATATTGGTGCTTTCGCCCCACAAACGAATCCAAAGAAGGAGATTTTGGAAAGGTATGACACACATGTACTTTCGGTGTAGTATTTAAAGTGGAACCGCATGAAAGGGTTGGATAGAGGGATGGATGCATATCTGAGGTCATAGCATAACAAGATGTTGTAGAGAAGTTACTCAAAAATTAAGCGAATTGAAATGGTAGGGGAAAATGGGTATTGAGCAATGATGGCATCATGTCATTACATGTATTGAGGGATGTAGGACTTGTGAAAGAGATAAAGCCTTGAGCTATTCTAGGAGAATAAGTAGATGCCACGTAAGTAGGAGATGCGATTGATTGGATTTAAAAAGGACTTGGAATGTGTGGTAGATAATGTGGTTATGTGACGGGAATAGTAACTGCTTATTAAGATGCCAAGAGGTTGGTGGCCAAGAGCAATAAATGCAACATATAAGCTTTATAAAAAATAAGACTCAATGAGTTGAGAAGATTGAGATATCATGTATGTGGTGCTACAACACTCAATTGTTGCCTACCTATGTGACAAATGATAGGAGGTGGGGAAGGTAGAGGGGCATGATTGTCAGCGGTCAGGAGACCATATAGCAAATGGGGGATGAAGAGGGCCAACCAGTGCTCACGAAATTTTTTTTCCATTCAATCGAAAAAATAGTCGGTTTTCATCAAGATGAACTTCGATTTCTATGGATTTTTTGAGAATCTTGCATGTAAAAAATACACTAAAGGACGGTTTTTTGTGAGCATTGGGGCCAACCGCTAGGTGGTGTACAAAATCAAGGAAGAAAAATAGACATCAACATAAGCATGAACAAGATAAATAATACACGGCCCCAAAGTATCCAAAGCCAATGCCCAAACCCCAACACAAGGGCGATACAATATAAGCCCATGGTATGCACACAATGTAGAATGCTAACAACCCCCTTCTCAAACCATTGAATACTTCCAACCCAAGAAACACCAACATGTCCATCATGTCTCATATCACCACAATTCCCACCAAAAAACACGTCCTATATGCATAAGCCACTAGCCCGATGCATAAGCCACCATGATGAGATGCCATAAACTTCATGATATCTGATACATGAGTACATTTAGAACATGCTTGATAGTGCATGGAATCTAATGATGCTATTGAAGAAACCATCTCTTAAAGCGAACAAAGAGTTTAGAATCAAAACACAAAAAAACTACATGAAGAATTTGCAAAAGGAGCCACATGTGAACTTAAGGCATTGAAGAGGGCAATAAGAGATGCACATGATGCCTAGATATGCAACAACAACAAAAACAACAAGATAACACCGAGTAGGGTCAAAAAATGGCATCAATAGTAGCACGGCAACACGTCCATGATAACAACATATGTAGCTAGAGTCAAATCAACAAACCTACTACTTGACAAAACAACCAATGTAATGTGAATGAGGCTAAAGTCAATGTAGTTACATAGCAAAGTAGAAAAATCTATAATCTTTAGTGCAACGATGAACAAGATTGAGGAAGAAGTAGAATACCATGTGAAAATGGACAAACACAGATGCAAAATAGAAACATGAACAAGACATGAACATGAGATGTTAAGAGATCCATTTTAGCATAGAGACCTTAGATGGGTGCTTGTTTTCACACATTTTTCCCATTCCAAAGCACCCCATTTCACATAAAAACCATGCCAATAAATTATATAATGGGATAAAAGAAGCGCTCAATACCATAGCTTCATATAAAAGATTAACTTTGCATCATTGACCTTGTTATTACTTGGATAAAACACTCATCTTAAAGTCCATTGTAGGTAATGCTTTCAAACTCATTGTCAAGGTCACTTCCGTGGAAAGTTGTCAATCAAGGTGCTTAAGGGCGGCATCTCTAGGGCCTTTTATCAACTTCTCATCCCAAATATGCTACATGTTATGAACATGGCAAGTGTTCTTTGAGTGCAAGAAGATTAATCTCATAGCTTACAAGAGAAGAACCAAAGAGAAATTGAACTAGAACTTGCTTGTGAGATAACTTGATTACAAGAGAATGCTCACAAGAGCATGGCTTGATTACAAGACAAGACTCGACACAAGACAAGACTAGAACAAGACAAAAACTAGATGAGGACTTACCTCATAAAGCATCATAACTAGTGTTGGCAAGACTAAACGGCTTGTAGCCTAAGACCCCTACTTATACTTGAATTGAGGAGGTTAAGTGGAAGCTTCTAGATGATGACATCATTGATGATGTAGCATCACTAACATAAGTGATGGCATAAGCAATGTTGATGTAAGCATTGATGCAAGCCTCTTTTAGAACTTTCTAAAGAATTATTTAGAACCTCATTAGAATTGTCTTGTATTTTCTCAAATCTTCTAGAATATTGTAGAATGTTCTAGAATCTTCTAGCAACTTAATGCAACCAGGGGCTATACTAACTTGCATACCAACCAAGGGTTGTCCTTGCCATCTTTGAGTTCTCTTATTTTGCAGTGTTCTTTTGTTTTCCTTCTCTTCTTTCTTCTGTTCAATAGTTTATTTTAGCACTTGTCTATGCTTCCATTGCTACATCTACTTCTAGCATGGTATCAGATTGTAGGATCTAGGTCCCTACTATGATTTTCTTTGTTGGTTTTATGTCTTCCCCTTCATTTGCTGATCATGTGATTGATATTTTCCTTTGATTCTTCTCAGTTTGCTGCATTTACTATAGCATTAGCTAACATCAACCCTCCCAAGATATGCATTTTCAAGTTATGACCCTTTGCTAGTATTTGGTGGGTCCTATATTGTTGTTGGCTGCTTTTTTTTTTGCATTTTTGAGCCGCTAACACTATTCCATTGTTGGGAAACATCTTCTAATTGTTTTCTTGTAGAATTTGGTATTGGAAGCATTGTGTTTTTGTGATCAACATATGCATATTGCATGTGAACTCTCTTTTTGCATAGTCTTTGGTTGGTTTTCTTCTCTCTATGTCTACTTTATATCTTCTCTTCTTGACCTCAATATAGCTCCTTTGTGCACTTCTACAAATGATAAGTTACATGGACTTGACTATCTTATACGGAATGCTGTGATGAAAGCATGGTTTGTGTTGAAGCGGATTTGGCATATTCTTTAAAAAGCTATTCCCCATCCTCGACATCCTTTTCTAATTATTGAAGATTTTGATGAGGAAAACTATGAGGAAGCTATGCTTACATGGGATTTGGATGATGTGCATGCCTATTTGGCTCTTCTTCGATGCATCGTGTTATAGAGGTATAGAATGAGCTTTACACATAGATTCTACCTTTCCAAAGGCATATCTCATGGAAATGGTACTCTCTAAGCTCCCCCTGGAGTTTGGAGTGGCAAATGCTTTGCACACAGACATCATCTACACTTGTGAGCTTTAGACGTATGTCCCTATGCTATTTGAGCATTAGGTATCTTTGTGTTTATAAGGGAGGCTTCTGCCTCATTATGGAGAATCCAATAAGACCTTTATAGCTTCAAAGAGAGAGGGGTGACAAAAAGAAGAAGTTGAAGGTCCAGTGTTATCATTGTGGCAAGATAAGCCATTTGCAGAAGGACTGGAAGGAGTTTGAAGCCTCATAGAAGAAGGAGAAGAAGAAGAGGTGGGATGCAAGCTCCTGCACCAATCCATCCTCCTTCTCAATTTTTGACTTCGATCCTCTAGCCAAGGAGAAGTCTGAGGTGTGGAAGGGATTTGCTTCTTCAAATCAAGGGAAGGACTTGGTAGCTCCTCCCTATTTTGTTATCTAATCTAGGTGGTGTAGTCATCCCTCACGACCCTCTAGTGCTAACAAAAGGAATTGCGAGAGGCTGGTAAGACGTGGCAACTAAGCCTCATCTATACATATATACAAGTGCACAGGTTCCAGAGAGGGACATCCCTGATGCATTGGATGAAGTCTGGCAGGTTCAAATCCTAGAGCTGGGATTGAGATCTTGATTCATTATGGGTTAGTCACTTTGATAGAGATTAGGCTTGGCTCCTAGCCTTGTGCTTAGATGAGGGGACACTTTGGTGGTCTGTGGTGGGGAATCCATGGTCACATATGTTTAGAGGTAATTTTGACGAGATGATCTTGTATGCTACTATGAGACATTGATGACATGGATAAAGATGTGATATCGTTCTTCTCTATGTTTAGGAGCTATTACGATTGACATTGACATTAGGTTCTGTTCTAGGCACCTTGGGGTGGCCAGGTCCCCCATTACTTGGGTATCCATGGTTCTACTCTAGTGGTCCTATGTTGTATGGACTTTGATGAGTCATTATCATTGTATCATTGTATTCTATTAGATCACCCATGATTTGAGAGAAGATGTTAGCACGATTTTCAACTCATATGTGAGTTTGTGCATGCATGTTAGGTCTAGGTACATCATCATTATTTTAGACATTATTTTTGTGACTTATTTGTGCCATTTGTGGCATTTTGTGCTAGTTGGCTAGTGCTTAATGTTGGCCAAGTAGTTACCATATTTGGCCTATTTTGTGCCCATATTTAGTAGGGCTTCTCTGTTGGAGATCACAGCCAGGCAGGAGGAGATCACAGCCAGGCAGGAGGCAGAGTGCAGTCGAACAGGTGTGCAGTCGGACTGCCACATGGCAGTCCGACCTCTACAATCAGTCCGTTGCATTTAATGTAGCCGACATGGTATTTCTGGCGCCCTATTTTCTGGCAGATTCTAGCTATAAATAGTCGACATCCCCAGCAGTCTCGTACACTTCTCTGCTCGCAGATTACAGACCGGTGACACACGCAGATTCCGTCTCTGTTCGTAGATTTCAGACAGCAGACAGTGCAGACTGCAGCAGACTTCGAGGTGAACAGCAGGTTGCATCGTCGAGGTGGAGACACACAGTCCAGTGCACTGCGCCCGTGTATATATCTGCATATCTTTGTATTCAGCATTCTTTATACAACAGATCTTCATCGTCCACTGTCTCTTTCTCTCTCTTCTCTCTCTGCGTTCTCTCTCTGACTGAGCGCAGAATCAACCTGAAGAGGAGTTTCCATCGTGACACAAATTTACGTTTTTTGCGTTTAAGGGCAGACAAAAGGGCTGCGCCTTGGAACAAGGCTGAAACGAGTGTGGGCGCACAGGAAAGGAGTACAGGTGGTGGATTTGCTGCTGTTTATTGCTGTTTGACGTGGAGAAAGTTTGAGTTTTTAGCCTACAAGTGCAGGTTTTGCTTTTTCATCACCTCCGGCGGGTGAAGAAGGTTCAAGACGCGGAAGAGCCTTAGCAGGCCGAGTTTTCCCAGTTAGAGGGGGCTGCTTTTGCGTTTGTGAAGGCATTGCAAGTGAAGATGTCTACAGAGATGGACTTGGAGTTCCAGGCGATTATGGACCGGAAGGTGCCTGTCTTACCGACTCTTCCTACAGATCAGAAGCTCGACGGCGACAACTACCGCATTTGGTGCGTCATGATGTTGGCCATCCTTGAGTCCTATGATTTGGCGGAGTTGGTACAGGAGGAGATTGACCGGCCCTCGGTAAGAGATGAGTCCAAACTCTCTATCGATGCTCATGCGGAGTTGGCCAAGGCCCAGTCTCATTGGGACAAACTGAATGCCAGGATTCGATCCTTTCTCTTTCTATTATGCACTACAGCCGTGATCGCTCACATCGAGCACTTGACACTGGCTCCGGAGATATGGCTGGAGCTTGATCAAATGTACAATCGGATGACCCTAATGAAGAGGGTTTCTTTGGAGGTACAGATGCGGACCTTGTCCGTAAATAAGTCTTTTTCACTGCGGGAGCACATTAACAAGCTAAGGCAGCTTCTGATGTAGGTTCAGAATGCGGGGAAGCCGATTTCCTCTGAAGACATGGCGATCACACTATTGTCCCAGTTTGCTGCCACGATTCGGTACATTTTACTCTGCCCTTATTGCTTCGGGGCGAGAGTCTACTCTTCGGTGGGAAGAGTTTGTTCCTATGGTCTTGGACCAAGAGGAACAGTTAAAGGGACAGAATGCTTCCAAGTCGGAGGCGTTGACAGGTCAAGCCTCTCAGAAGAACGGGAAGGACCAAAAGAAGAAGGGGGATAACAAGTCCAAGAAGGACGAGGAGAAGGAGAAGGACAAAGATTCCACATGCCATATTTGTGGAAAGACTAGCCATTGGAAGAAGGATTGCCCTGACAAAGAAACGAAGGACATCAAGAAGAGGGATACCAAGGATTTTGGAGCGGTGGCTGCACCCTCATCAGCTGCATTTCTTCATCTAGCTGTCATTGAGGACGCTTCACCGAATGCTTCTGATGCTGCGATGAGGGCTCCTCAGGCTCGAGAGTGGATTGTTGATAGTGGTGCCTCACGGCACATGACTCCTTGATTAGATGGTGTTGCCCAGCTGCGACCCTCGCGTGGGTAGATTCTCATTGGAGACAGCTCTTCAGTTTCTGTTGCAGGTCGGGGTAAGATGTAGCTTATTCCCGATGGATGAGGTGGTACCCATACCTCAGAGGTTTTGCATGTACCCGGATTAGGGTACCATCTCCTTTCAGTTCATAAGATTTGCTCCCTTGGCCTTTTGGTGGAGTTTGACAGTACTACGGTGCAAGTCCTTGATCGGGGATCGAGGAAGGTTCTCTCATCCGGATATGAGGAGAACGGCATTTACAAACTGAAGTCTTCCACCGCCCTCTCTACTCTTCTTCTTACCTCACAGTCACAGTCCGAGTTATGGCATGCTTGGTTTGGTCACCTGAACTATGACTATCTTCGGAGGGCGTCACGTGGACAGCTTGTTCGAGGGTTGCCGGATATAGTGATGAGCCAGCAGCCATGTGTCTCCTGCATACACGGGAAGCAGCATAGGGATGCCATTCCCCACACAGCTTTGCGGCGGTCTACTTCACCGATGGAGCTCGTATCTACGGATCTATGTGGCCCTATGATGAATGAGTCCCTGCGTGCGAGCTCGTACTTCATGCTGATCGTGGATGACTATAGGAGGATGACATGGGCCTATTTTTTGGCATTAAAGTCAAAAGCTTTCTCACACTTCAAGGATTGGCTTCTCTTTGAGGAGAACCGATTAGGTCGGAAGTTGAAGACCTTGCGATCCGACAAGGGAGGTGAATTTGTTTCTAATGAGTTTGCTTGATTTTGTGCAGATAGATGAATTCACCGGGAGTTAGAGTTTGCCAATTCCAACACTCCTCAAGAAAATGGTATTCTTGAACGGAAGGACCGTAGTGTGATCGAGATGGCGCGCACCATGATGGAGCACCGACAGACCCCTCAGGTTCTGTGGGCCGAGGCTGTGGCTACCGCAGTTCACATCCTTAATCGATCGCCTACTTCGGCCGTGGACGGGATGACCCCATTTGAGGCTTATTTTGGGACGAAGCCAGATGTTTCTTACTTTCGGGTCTTTGGGTGTGATGCCTATGTTCACATCCCCAAGGCTCACCATGATAAATTTGAAGCAGCTTCCCGAAAACATGTATTTGTTGGCTACCGCTCGCAGTCCCAGGGCTACCGACTGTATGATCTCGTCAAGCGGGATGTGTACACTAGCCATGATGTGCAGTTTGTGGAGGTTCCGGCTACTTCAACAGGTGAGGAGCATCCCGTTCTTGGAGATCCAGGGGAGAGTTGGGCTCCTTCTACGGTTCCACTAGAGCCCGTGCCTTTTGATTATGATTTTGTTTCTGACATAGAGTCTACTGTTCCACCGGACACCTCTGAGGAGTTACCGCTAGTGGATATTCCAGAGTCTTCTGCTGATGGAGAAAGATGAGGGGGGGTTCGGCCTACTCCTCGCTAGGCCCGTGACTCACTCCATGATTCAGGGATCGAGGGGGTTCCTGAGGAGTGGGGACCGCAGGATGGTCCGCGGCGGTCACGAAGGCGCCAGACACATTCTACGGAGCTTGTTTGCTCCAACTATTGTTTGATGACCCGTGTTATGCAAGATCGAGAGCCCACCTCCGTGAAGGAGGCTTTACAGTCTGCACCATGGAAGAAAGCTATGGAAGCTGAGTTGGAGGCTATTGAGAGGAATGGCACTTGGTCACTCGTGCCCCGCCCCCCGAAGAAGAAGGTGATTGGAGTCAAGTGGGTCTTCAAGACCAAATACCTCAGCGATGGTACTTTGGATAAGCACAGGGCTCGCCTTGTTGCAAAAGGTTTTGCACAGCGCCCAGGTATTGACTGTCATGATACTTTTGCCCCCATAGCTCATATGGTGACCATTAGAGCTGTTCTTGCTTTGGCTGGCCATAGGAGATGGCCTGTTTATCAGTTGGATGTGAAGTCGGCCTTCCTTGATGGTGATTTGAAGGAGGAGATCTATGTTGAGCAGCCTCCTGGCTTTGGTTCTTCGGATGGGAAAATCTACAGGTTGAAGAAGGCCTTGTTTGGCCTCAAGCAGGCTCCGCATGCATGGAACGAGAAGATTGATTCGTTCCTCCAGTCTCAGTTGGGATATCGGCGGTCCAAGGCCGATCCGCATCTGTATGTTCACAATTCCGAGGATGGTTGTGTGTTGTTTGTCTTATATGTTGATGATTTGATTGTCACAGGTGATGATGCACAACAGGTCCAAGAGACGAAGTCAGCTTTACATCGGACGTTCGAGATGACGGGGACTTGGGTCTACTCCATTTCTTTTTGGGCCATGAGATTTATTAGTCTCAGAGGGGGATCTTTATCTCTCAACAGAGATATGTATAGGAGCTCTTGGTGTCTTTTGAGATGGAGGATTGTCGGGCCCTATCTACTCCTATGGATCCGAATTGGAAGGCCACTTCCCATTCCGCTTCTCCTTTGGCGGATGCGTCCCGCTATCGATAGTTGATTGGGTCCTTGATTTGGCTTCTCAACACCAGGGTTGATCTATGTTTTGCTGTTGGGCTCTTGGCAGGGTTCATGAGTGAACCTAAGATAGTGCATTGGCAGGCTGCTCGGAGGATACTTCGGTATCTGAGGGGGACGTCTGATTTAGGGATTCATTACCCCGCAGGGACAGATGGGTCAGATCTTGTACTTGCTGGTTGGAGCGACTCGGATATGGCCAGTGATGTGGACCACAGGCGATCTACTACAGGTTACTGTTTTACTTTGGGTGCAGGTGTTATTTCATGAAGTAGCAAGAAGCAGCCCACGGTAGCCCTTTCGTCTACTGAGGTGGAGTATCGGGCCGCGTCTTCCACCACATGCGAGGTTGTGTGGCTTCGGCGGTTATTGGAGGAGCTTGGGTGCCCCCAGACTCGTCCTACATTACTGCGATGTGACAATGAGAGTTGCATTGCCTTGGCAAGGAACCCTGTTTTTCATGCCTGGACGAAGCACATAGAGATCCAGTACCACTTCATCCGCGAGAAGATTTTGGATGAGACTATCACTGTGGAGTACTGCAAGATGGAGGACAATCTTGCAGATTTGTTTACGAAGGCACTTCCCCAGGCTTTACATCGGAGACATTCCAAATCCCTCAGGCTTCTGCCCTGCCTCGGCTCTGAGAGGGGGTATTAGAGATCACAGCCAGGCAGGAGGAGATCACAGCTAGGCAGGAGGCAGAGTGCAGTCGAACAGGTGTGCAGTCGGACTACACAGTCGGACTGCCACGTGGCAATCCGACCTGTATAGTCAGTCAGCTGCATTTAATGCAGCCGACAAGGTATTTCTGGCGCCCTATTTTTTGGCAGATTCTGGCTATAAATAGCCGACATCCCCAGCAGTCTCGTACACTTCTCTGCTCGCAGATTACAGACCAGTGACATGTGTAGATTCCATCTCTGTTCGCAGATTTCAGATAGCAGATAGTGTAGACTGCAACAGACTTCGAGGTGAACAGCAGGTTGCATCGTCGAGGTGGAGACACGCAGTCCAGCGCACTGCGCCCATGTATATATCTGCATATCTTTGTATTCAGCATTCTTTATACAGCAGATCTTCATCGTCCACTGTCTCTTTCTCTCTCTTCTCTCTCTGCATTCTCTCTCTCTCAGTCCTACGCTTCTACACCGTTGCACTCTAACATTCTCCTCCTCCTCCATAGTCATCATCATTCATCATGGATGGACTTCTTGTTTGGAGAGAGGAGTTGATGCTGGTGCCCACACAACCAATGACTCATTGTTGTATGCAAAAGTCTCATGTTAGGCATATGGATTCCATTTCTCGAGCACATCTCTGAATTTTCTTCCTTTGTAGTGTTCTTATATTTTCTTTCTTTTGTGTCTTATATAAGCAATTCTTTTCAATACTTGTTTATGCTTCCATTGCTACATCCATTTCTAACAAGGATAAAGTGTACCATTTTTGTGAATCGATCAACCACCACCAAGATGGAATCATGTCCTATGGAAGAAGGTAGTTTGACAATGAAGTCCATGAATAAAGATCACCATGGCTTATTTGGAATAGGTAATGGTTAAAGAAGGCCGTGAGATTGATGATGAGGGACTTTAGCTTGATTGTATGTGGCACAAGAATGCATAAAGTCCTTCACTAGTTTCCACATTTACATAGACATGTTAACCGCAAAATGTCCTACTGAGGGGGAGATCATGCCTCTTTTTGAGTATATCCACTTGCATTGACTTGTTAACCCCAAAATGCCCTATTGAGGGGGAGATAATGTCTCTTTTTGAGTATATCCACTTGCAAAGGCCAAGAGGAATATGGAGGAGTCCTTTATAATAGAGCATCCCATCAATGACTTGGAAATTCCTTTGAGTTTATTCTTGGTGTTGATGTAATGCCTCCTTATGTTCTTGGCGAATATATCTTGTGTAATTTCTAACTTGACCTTTGATAAGAATTGAAAGTCTTCTAGGGCTTTGCTAAGGATAACTTTCCTTAGCTTCAATTGCTCAGGTTTCAAGATTACTAAATTCTATTGGTCATGGTTTTTATTGCCTCCTTTTGGTGCCCGGTAGGATCTTCAAGATAAAACATCTACCTTCCCTTATTGGTAGCCAAGCCTATAGGTAATGATAAAGTCAAATTTTGATAGGAACTTGGCAACAATTTAAGACATGAGAAACCATGAAATATTCAAGATTCTTGTGACCCTTATAGATAGTGATCTTACGAGGGGTGTAATCAAGTAGGTGTCACCAAGTCTCTATGGAGTCCATAATAGCTAGAAGTTCTTTATCATGAATTTCATAGTTGATTGCTAAAACAGATAATTTTCTAAAGTTGAAAGCTATTGGATGATCTCTATTGTCATCACCAAACTCAGATAGAATAGATCCAAGTGCAAAATATAAGGCATCTGTCTCTGTAATAAAGAGCTTCAAGAGATTTATATCAATGAGAATGGGTGTAAGGTGAAGGCTTGCTTTAACATTTGAAAAGCTTGTTTAGGCTTTCGATCATATACAAACTTGTCCTTTCTAGTTAAAGGAGCAATAGTACTAGAGTAATCCTTGATAAAGATTCAATAAAAATTTGCAAAACCCCAAAAGCATTGAACATCTTGCATGAATAAAGGAGCCTCCCATTTTAATATATTTTGTACCTTCTTAGGGTCCATAGAAATTCCTTGCTAGAAAATTATGTACCCCAAAAACTCAACCTTAGTTTTATGGAAAAAACACTTTTCTAGCTTTGCATATAAACCTATTTTCCACAATTTATTTAAGGCTATTTTGACATGATGCTCATGCTCCTCTTGATTCTTCAAAAAGGTTGAGATGTCATCTATATGAATCACAATAAATTCATCTAAGATTTCTCAAAAGATATCATTTGTCATATGTTGAAAAACTATTGGAGCATTCATGAGGCCAAATGGCATAACAACATATTCAAAATGCCCATATCTTGTGTGAAAAGGCATCTTCCATTCATCATCTTCCTTTATCCTGACAATATCGTAAGCACCACAAATACCTATCTTAGTGAACACCTCGGAGGGGTCACTCATGAATATATGTATATATAACGTGAGTTCAAAATAAGGGGTTTTTAAAACACCATTTTTTTCATATAAAGGGGTTACTTACAGATTGAATAGAAAAGGGTTGTGTTTTATTCAAGAAAAATTCACAAGGTAGGATATTTATAAATAGGCCATGAATGCACATTATATAGGGAATATATATATAGTGAACCCCCCAATGTGAACACTTAGGATTTTTCAAGTTATTCAAGGATTTTTGGGTTAAAGGGAAGAGGGTAGTGATTCTTGATAGTAATCTTATTGAGCCCTCTATCATTCACACATATACACACACTGAGGAATCCATCTTTTTCCTTGATAAATAGAGTTAGAGCACATGCTAGATATTTTCAATGGCGTATGAATTTGTAATATTCCTGCTGAAAAATATTACGTACACGCGTGAGTCTCATGCAATGACAATGTCAGTATTGTGGTCACAGATGGTATGGTCTTCAATTGGTACACTCTCCACTAGAAAATCAAGCCTAAGGACTAAGAATCCCGCATAGCTTCATAAGAACCTCCTCTTGGGAGGAGGTCATGAGGATAATATTGGAATTATGGCAAGTTTTTTTTAAATTATCAGCTCTTCCCCCCAGCCGAAGGTCGTGCTGGAGGAGAGGGAGAAAGGCACTTATGACTAAGCATCTTGCTAGAGGACATAGGGGAGGGAATGGCCATGCAATCAGGCCGCGTGGGGGTAGGAAGGTCCCCTCCCATCACCTACAAAAACCCTATGGGAGGGGGAGTAGGAAGGGGGAACCCATCACGCTGTAGATTGAGGAGAGAAAGGGTAACGCTACAGTCGCCAGGCCGTGATAGTCCGTGAGAAAGGAGGAGCTGAAGGCATCGAGGTGCTGCACGATCTACTGCCAAAGTTTTGCCATGGCCATCATTCGACCCTGCCACCAACAAGTTGTCACTATAAATCATCTCCTCTCCTCCACGTGTAAAAATCACAACCCCCACCTAGAAGCTTCTTGGGAAGCTTCTAAAGGCCCCTTAGGGAACCCCCCTTCTTGTGGGCTTTCATAAGCCCTTCCAAGTGGGTTTTATAATCCCCCCCCTCGCGGATGTAAGCACCCATTTTCGTGGGTTCAACCTAAGCCCCTTTCCTATCGCAAATTCCATGAAAGTTCATTTTAACCCCGGGTCCCTTTAAAACTCCGGGTCATTGGTATTTTTCAATGAAACGAACAAAGAAAGAGTATAAGATCTCTATGTATTCTTAGCAAGTGGGTTTTATGTATTACAAAGTAACGAATTTAGATCAACTAAAGATCATCTTTATAAAGTGGAATTTATTGTGGTACACTTCGATTATGCATGGAAAGATAAAATCGCATGTTGCATCATTATACATCTCTTTCTCCGCAAGGATTCATTAAAGAAGATTGCTAGCAACCGTAGGAATTTGCAAGGCATGGAAATGATTCTAGGGTTGCATGAAGTAGATTAAACTCTAGGCAATTCGCATAAATTTCAATCAATTACGTAGGTAGTTACGAAAGGTTATGTGATGCTCATTCAGCATATGAATAATTCATTCATAAATGAAAATTAGAAAAGGTTGCATGGTTCGTTTGACATAAAACCCTAAAGCTTAGTAGCTGGAATCTTGAATGCATGTTCTAGAAGGATCAATAGAAATTGTGTCGTAACTTAAACATGTGCTTGGAGCTTAATCGGTAAAACTAGAGTTGTAAATTTGATCATTCATAGCCAATAAATCGTGTGATTACGAGAATGGTATCGTAATGGTTTTACCCTAAATACCTAAACCACAAAGGATTCCCTTGGAAATGGTTAAATCGATGCAACATATCCCAAGTGCTAACTAGGATTTAGCACGTTGAGGACATGACGTGATCGCTCTTATTGCCAAAGCTGAAACTCTTGAACCCTAAAGACTTGCCCACATTCACCGAATGTAGGGACAATAGGATGTACTTGCGAGAGATGATCTAGGGTTTTTACCCCAAGGATCACTCGCTAAAAGGATGAAACTCAGTTTTAATTTGAAACCTTAGTACCGACAATGTCGGCCTTGTGCAATCAGGAACGGATTGTTATGAAGACACCCTAACCCTGTTCCCTATCTAATCATGACTTCGTGATTAGAATATGTTGTTTGATGGGTAAAATAGTCCCATGGATTAGATGCAACACTGGTGCAACATGTTGCAGAGTTGCATGATCTTGTGATTTTATCACAAGGGAATGGCCAAATTCCTTAGAATAAGATTGGCAGATTCTTGCGCAAGTTATCTTGCAAGAGGATGAGTAATCGTCCTGATATAGCACATTTCTTGGGAAAAGTGACCAAGATAAGGGAATTAGATATTTGCTTAGAAGCAAAGGACCAATAAAAAACATTTGGAGTAACATATTCACTGTTAACAGAACTTAAGGTATTGGTTAATTTGGGTAAATAGGGTACGGTCCTCACCCAAGGATATAAGGGTTAAAAACAAACCCTTGGGGATATTGCCGAGTCACAATTGATCCCTGATCGAGCGCTGAACGCATTCGGAAAGAAGGATTCACTCCTTAGCAGTTGGCCAAAAATAAATGACCAGTAGTAATAATTGTGCTTGTAACAGTTTAGAGAGCATTGTTTGCTTTGTTTGCTCAAAGAATTAAATGATGAAAATATATCTAATGCTTCAGGTTGAAGGCTTGAATGGAGAGGCAGCCTCAGTTACCCCTGACTGTCTGCCTAACCCTAACCAAGGGGGTTGTTAACCACGCCGGGAAGGTGTACCAAACCCGCCGCGAGAGGTCTCTCCATTTAGCGCTACTTGGAGGGAGTAGGAAGACGCTTGGGTGCCAGGGGGGGCTTTGGCTGTAAATCCCTCACCTTCCAGGCCTTGCATGTGGCCCACATGACTCAGGATTGGATCTCGAGGCCTGCATACTAGTCTACGGGCGGAATCTTGGATTAGTAATCCCAGTGCATTGCTGGATAGCCTTCGGGCATATTATGGATAAGCCTACGGCCTGTATTTTATAAATGTATTTCAAAGATAAATATGATAACCTATTGAAAAGGAACTTGTTTGACATAAGTTTTTCTATGACAAGTGCTATGATTACGTGAAGGAACCGGTACCTAACGGGCTAATTGAGGAAGCTGATTGATGCATGTCCAACTAAACGTGGTGGGTAATTCGATAACTAAAACAACCTGAGGAAAGTGCGGTGGATGTGGCCATGGGTCCATTCTACGGATAGGTGGTCCCGGTTGGCCAGGAACTTTTCTCAATCATGATAGATAGCAAGAAGATCGCTTCAAAGGAAATGAATAGCAAGGGCGCTGACCTAGCATCTAAGTTATAATAATCCCGGTTTACACTATTTCAGGGGAACGAAATGGGGCTATGCCTTATGATAGAGAGGTTGAGCTTTGCATCCCTCTCATTTCCCATTCTCCTTGAACTAAGTGCAGTGTGAATCCGCTTCGAACCTGGTGTTTCTGCGTAAAGTAGTTCACTCGGGTTTCGACGCTAGTTGCCATTTAAGAAATGACCATTAGGGAAAACCCTGGTTTAGGTCGGTTCTAAGTGGGAATGACCAGAATACTTCCGCTACATGGTAGACGCGGAAAGTCCTGGATCACAAACCCCGTAACATTCCATGGGAGTGCCAAGCGGAGCTTTCTAGATCTCCTTTCTGATGGACTGCTAAGATGTGTCCTGAGGAGAATAGGTGGACATGTCACAGTTGGTATCAAAGCGAGCCAATGAAGGATTTGATTTTAAGAATTCTTAATAAGATAAAGTAAAGCAAATGTTACTACTCCGAACATTTCCTTACTTTCGATGCTATCTTGCAGAATTATGAAGCATGGAATAGGTTCTTAGTGTTCCGAGTCATGTTTATGACCGCGATGCATTCCTTGGATTATTGACAAAGGGTTGAGATGATGAACATCCTAGAGAATATTTATAATCCATCACCTTTGTACATGGAATGAAGATGGATGGGTGACTTAGGAATCTACTATATAGCTTCCCACCAGTTTGCATACCTTCAAACCAACCTAAAGAGGATCAAGTGGTTGGAGGACCTGAAGATCGTGAAGCTGTTTATTTTTGTGGAGGCTCATGTAAACGCAACTTTATATATTCAAAGTCGGAGGCTTGAGCTGAACTCATATGTATATGAGGAAGTGACCCCCATGTAATCCCTGCCGACAGGATCAGGGTGTTGGGGCGCTATGAGAAGAATGGGTTCTAGAGAAAAGAATACCCTACTCTTCCGATGACTTACCGATTCCTGAAGATCCATGATCCAAAACCATACCATGATCCAGCTCCCGTAGATAAATATAATACAACATTGTTCTCCCCAAACTAAATGTAACAGTTGCTCTATCATCTCTGCAAATGTTGTATTCCAAAAGGGCTAGACCCATATAAATGAAATAAGACTTCTTTTTATCAATGTCTGTTTTGTCTATGAGAATTGATAAAAAGTTAAGTGGCTCGATTTCTTGGTTGATAGCTGAAATGGAGATGAAATATAAATCATAACGATTAACATGTAATAACGTTAAGAAACCTTTATCTAGGCACAACCCTGGTACAGATTCCCAGTTTACCTCCTACATCAAGTACTGCTATAATCCAGGAGAATTAGTTTCTTCTCAAGCAGATTAAGCCACCTGAATTTGACAGGAAAGGCAGAACTATCCAAGCGGATGCTGAAATTTGGATAGAGTCTATGGAGGATTACTTTGAAGTAGTCGTAGTGCACGTGCCAACCAGGCTATGCTCACCAAGCTGAAGCTCACTGGTGAAGCCAGGCTTTTGTGGAAACAATGGTCCAGAGATCAAGGGATCGCAGAAGGATTCGTTACCTGGGAAAAACTGAAGAAAGCCATGTAGGGAAGATACTTACCACCTGCATATCACACGCAAAAAATGAATGAGTTCTACGAGCTGAAATAGCTGGGACTCACTCTTGATGTATACTACTCTAAATTCATCTCACTTCTTAAGTATGCACCACAGATGGACATGACATAGCAGGTGTCAAAATTTTGTGCTGGTTTAAATCCACCAGTGAATACCCATCTCGAATCTATGCGTCCATTAGATCTACAGGACGCACTCATTCGAGCTATGCCTATAATTCAGGAGGTGCAAGCTAGGCCAAGAGGTAACAAAACTTGGTCTTATAATGACCCAAACAGAGGAGCATATAGGCCTCAAATGAAGAGAATTCAAGGTCAGAATTAGGGACAAAGAAAGAAGGCAAGGACTAATAATGTCAACAACTTTGTCCCTACCCAAAGCAATGGCCGAAACCTCCGTTGTTTCCACTGCAACGAGCCTGGTCATTTCAAGAGGCAATGTCCCAAGCTTGGAGGAGGACATCGCCAAGCACCTTTCCAAGGAATTGGCCGTGGCTAGGGAGCCGCTACCTGAGGCATAGGAAGAACTGCCTATGTTGCCAACAGGGAAAGGTACGAAGAAGATCCGACCATGGAAGTAGAGTTTGAAAGGGCGACAGTGCATGCTGCTCTTCGCAAGAAAGGGTAGAATCACCAGTTCTCAGTGATTCAGACACCCTCAGACTATCAAGGTAAAAGTTTCAAGACCTTGATTGATTGTGGCAGTATACATTCCTTTATCTCACCATTTGTGCAAGAAGATTAGGAATACCCACAGTAGAAGCACCTACCTTGCTTATGGAATTAGCAAATTGTTGTGAGGTCACTTGTACCAGGCAAACTGCTAAGGTGGAATTCTTTCTGGGAGGAAAGATGACTTTGGTCAAATTCAAAGTCATGAACCTAGGTATCCATGAGTGTCTACTCGGTATGGATTGGCTTAAACCTAATGACTGCCACATTCATTGTGGAAAGGGTCAAATTTCCTTTCAAAACTCTAAAGGGAAATTGGTCACAACTCAGGGTGAGGCTGGAAAGCCAATAATACAATTGGCGAAAGCATCTTGGATTATAAAGGGAGTCAGAAAGGGACTACCTTTCTACTCGATTAAGCTCAATAAGTTAGATCAGAAGCAAGAGTCTAGTGAAGGACCTTCATGGCTGAAGGAATATGCAGATGTATTTCTTGAAGAGTTGACAGAACTCCCACCTCAAAGAGAAGTGGATCATGAGATCAAGCTAGTACCAGGAGCTATGCCAATTGCAAAGAGACCCTATATAATGTCCATCTTGGAAGCAATTGAGCTGAATGAACAACTTAAGCAGCTGCTAGATCAAGGCTACATCTGTCCTAGCAGTTCACCATGGGGAGCTCCAGTACTGTTTCAAAAAAAGAAAGACAGAAAGTTTCGACTGTCTATTGATTATAGAGGGTTGAATTAATCAACTGTCAAGAACAAGTACCCTATTCCTAGAATAGATGAGCTTCTTGATCGTCTATAGGGTGCAAAGATCTTCTCCAAGATTGATCTCAGGTCTGGTTACTATCAAATAAGGATTAAGGAAGAACATATCCCAAATATGGCCTTCAACACAAGATATGGATACTTTGAGTTTCTAGTTATGTCATTCGGGCTTACAAATGCACCTACCACCTTTAACATGTTAATGCAGGATATCTTTAGGCCATATCTTGATGACTTTGTACTTGTCTTCTTTGACGACACTTTAGTCTATTCCAAACAGGAGGAAGATCATAAACCCCAACTTCGGATTGTCCTTGAGACAATGAGGTCACACAAGTTGTATGCTAAGATGAAGAAATGTGCATTCTTCAAGTGTCAGATTGAATATCTAGACCCAGCCAAAGTCAGAGATGTGCTAGAATGGCCAATACCAACAATTGTCAAAGAAATACACAGTTTTCTTGGATTGACAGGATGATATAGGGTCTTCATAAAAAAATATGCTTTAATTACAGCATCTCTGACAGACTTATTGAAGAAGCAAACATCTATTGCATGGTCAACTGCCGAGCAAACCAGCTTTGATAAATTAAAGCAAAGTTTGGTATCAGCACCTCTCCTAAAACTTCCAGACCTTAATAAGGAGTTTGAGGTAGTAACTGATGCTAGCACACTTGCCTTAGGATGTGTGCTCATGCAGAAAGGTCATCCTATAGCATGCTCTCCAAGGAAACTTAAGAGCCATGAGAAGAATTATGCTACCCATGATCTAGAATTGTTAGCTGTCATCCATTCTCTAAAGCTTTGGAGACACTACATGTTGGGTAACAAGTTTACTCTAGTGATTGATCATAAGAGTCTCAAATGGATCTTTACTCAGAACGAGCTCAACATGAGGCAACGTCAGTGGATTGAAGTGCTAGAGGAGTATGACTTTGAAATCAAATACCGACCTGGAAAGGAGAATGTAGTTGACGATGCACTCAGTCGCAAGGCATTCCTTAATTCTCTAATCTTGCAAAACCCATCAACAACTAGATCTCTAGCCACAAAGGTGTCCATGCCAAACAACCCAATACTTGAGCTAGCTAGAGAGGAAGCATGCCATGATCCATCCTATCAAAAGATGCTAAGGGAGATCCCTATCAAGGACGAGGATCAAAAGCTACAGGCTAAGTATCATGAATTCTCTATCAATAGTGGACTTGTCTACTATAGAATGAGATTATGTATACCGGCAAGTTAGTCACTTAAACAGAAGATATTGTGGAAAGCTCATGATTCCCCTTTCTCAGGACATCCTGGCTATGCCAAGACTCTCAATGCAATTAGGAAGAGCTATTATTGGGAGAGGCTTAAAGGTGACATTCTCAAATATGTCACTGAGTGTTTGTCTTGTCAACTATCAAAGCTGAACATGTTAAAATGCCAGGAAAGTTACAACCACTTGACATTCCCCAAATGAAATGGGAATTCATCAGTATGGACTTTGTTGTTGGCCTACCCCAAGTTCAAGGAGGATACAACTCCATTATGGTTGTCGTTAACATGCTGACTAAGGTTTCACACCTTATTCCAGTAAAGACAAACTATAAAGCCTCAGAAATTGCAAGGTTGTTTATCAAGGAGATATTCAATCTACATGGGCTACCCAGTAGAATCATTAGTGATCGTGATTCTCTCTTCATATTACACTTCTGGAGAGCCATCTTTGAAGCCATTGGGACTCAAATCTATTTTAGCACAGCTTACCATCCCCAAACTGATGGCCAAACGGAGTGAGTCAATCAAGTCATTGAGGATATGCTAAGGGCACACTGCTGTCGTGAACCAAAAAGGTGGATTCAATACCTACCTTTGGTTGAATTTGTCTATAATGCTTCTTACCAACAAAGCATTCAGATGACCCCTTTTCAAGCACTGTATGGTCATGACTGTCAAAGTCCCCTAAAATTCTTAGATCCAATCTTGAGGGTTGAAGCTTCAAGGCAGATGTTGGAAGAGATGGATGACCAAGTAAAGTCAATAAGACAAGACATCCAAGCTGCCAAGGATAGACAAAAGGCATACGCAGATTTGAAGCGTCAAGATAGAATCTTCAAGGAAGGAGACATGGTCTTCATTCGTGTACGCCCAAAGAAGAGTCCCCTATCCTTAGGAGATTGCAAGAAGCTAAGTCCAAGGTATTGTGGACCATACAAGATCCTCAAGTTCCTAGGACCTAACGCTTATAGGCTGCAACTCCCTGAGAACCTAAAGGTTCATAATGTATTCCATATCAGCCTATTGAAGAAATATGTGCCTAATCCTAACCATGTACTTGATGACCAACAAGTTGTAATGCCTAGTTAAGGAGTCATTGAACTACGGCCTGATAGGATCTTAGATGTTAGGGAGAGACAACTGAGATCCAGAACCTTGAGAGAATGCCTCGTCCAGTGGAAAGATTATCTTGAGGAGGATGCCACTTGGATAGATAAAGGCACTCTCAAACTTCAATATCCCCAATTTATCTCGAGATGAGGACATCTCGATTCCTCCAAGGGGGAGAGAATGTAATATTCCTGCTGAAAAATATTACGTACACGCGTGAGTCTCATGCAATGACAATGTCGGTATTGTGGTCACGGACGGTGCGGCCTTTAATTGGTACACTCTCCACTGGCAAATCAAGTCTAAGGACTAAGAATCCTGCATAGCTTCATAAGAACCTCCTCTTGGGAGGAGGTCATGAGGATAATATTGAAATTATGGCAAAGTTTTTTTAAATTATCCCCTCTTTCCCCCAGCCGAAGGTCATGTTGGAGGAGAGGGAGAAAGGCGCTTATGACTAAGCATCTTGCTAGAGGACATAGGGGAGGGAATGGCCATGCAGTTAGGCCGCGTGGGGGTGGGAAGGTCCCCTCCCCTCACCTATGAAAACCCTATGGGAGGGGAGTAGGAAGGGGGGATCCATCACGCTGTAGACTGAGGAGAGAAAGAGTAACGCTGCAGTCGCTAGGCCATGACAGTTCGTGAGAAAGGAGGAGCTGAAAGCGTCGAGGTGCTACGCGATCTACTGCCGAAGTTCTGTCATGGCCATCATTTGACCCTACCGCCAATAAATTGCCACTATAAATCATCTCCTGTCCTCCACATGTAGAAATCACAACCCCCAGAAGCTCCCAAAAGCTTCTTGGGAAGCTTCTAAAGGCCCCTTAGGGAACCCCCCTTCTTGTGGGCTTTCATAAGCCCTTCCAAGTGGGTTTTATAAACCCCCCTCCCCCCCCCCCAGATTTAAGCACCCATTTCTGTGGGTTCCACCTAAGCCCCTTTCCTATCGCAAATTCCATGAAAGTTCATTTTAACCCCAGGTCCCTTTAAAACTTCCTTTCTAGTGGCTTCCCAAGCGGTCTCTTATATCCCCAAGAATTAGACTTTTCCCCCTTGCATCACCCATAAGCCACACTAGCTGAGTTTTAAAAGGCCTTTCCCTAGCAATTCCACAAAGCCTTTTTACAACCCTGGTTTCCTTTAAAAAAAAAAACCTTCCCACACAAGCCTTTTAAAACCATTGTATCCTTTTTCGTGAAAGCTTATATATCTGGAATTTCTAAGTTCCCTTTTTCTTACAATCCCCAAAGTCATATTAGTCAGTTTTTAAACCCTTTCCCATTTCAAGGCCTTCTAAAGCCTGATTCCAAAAGACGGTGCAATCGGTCAAGGAAGCCGAATCTCAAAGGGAGTTTCGCATGCAAAGGAAACGGTCCAAGATCATAAGTCTGCAGCCAAGGCAAGAAGGTCGAATTTTCAATGGCTCCTAAGAAGGCACAAGGCGCAACCGCAGGAGGATCATCTCCTAACATTCATGTGGACATTTCACCAAATCCACAAGTCGAGGTTTTCTTCCTAATTTTTAATTTATGCCATCATATTTCAATTGTGCATAGATCATTTATGGAAATAGGATGCACTTTTTCGATTGAAATACTTTGGCTAATTTAAAGGAAATAGCTCACGATTGAAGAATTCAGTCATTGGTATTTTTCAATGAAACGAACAAAGAAAGAGCATAAGATCTCTATGTATTCTTAGCAAGTGGGTTTTATGTATTACAAAGTAATGAATTTAGATCACCTAAAGATCATCTTTATAAAGTCAAATTTATTATGGTACACTTTGATTATGCATGGAAAGATAAGATCATCTTTATAAAGTCAAATTTATTATGGTACACTTTGATTATGCATGGAAAGATAAGATTGCATGTTGCATCATTAGACATATCTTTCTTCACAAGGATTCATTAAAGAAGATTGCTAACAAGCGTAGGAATTTGCAAGGCATAGAAATGATTCTAGGGTTGCATGAAGTAGATTAAACTCTACCCAATTTGCATAAATTTCAATGAATTACATAGGTAGTTACGAAAGTTTGTGTGATGCTCACTCAGCATACAAATAATTCATTCATAAATTAAAATTAGAAAAGGTTGCATGGTTTGTTTGACATAAAACCCTAAAGCTTAGTAGCTGGAATCTTGAATGCATGTTCTAGAAGGATCAATAGAAATTGTGTCGTAACTTAAACATGCACTTCAAGCTTAGACAGTAAAACTAGGGTTGTAAATCTAATCATTCATAGCCAATAAATCATGTACTTACGAGAATGGTATTGTAATGCTTTTACCCTAAATACCTAAACCACAAAGGATTCGCTTGGAAATGGTTAAATCGATGCAACATATCCCAAGTGCTAACTAGGATGTAGCACATTGAGGACGTGACCTAATCGCTCTTATTGCCAAAGCTGAAACTCTTATACCGTAAAGACTTGCCCACATTCATGGAATGTAGGAACAATAGGATGTACTTGCTAGAGACGATCTAGGGTTTTTACCCTAAGGATTGCTCGCTAAAAGGATGAAACTCGGTTTGAATTTGAAACCTTGGGACCGAAAATGTCGGCCTAGTGAAATCAAGAACGGATTGTTATGAAGACACCCTAACCCTATGCCGTATCTAATCATGACTCTGTGATTAGAAGACGTCAGTTGATGGGTAAAATAGTCCCATGGATTAGATGCGACACTGGTGCAACATGTTGCAAATTCTCATGATCTTGTGATTTGATCACAAGGGAATGGCCAAATTCCGCGGAATAAGATTGGCAGATTCTTGCACAACTTATCTTGCAAGAGGATGAGTAATCGTCCTGATATAGCACATTTCTTAGGAAAAGTGACCAAGATAAGGGAATTAGATATTTGCTTAGAAGCAAAGGACCAATCAAAAACATTTGGAGTAACATATTCATTGTTAACAGAACTTAAGGTATTGGTTAAGTTGGGTAAATAGGGTACGGTCCTCACCAAAGGATATAAGGGTTAAAAACAAACCCTTGGGGATATTGCCGAGTCACAATTGATCCCTGATCGAGTGTTGAACGCATTCGGAAAGAAGGATTCACTCCTTAGCAGTTGGCCAAAAATAAACGACCACTAGTAATAATTGTGCTTGTAACAGTTTAGAGAGCACTGTTTGCTTTGTTTGCTCAAAGAATTAAATGATGAAAAGATATCTAATGCTTCAGGTTGAAGACCTGAAGGGAGAGGCAGCCTCAGTTATCCCCAACTGTCTGCCTAACCCTAACCAAGGGGGTTGTTAACCCTGCCGAAAAGGTGGACCAAACCCGCCGCGAGAGGTCTCTCCGTTGAGCGCTACTTGGAGCAGGAGGACACTTGGGTGTCAAGGGGGGCTCTGGCCTTAAATCCATCGCCTTCCGAGCCCTGCACAAGAGACCAAGGTGACTTGGGATTGGATCTCAAGGCCCGCATACTAGTCTATGGGCATAATCTTGGAATAGTAATCCCAGTGGATTGCTGGATAGTCTTCGGGCAGATAATGGATAAGCCGATAGGCTGGATTTTATAAATGTATTTCAAAGATAAATATGATAACCTATTGAAATTGCTTTTCTATGCCAAGTGCTATGATTACGTGAAGGAACCGCCTAACGGTCTAATTAAGGAAGCTGATTGATGCATGTCCAAGTAAATGTGGTAGGTAATTAGATAACTAAAACAACTCGAGGAAAGTGCGATGGATGTGGCCATGGGTCCATTCTACGGATAGGTGGTCTCGGTTGGCCGGGAACTTTTCTCAATCATGATGGGCAGCAAGAAGATCGCTTCAAAGGAAATGAATAGCAAGGGCGCTAACCTAGAGTCGAAGTTATAATAATCTCGGTTTACGTTGTTTTAGGGGAACGGAATGGGGCTATGCCTTATGGCAAAGAGGTTGAGCTTTGCATTGAACCAAGAGTGCAACGTGAATCCGCTTCGGTCCTAGCATTTCTATGTAAAGTAGTTCACTCGAGGTTCACTGCTAGTTGCCTTTTAGGAAATGACCATTAGGGAAAACCGTGATTCAGGTCGGTCCTAAGTGGGAACGGCCAGAATACTTCCGCTTTCGCAAACCCCGTAACATTCCATGGGAGTATCAGGCTGAGCTTTCTAGATCTCCTTTTCGATGGACTGCTAAGACGTGTCCTGAGGAGAACAGGTGGACATGTTACAGAATTCCTTGGCAAGATCCTCATCAACAAAATTCTTGAGCTCTATTGATTCATCTTGGGATAGCTTATAGATGGGGCTAAGAGGAGGTTGAGCTCCTTCTTGTGAATCTATTACACAAACATAAGGTTAGTGTTTCGGTAGTATGTCTACATTCTTCTTTTGAAACATATCCTTGAACTCTATATATTGGGTTGTGAGTGTGCTAGGATTTCATCCTTTGGCTTCTCCATGGGAATTACATAAATCAAAAGGGATGGATTCTTCTTTGCTTGACATATGAATACATTTACCTTTATCTATATTATTTGATAATTCTTCATTTTAATATTTTGCATTAGCATTGGTTCTAAACCTCTAATTGATGCCATGATTATATAATTCTAGCTAGGGTAGCTCAATAACAATGGGACTATTAGGGCAATGAATAATGGTGAAGGCTATATCTGATAGAAGACTACTTAGGGTAACTTTTATGGGTTGAGTCTCATACTTGACATCTCTCGAGGCAAGAGGTTCACCATCAATTACTTTTGTACATACTGGCTTTTCTTTCCTTACAAGTTGTATATCATGTTGCTTTGCAAATTTCTTGTCCATGAAGCATGTTGTGGTTCTAGAGTCTAACAAAGTTGGTTTGTCTATTTGTTTGCCCTCCAAGTGAGTCTTTATTGATAATGCAAAGCTAGACATTAGATTTGTAGATAGAAGGAAAGATTCTTTTGGGTTTCTTAAAGCTTGTCTAGTTGCATGGTCTCAACTAAGACTGGACATTAATGTTTCCGATAGTGATGGATTAGTGGTGCTATGAATTTTTATCCTTCCTTTGTTAGGACTATATCTACATGAATAATCCAATAATTTGTTCCCTTTTTTTTCTTGAGTTGTTAATAGCTTGAACCACATCATATCAATTTTCATGGGCTCTACTCATAATAGTTCGTCTTCTTGGGTAGTTGGTATTCAAAAGTCTTCATCATGTGTTGGGAGCTCTTGCTCAACCGCTAAGACCTATGGACTGCTTATTCTTTCAAGCATTTCAAGCTGAGCACTAATGGCTACCTCTCACATAGCCAATGGACACACTCTCTCTACAAGTGTAGTGATCTTATCTCCATGCTTGATCAAGTTTGCTACAATTTTCTTATCTGTCACTTCACCAAGCTAGTGATAGTATCTTTTGCATCCTATTACTCAGTCTTCAAGCCCATAGGCTGTGTCTTGTCCTGAAAAACTCTCTTAGTTGCGCTTGCAACATCGGATCCACCGCATGCAAGAATAACTCCACCTTTTTAGGCTCTAAGATTGGTTGTCCAACAGCATCCATCTCATTAAATTTGGACTAACTCTTGAAGAAGTTGAGTTGCCATCAAACCTTTGTTTAGCTTATGAATCCACTTGTGGAAGCTATGTCTCATATCCATCCCAAGGTCATCCATAAAATATTCCTCCTTCAAGGCTTTCCTAAAAGCATACCATATATAGAAGTTTAAAGAGATCAAGAAATACTCATAAGGAACACAAGAAACAGAAAAGGCAATGCTTTGAATTTGGTATGTGGATAGTAAGGAATTGAGATGCAGTTGTGAAGGTTAAGAAGTTACTACAATATCACATGAGATAATTCATGTTACAATTATTCTTCTTTATCTCCATATACAAGAGTTGTTCATGATAAAAGGTAGTCTTAATGGCGAAGAAGAGAATAATAATCATGGCAGTGAGGTTTCATACAATTGCATCAACTAGCAATTGTGCAAAGAGAGGCTGTTTGCTTGCTTGATTTTCATAGTTCCTCATGAACTGATCAGAAGCTAGTTAGGTCATGCTCCTTCCATGCAAGCTCAATATCTTCTGACTTCATATTCTTCACCTTTTGATAATATGATTATCGATGATGCTTGTTGGCCTTGCTCTCTACAACATGAACATGCTCCTTGTAGCTTTGCACTCTACCACTAAAGCTTCCTATCCGTGAGTTGTTGAATATTGGTCCAGCTGATTCACTTTTGATGAAGAAAGCAGGGAGCAGCATGTCAACAATCCTTGTTCAACACTATACTTCCCTTTGTCTTCCTCCTCTACTCGGCTAACTTTTTAATACTCCTCGTTCTACATGGAAGAGTACATTGCTTTCTTTTCTCCCCCATGCCCTTCATTGTGGCCCCCTTTCTACCACATGTCTCTTCTCTTTTACTCAAAAGGCTGGCACTCTTCCTCATGCAACCATAAAGCATGCCCTCAAAAGCAAGATTTAATATGGATACTTTGTCCAATTCCTTTTCCATCGTACCTATTTAGGCCTCCAAAAGCTAGCCCAATAGGAAGCACAAAAGACTAATTGCATACATTAAGGCTTGCTTTTATTCTTTCCTCATCTCTCTCATTTTCACAAAAAGCCTAAGGGTAACCTATATCAAGTATGGATATCCACATTCCTTGCATCCACCTCCATATACGTGAAGAACCTTAGCATGGATGCTTTTGCACTTGCTGCACATTGTCCCAATGGCATTGGGCTATGAACTTCTTCTTTAGCTTAACATGGTCAATTTCTCCATCTTTCCAACTCAAAATCACCCCTAAGAAATTGAAAACAAAAACATACAAACAAAGGATGCTACTTTATTCAAACTAAGCAAGAAACAAAGATATCTTGCCCTAGGTTTTTTAGGTGTGCACTTGTAGTGTCACCATACCGTCTTCTTCATTTCAAGAAATAGAGCCCAATGGATCTCATATCATTGTTGCAAACAAGGTACTGGATTCTATTCATGTTTTATTGCCACACATAACTTCTCCTCTTGTTGGCATCTCCTCCATCACATCTACAAATAGATTTATAGTGCTAAATATATCCACTGCTCTTGTACAGGGTCCATCTCTATCATCAACCACTCCTAACTCTAGCACTGCAAGTGTCACAACACCATCTTCATTGCTAACTACTAGGGCGCATGCAAGAAACACACCCACTTCTGCACCACCATACCACTTGCTGCTTGATTTAATGCAATTAGGCATTTGATGATGTACATGCGCAAGGTGGTTTTTCAAACAAAAAGTTCAAACTCAAAATGAATAGTGGGAAAACATGGCATATAAATGTATGGAGAAAGGTCTCTTGATTAGCTCTTGGAACAAGTCTCACTAAAGTCCACTAGCACTACAAGGTAATGAGGCGATAATGATGGTGATTTGTGATGTAAAATAGCAATGTTACTATTTCTGTCGCAAATAGCATTGCAAAATTATATTAACAATATTAATTGCAACATAAATAGCAATACCGGTGTGAGAAAAAAAAAGAACCTAAAACCCAAGCATGGTATTTGGCACAAATATTTTTGAGAGAGAGCGAAAGAGAGAGTGAGAGTGAGAGAGAGAGAGAGAGCTCCTTATCATTAGCGCCGCCTTACACAAAGGAGAGGGAGAAGTATGGAAAGGAAAAAAGAAGGGACATCACAAAGAAGAAGAAGAGGAGGAGAGCTACTTTTGGCCACACACAAGAATTTGCTTCTTCATTCGCTTTTTGCCTTTTATACAAAACCCTAATTCTAATTCCCTTTGGGTGGTCATCTCCTTATTCCCTTTTTTACATGGCTTAGGCCCTCTTTCCCATTATCCTCCTATCTTCTTAGCTTCCTTCCTATTGCTCATCTGCCTTATAATTTTCACAGGAGGGAACATGGTGCTCTTTTAGGGGTGCCTTACATTTAAAAATGTGATTTTGCCTTTGAGTTAGCTTTTGAGGCCACCCTTTCCCTTTCAGCCGTTTCCCTTCCTACTTCTTCCATTGTGTCCCATTTCCTTTTGGGCTGCCTCTTTTAGATCCTGACTTGCACTTCTCCACTTTTTCTTCTTTTTCTTGTTCTGAGGTTAACATTACCCCCCTCCTAGATTAGTGCTATTCCCATGGAACTCTCTGTCGTAGGTAGCAAGCTTTGGCATGCACCGAAGACGTGATAGGGATGTTGTAGTTGGTGATAGGGTTGTTCTTTGTTGGGAGTTTCACTCATGGCTAGCACAGGTGTTGGTGTTCTAGGGATTCTACACATGACAATTCTTTGGTGGGCTTGCATGATGATAAAGGACAAGAGTTTAGAGTTTAGTGTTGATGAAGAGCTAATGGTACTTTCATTGGAGTCTTCAATACATGCAATTGAAAACCTCTCATATGGTCTCTCCCTAGGGGTTAGCGCTAGTCTTCTTATCATGCACAAGACGTAGCTTGATTAGTTTGGGAGACAAGTCAAACTCTAAGTAAGCCGAGAGTATTGTCTTGCACTCGAGGATCCAAATTCTGTATAGATTGTGGTGCAAATATTATGTGAGTGCACGTGCATACTCAAATATTACTTAGTTAGAAGACTATTGGTCTGGTTCCTCGTAGCAATGTGAGGATGAAGCGAGGGTTCAATGGGGTAAATAAAATTATTGATATTGAGGACAAGTGTACTTAAAGGCTTCTTGAGACATTAGTTGTGATCTTGACAACACGATGTAGCATAATTGAGCTCATTGATATAGAGATTAGATTGCAGAGATCAAGATTAGATTTGATTGGGTAGTGGGGACCTTTAATGTCATTGGTTGATTGCCATTGTTGAGTATACGTGAAGAAAGAAAAAGGAAGTGTACTACCTAGGGGTGTGTCTACCTCACTATGCAATGTTGCATGGTATTCGTGCTAGTGAAACTAGAAATTGGGTTGAACCTCAAGGAAGCTTGCGTTGCTGTCCCACACTTGAGGACCCCATTTGTGTACAGGGGAGGTGCTATGGGTTTCACTAGGGAGACAGACCTAACCATAGGCGAGTACAAAATCCCTAGGTATGTCATGTCCTTGATGTGCCCCTAGTGTGAAGTGATGGGACAGGAAGGGCTAGGGGTTTAGGCATGGAGCTGGGCTGACCAAGGCCACTGGACATGCCTAACTTGACAACCCCTAGATGCAATATTTGTAGCACTTTGATATACATGGAAAAGCGCATTGTTCCTTTCCTTTTGCTTTATTTTGGTCTTTTGTTTGTTTTCTCTTTTCTTTTTATTTCTCTTCTTTTTGTTTGTTTTGGAGATGCATTGGAAGGGGGCATGCTAGACATCATCCTGATGCTCTATAGTAGTTACATTTCCAAGGGACCTAAGAGATTTACCAAGGAATGCATGGCTTGGCATGAAGGCCTTAGCTCTTATGACTGTACTTCTTGCAGCCACGAAGGGGACTTGGTTCATGCAGTCATTCTTTCTTTTGTTGATTTGAATTAGAGTCAAACCCTTCTTCTTAGACTAGCTCCAGTGGCTCGTGTTGAGACGACTACATTTGCTGATTTGGCTCCCTAAGCCCTACTAAGGAGATTTCATGTGAGGTTGAGCCAATTGAGATTAGGGAAGCATGTTGCTCCTCTACTCCTAAGCCAAGGTTAGGCTTAGGAGTTGTAGCATGGAGTCCATATTGCAGCAATGTGTCAACTTGTAGGCTAAATCTTTGATTTTATCTTCATTAGAGCAATCTCCTCCTCCCTTTTGCATTAGTCATTCTTCTTCCTCTTCTGTCATTTTCTCACACTCTTCTTCTAGTCTTGTCGATTCCTCAACCACCCTTTGTAGCTCTCTATTTTCTTTGGAGGTGGATTGACTTCTCATTATGGGGATTTTGAGAGTGTGATATTTTCCTCTCCTCTTGAATTGACAATTTTTTAGCTTGGTTGCTCATAGATGCCAATGAATAGATAATGTTTGTCTCATTCTGGGCAGGATGGCTCGGAGTCTTTATGTCTTAAAAGAAAAGTGTTCACTGGATTTTGCATATTTGATCCAATTCTATTGCTCTTTAGGACCAAAAGAAAGAGGAAGGATGAGGTCAGGAAAATGTACACCTATTTGATTTCTTTATGGCCCTTGGTGCGTGGCAATTAACTATTTTGTAAGTGTGTGATTTCTCATCTTGCTCTCTTGCTGTTGAGATGGTTGATCATTATCCTTTTTATTAGTAACTCTCTCCATGTTATCCATCTATTCCTTGTGGACTTCATCTCCCCCCTATTCTCCTGCTAAAGGTAAGACGGTTGGGCTTGATGGGGTGGGAGAGCGATACTTCCCTCGGATTGGTGATGGCTCCAGGGTCTTCTTTGCCACTTCTCTTTCTGCCTCCCCTAGAGTTTTCCAAATGATGGTAGTTATACTCCAAAGTCTATAATCGAAGTCTTGGAGGTAGGTTGTTTCCTCTAGAACTTCATTATAGTAGCAGGACACTCATTTTCTACCACCCTTGGTGCCATGGCTAGTACCTTTGCCGATGCCTATATTGTCTTGCGCACGTAGGAGTTTCAATTTTCCTCATCTAAGGCATTGGTTGCAAGAGTCTCCAGCAATGGTAGATCTATTTTTTTCCATGAGAGCATTACATCTCAGGCTTGTGAAGAGGATGTGGGCCATTTTAACCTCCAAGTGAATGGTGGGGTGCTTGATGGCCACCTTGTTAATGTTGCTTCTTTCATCAAAAGTTCTTAGGAGCTATATGCAAATGCCGAGGTCAAATTTTTGGCCAACCTTCTCCATGTATCTATGGAGATTGCACTGGTCGACTATTTGTCTCATCATGACTTCCTTATTCACCTGCTCTCTCAAATTGCTAACAATGCAGTACTTTGGTTGATTGTAGACTTGCCTTCCTATCGCCCATCTACCTTTACAAATTCCATAGGTGAGAGCTCGACACTCTTTAAATTAAATCATGATGCACTTGTGCTCTTTTACAAAAGTAATGACTTGCGATTTTTCTTGTGCGTTTTTTTTCCTTTATTTAGGACTTTTCTGCACTTCTTGTGTTTCCATATTTTTCATGGCGCACCTTCATCTTCCGTTCACTTTTGCCTTGGCCTTTGTCTTTTGCTTTAGATTTTCCACCTTGTTCATTTGAGGGTTAACATTACCCCCCTCCTAGACGAGTGGCAATCCCATAACACTCACCGTTGTAGGTAGTAGGCTTTGGCATGCACCCAATACATGGATGGAAGGGACTGCTATGGTTGGCCTTGGAGGAGTTCTGGTGGTGGTGCGGAGGAAGGTTGTTGGGGGTATGTTGTTGGCCTAGGTGGCTGGTGATAGGGTTGTTGAAGTAGGGGATAGGGTTGGCTTTTGTTGGGAGTTGCACTCCTGGGTTGGCATAAGTGTTGATGTTCAAGGGATTCTCAGACGGACGATGATTCATTGGTGGGATTGCATGATGATGAAGGATAAGAATTCAGAGTTGCATGTTGATGATGAACTAACGATACTTTTGTTGGAGTTTGCAATACCTGCAATTGAAAACCTCTCATATGTGGTCTCTCCCTAGGGTAGTGCTAGTCCTCTTACCTTGAACAAGACACTATTTGATTAGTTTGGGAGACAGGTCAAACTCTAAGCATGTTGAGAGTAATGTCCTACACTTAAGGGCCCAAACTGTGTATATATTTTGGTATAGACATTATGTGAGTGCTCGTGCATACTTAGATACACATAGTTAGAAGACTGTAGGCTCGTTCCTTGTAACAACATGTGGATGAAGCAAAGCTGTGCATATTGAGAAGAAGTACACATGAAGGTGTATGAGACATCCTTTGCGTTGTGATAGCACGATGCAGCATAAACGAACACATTGACATTGAAATTTCGGTAGCTGGTAACTATTGGACTTGCTCGATGAGTACACTGTACTTTTCATGGCCATTTATGCGGTGCTTACCACGATCGATTGCAATGGTATTAAGGCACAATGCAAGAGGGAATCGTACAAATGGGTTAGGGTAACAGGTCTAACCATAGGCAATACAAGCTCCCTAAGTATGTCCTGCCGTTGATGTGCCCTAAACAATTGTGGGTGATGCTAAAGGGCTAGGGGACTAGGGAGACGGAGCCAGCCGACCAAGGTCACTGGACGTACCTAATTTGAGAACCCCTAGGTGTTGTGCTATGATCGTGGGTGCTTCGTATCTTTTCTTTTCTTTTCTTTGCTTTTTTTTTCTTTTTTTTTTCCTCTTTTTTTTTGGACTTGCATGAGTACAACCATTGCAATATGTTGAGGCTATCAGCCTTTCAATGGGTTGGGAAATGTCGAGATTCGAAGGATCAGGAAATGGATATTACAGTGATGATTGTGTCCTAGTCTCATTGTTAGAGAAACAATTGTTGAGATGGGGAGATAGACTTGAGATTTTGCAACCCTCTTTGTGACACGCGATGTCGATACAATTGAGGTAACAACTACCATGAGCCAAATGTAGAGCTTGACCCAGAAAGAGAGCGTAGCCAATGACTATGCTTTGGGCCATGCGACGTGGGCAGTCTGCAAGGGTGATTCTCACTTTCGGCAGTGTGGCTTCCATCGAGGCTCTTTGTTCCTAGTATTTGTGTTGTTTTTTCTGTGATGGCTCTTTGTGGGGTTGGTGGTCTTATGGCATCTTGGACATTGAACACTTTCGTATAGAGACTTGTGTCGTCCTACATCCACTTGACAGCTTCGTGAGAATACATGCACGTCATATGTCTCAACTAGAATGAATAGGTGCAACGCAAAGAGATATCACTTATCTGAATTCCACAGTGTTGACTCAGATACATATCACCTATGCTTGATTTTCTTTTTCTTTTGCTAAAGGCGTGAAATATATTAAACGTAGATATGGATGGTTTGTACAATTGGAAAACCTATCCCCATTTAACCATCTAAAGACAAAAAGTCATGGCGAGGCAGCACTTGGCAAGCAGCTTATACAACAACGGGCCTATTCCATTCGTATGAGGCAGGGTGCATTTGGATGATCGGACGACTAGGGCTGTGCCAATGGTGGGCTCCCATCAGGCTGATCAGGGAAGACATTGGCTGGGACCCAAATGGTGTAGTCTCTGGTCGCTAACATTTCAAGAATGCTTTTAAATATCTCATCAAATTCCTTCTTGTTTTTAGCTTCCTTATCTTCTTTTGAGCACCTCGTGCCCGAGCGTCTGGGGAGGGCCTGCACGGCGAGGATTGCCACCCCCCGAGCATGCCCATGAGCCATTGTTTTCCCAACCTGGGAAGTCTTTGGTTTGCGTCCGGGGCAGTGTCCCTTAGGGCCTCTCTTTGGTGTGTATCTCTTAAGGGTAGGCACATATCGCTTTTGTGGAGGCGCTTCTACTTTATGCTCCCTTCTATAGAGAAGAGCTTCCTTGCATGCCAGCTGCATTGTGTGCTCCATGACAACTATTATGAGGAAACCTACAAAATGTGAACCAAGGTTAGGCATTGAGACATGATAGAATTATTTGCATGAAAGGGATTAAATAGTAAATTATCAAGTGCATATGATGAGGAGGGGTGAGGTGAGGTGAGTCATGCAATGTTTGTTGTAGAGGGATGGCCCTCGTGAAGATATTCGCTTTGCTTCGACTGCAGGGCGTATTCCAGCCATTAGCAGATCTTGGCTTAGGCTAAGTTGCACAGACTAGTTGTGATGGAGTGGAGCAGGGCCTGAATCGATTGCTATCTCATGCAAGGTTCTAGGAGTTTCCCTAGGCTTTAGCATAGCTGGGGGCTCAGGCCTAGATGAGCAAGATTGTTCAACACTAGGATTGCTTATGCTCTCGGGGTTTGTGCATTTTTATGAGGTTTTGCTGCTATTGTGTCAAGGTTCTTCTCAAATGTGACTGGTATAGACTTGTCACCCTGTTGTGACAGTGTTGTATCCAGTCTTAATTGGTCAATGTGAGTTTTGTTGTCGGTGGATTGAGTGTTGCACAACCGCTGATGATGATGGTTGCTTTGACTTATCAGAATACACGGATGTCTGAGGTTTCACCGCTATTAGGGGAGATGGCACTGGGTTCCTTAGTGGGTGGACTCAATGCTTTATTCCCAAGTTCTTATTGTTAGCAGAGTATTTGTCAGCTCATCTGGGCTTGATCTGGGCTCGGCATTTTTATTAGGTGTTTTAGGTTTTTTTTTGGTGCGGCATTTTATGCCAGTGGAGCATTTTATGCACCAGTCGGCCAGCATTAATGCTGGACAACCAGCATTTATTGCTCCCCACTTTTCAACCTATTTATATTCAGTGGCTCCTCCTTAGTCAGTATCATCATCACCTTCACCATCTGCAGACTCTATGGAGAGAGGAGCCGGAGCCAGTGCCAGTGCCAGTGCCAACGTAGCTAGTGACTCATTGTTGTATGTGATTGTCTCGTGTTCAGATATATGGATTCCATTTTTCATGCATACATCTGAGTTCTCATCTATATCGTGTTCTTTCTTTCTTTTCTTCTTGTCTCATGTTTCAGTAGTTTATTTCAACACATGTTTATGCTTCCACCGCTGCTCCACTTCTGACATGGTATTAGTTTTCAGGATGTGTGTTTCTGTTGTGTTTTATTGCTGATTTCAAGACTGTTTTTCCCTTTTCTACTCAGGCAGCTGTGCTGCTCAATTCAGGCGACCTGTTTGACCTACATTTTCTGCAGTCTTACCATTGCATGCTGCCTACGCACCCTCTACTGCCTGCGTTTTTCATCTGTAGCTGCTGGCGACAGTTTTCTACCTGTTTTTCTCCAGTTTACAGCCTAGGTTTTGCTGATTCAGCGTCTCTCGTGGGGGTGACTGTTACTTCAGGCCGTTTTTGCTGTTGTTGGCAATTTTTGACTAATTTTATGACTTTCTGCAGCAGATTTTGTCTTCTATTGATCAGATTTTGGGTTCTATTGCATGTGAACTCTCATTTTCTGCAGTCTATGCTTGTGTTTTGGCTGTGTTTCCTCTCTACCTTCCATATGGCTCCTCCGTGCACTTCCACTGATGATAAGTTACATGGACCTGATTATCTCACATGGAGTGCTGTCATGAAAGCTTGGTTTGTGTAGAAGCGATTATGGTACATCGTCTATGGAGCTATTGCTTGACCTCTCCGTCCTTTTCCTCTTCCTGAAGACTTTGATGAGGACAACCATGAGGAAGCGGTGCTCACATGGGACTCGGACGATGCCCGTGCTTACTCAGCATTGCCTCGGTGTATTTTTAAAGCGGTCTTACCGGTGATTACCTTCTATAGGACCTCTCCTAAAGTATGGCAGAAGTTGCAGCAGATGTACAAGGCACCTTCCACCATGCGGGCAGTCACACTTTACGGCTAGCTCCAGCAGATGAAGTTTGAGTCGAAAGATACTACTCAATCTTTTCTTCTTCGTGTTACGCAGGTACAGGACCAGCTTCGGCACATGCAATCTACTCTTCCCGAGGCGCATCTCATCGGAATGGTCCTCTACAAGCTCCCCCCGAAGTTTGATGGAGTGGCCAATGCTTTGCGGGCACAGACATCATCAACTCCTGTCAGTTTTACACATATGACCTCGATACTTCTTGAGCATGAGACATCCTTGAGATCACAGGGGCGACTTCCAGTACATTATGGAGGCAAGGCTTATGTAGCTTCAGAGAGGGGTAGCGAGAAGAAGAAGTTGAAGGCCCAGTGTTACCACTGTGGCAAGAAGGGACATTTGCGGAAGGACTCCAAGACGTTAGTGGCTTCTAGGAATAAGGAGTAGAAGACGAAGCGGGATGTTGACTCTACCAAAGTCCTCTCCTTCATCAGACTCCGACTCCGATCCTCCGACCAAGGAGAAGTCCAAGGCGCGAAAGGGATCCTCTTCTTCGGATCGCGGGAAGGGCTTGGTGGCCCCTTCCTCAACTGCTTTCTAGTGGTAGTGATGAGGTCAACCCTCACAACTCTCGTGTCAGAGAGGGAGTGTGAGCGGGTGTTCAGATGGGGCAGCCGCGCCTCATCTATACTTTTATACCGGTGCAAAGGTTCCAGAGAGGGACGTCCCTGATGCATCGATTTCAGTCTCGCGGAATCAAATCTTGGAGTTGGGATTGACATCCAGGTTCATGATGAGCTGGTTATCTGACAGAGAGTGGGAGGCTTTCGTCCAGAGCTCACATGAGGGGACATTTTGGGGGTCCAAAGGCGGGGAATCCATGGTCACCTATGTTCAGGGGCATTTTTGACAGGATAGTCTTCTATGCTACTGCGAGACATTGGTAACAGATATAGAGACATGCTATGATCTTCTCTATTTTCAGGTTTTTGGTACGATCAACATCGACATCAGGTTCTCTCCAAGGGACCTTGGTGGTGGCTTGATCACCCACTGCTTGGGTATCCATGGTTCTACTTGGTTGTTCTATAGTTTTTGATCCCTTTCCATTGTACTATTGTATTGTATCAGATCACCCATGATCTGAGAGAGGGTGTTAGCAGAGTATTTGTCAGCTCATGTGTGAGTCTGAGCTTGATCTGGGCTGGGCATTTTTATTAGGTATTTTAGGTTTTTTTTTGTGTGGCATTTTATGCCAGGGGAGCATTTTATGCACCAGTCGACCAATATTAATGCTGGCCGACCAGCATTTATTGCTCCCCACTTTTTAGCTTATTTATATTCAGTGGTTCCTCCTCAGTCAGTATCATCATCACCTTCACCATCCACAGACTCTATGGAGAGAGGAGCCGGAGCCAGTGCCATTGCCAGTGCCCACGCAGCCAGAGACTCACTGTTGTATGCGACTGTCTCCTCCGTACACTTCCACTGATGATAAGTTACATGGACCTGATTATCTCACATGGATTGCTGTCATGAAAGCTTGGTTTGTGTAGAAGTGGTTATGGTACATCGTCTGTGGAGCTATTGCTCGACCTCTTTGTCCTTTTCTTCTTCCTGAAGACTTTGATGAGGACAACCATGAGGAAGTGGTGCTCACATGGGACTCGCACGATGCCCGTGCTTACTCGGCATTGCTTTGGTGTATTTCTAAAGCGGTCTTATTGGCGGTTACCTCCTGTAGGACCTCTCCTAAAGTATGGCAGAAGTTGCAGCAGATGTATGAGGCACCTTCCACCATGTGGGTAGTCACACTTTATGGCCAGCTCTAGCAGATGAAGTTTGAGCCGAAAGATACTATTTAGTCTTTTCTTCTTCGTGTTACGCAGGTACAGGACCAGCTTCGGTACATGCAATCTACTCTTCTCGAGGCACATCTCATCGGGACGGTCATGTGCAAGCTCCCCCTGGAGTTTGATGGAGTGGCCAATGCTTTGCGGGCGCAGACATCATCGACTCCTGTTAGTTTTACACATATGAACTCGATGCTTCTTGAGCATGAGACATCCTTGAGATTACAAGGGCCACTTCCCGCACATTATGGAGGCGAGGCTTATGTAGCTTCAGAGAGGGGTAACGGGAAGAAGAAGTCGAAGGCCCAGTGTCACCATTGTGGCAAGAAGGGACATTTGCGGAAGGACTCCAAGACATTAGCGGCTTTCAGAAAGGAGTAGAAGACGAAGCGGGATGTTGACTCTACCGATGAGTCCTCTCCTTCATCAGACTCTGACTCCGATCCTCCGACCAAGGAGAAGTCCAAAGCGCGGAAGGAATCCTCTTCTTGGGATCGCGGGAAGGGCTTGGTGGCCCCTTCCTCGGCTGCTTTCTAGTGGTGTTCATGAGGTCATCCCTCACGACTCTCTTGTGCCAGAGAGGGAGTGTGAGCAGGTGTTCAAATGGGGCAGCCATGCCTCATCTATACTTTTATACCGGTGCATAGGTTCTAGAGAGGGACATCCCTGACGCATCGATTTCAGTCTGGCGGAATCAAATCCTGGAGCTGGGATTGACATCTAGGTTCATGATGAGCTGGTTATCTGATAGAGAGCGGGAGGCTTTCGTCTAGAGCTCACATGAGGGGACACTTTGGCGGTCTAGCCAAAGGCAGGGAATCCATGGTCACCTATGTTCAGGGGCATTTTTGATAGGATAGTCTTGTATGCTACTGCAAGACATTGGTAACGGACACATAGACATGCTATGATCTTCTCTATTTTCAGGTGTTTGGTACGATCGACATCGACATCAGGTTCTTTCCAAGGCACCTTGGTGGTGGCTTGATCACCCATGCTTGGGTATCCATGGTTCTACTTGGTGGTTCTATAGTTTCTGATCCCTTTCCATTGTACTATTGTATTGTATCAGATCACCCATGATTTCAGAGAGGGTGTTAGCAGAGTATTTGTCAGCTCATGTGTGCGTCTGAGCTTGATCTGGGCTGGGCATTTTTATTAGGTATTTTAGGTTTTTTTTTGTGTGGCATTTTATGCCAGTGGAGCATTTTATGCACCAGTCGACCAGCATTAATGCTGGCCGACCAGCATTTATTGCTCCCCACTTTTCAGCCTATTTATATTCAGTGGCTCCTCCTAAGTCAGTATTATCATCACCTTCACCATCTGTAGACTCTGTGGAGAGAGGAGCTGGAGCCAGTGCCAGTGCCAGTGCCAGTGCCCACGCAGCCAGTGACTCACTGTTGTATGTGACTGTCTCGTGTTCAGATATATGGATTCCATTTCCCGTGCATACATCTGAGTTCTCATCTGTATTGTGTTCTTTCTTTATTTTCTTTTTGTCTCATGTTTCAGCACATGTTTATGCTTCCACTGCTGCTCCACTTCTAACACTTACATGCTCTTGGTCTCGATTGTCTTGGCGTCTACCACCACTTGCAATTGTCGTGGTTTCCGTTGTTTTGTCCTATTTTTCTTGGGCAATTGCAATGTCTCCTTTAAAGACTCACGACCCTAAACTAGGTCAATCGTTGATGTGCTTGGTTGGGCCTTAGCACACTCTTTCTCTGGTGTGCTCTTATGGGACTTAGTTGCGACCTGCTAAACAACCTTTCTAGGTTGATTGGTCGGATGCATCCTCTCCTTAGCCACCTCTTTGAGATATTTCTCCTCAAGCTTAGGCTTTAGGTACTTTGGAAGTGCTGGAAGGTCTCAAGGATGTTGGTGTGACACCTCTTCCATAGGTGAATTGCTAAGGACGTATTCCTCAAGGGGTGTTGTCATGGCCAGAGGTTGTGACTGCTGTGATCCCTGATTGGAAGTAGTAGCAACTAGTTTAGTGGACCAGCTACTGTTAATAGACTGCAGTGTCAGGTCCTCAAGTAGGTCAGAAGTGGTTGTGTCTTTTGTTTCCCTTTGAGCATTCACTTGTGCAGATCGAACCTCAGTTGATCTAGCCAGAGTGGGTTGCATAGGCACATCCTTGGGTCGAGAGCTATGGGTGGTGTCATGTTTCACCTCTCGGACATTTGGAAGCCTAGCTAGAGATAGAGATTGGGATTGAGCAACTGCACTTGACGAGTGTTGTTGTGCTTCCTGTGTCCGTTCATGGAAAGAGGATGTAGGAGACTTGGGACCCCTAAGTGGCTTTGACACTAGTTGGAAGATTTGCTCGTGCTGTTAGATGATTTTGCTATTTGCTTTGTTGAGAATTTAACCTTTCCATGAGCAATGTTATGCCTATGATACCTTTTATCCTCTTGGGAAATCAAAGGCTTCTTGGGAACTAGTGGCTTTTGTGTATGCTCAATGATTACATCTGATATTTTCCTGTCAAGTACACTAGGCTGAGGATCTACCCTTCGATTAGTCCCGTTTGGTTTCATGATTTCGATCATGAGGGGCTCGGTCACTCTAATGTTTTTGACTCAAGACTTGGTTTTTCATTTAGACTTCCTCCTATGCTTCTTTGTTCTTAATACGTCTTGGCCTTCGGCCGATAGAGGAGGTTTAGCAAGGGGTTTTGGTATCCACATCCATCGGTTACATGCGTAATACCCTTGAGCACGTAGCAAACGCTTTGGATATCCATCTCGACATTGTGTTGGCTCCCCATCGATGCCTTCGTCTATAAGGCTTGGGCTTCTTTTGGAGTCTTTTACCATATTTGTAAGTCCAAAGCCCGTCCTGTCTCCTGACCTTCTTGTTTCAAGCATGGCTTCACTCTCTGATTCTCGTTATTCAACCTATGTTTGCATGAACTCTTTCAACAAGTCCTTGCTCTCATTACTAGGCTTGCCTGTTATGTCAGAACCTTCCTTACCTTTCCCTCAAGGTTCGATGAGATCACCCTTACTAAAGGTTGCGATTATCCTCACACCCAGTAGTTTCAAGTGTATCCTTTGTGCTACATAATTGGCCTCACACTTGGTCACCCTTTTGAAAGGTCGACCAAGAAGGGTTTCCTTTCTACAACTAGCACTATTTGGAGGAACGTGGAATAGGATAGACAAGCTTTCTGTTTCAATGGTTACAAGGATTTTGCACTTCCCCATAAGTGCTTGTGGGTGTCCCCTGTAAGGACTAAGAGTTGCATTAGTCGGTGTGAGCTCTGGTTGGCCTAGTAGGGACCATGTTTCATAGGTCAAGATATTAAAATCTACTCCTTCATCAATCAAAGTATCGATAGTGTGCTCTCTTTTCGTGGTGAGTTTAACCCTAAGATAAGCAGGCGGTACTATGCCTTCATATTCCAGGTCTTGGCTTATAAATTTAAGCCTTCTGACAAATGCCCTTGAGTCCTCAACTACACGACCAGATGTGGATTCTCCATTGATGTCTTGGATCGTCTGTGCAATGCTATTCAAGGTGCATTTATCGTCAGGACTGTCATACCTAGTCATCCTCGCAGTTATAGCTTCATATTCTTGATTTCTGCTTTTGACTGGATGCAATTCGAATGCAACACATACGTGTTTTTGTGGTGTGATCTTTTTGCCCTTGTTGGCTAGATTGGCCCATTGAGGTTCTAGGTTCTCTGTTTGTCTTTGTTCGGGTATGGGCTTTTGGTTGCTCTTTTGCAAGTGAAAATCCATGCTCGTGTGGAGCCATTATTATACTAGGGTCTGATTTGGAGGACCTATCACGACGCACGTTTTCTCTCCAACCTACTTGGGGGAGGTTACAATAAATTCCATGCATGATTTGAAGACCGTTTACAGTCAAGTTTTGAACTACTTGCTCTAGATTTGAGCCCAATGATTGATCTATGTTATGGTTTTGGCTCTATATGGTTTAGGGTCTATGGGTTAAAATTTGAAAAAATCCAAATTCTTCCCAACAGGTCTGAATTGCAGGCGCCGAATGCCCGATTCGACCCGTCTGAATGGCTGAGGGCCGAATGCAACGGGTCTGAATGTTAAATTTGGCCAGTTCAAGTGTGGTTGTCCAAGGGCCGAGTCAGTTGGGCCGAGGGCTGAATGGTGAATTTGACTGGGCCAAATGTGAACTTGTCCGAGTGGGGTTCGGCCGAGTCTGCAGGGCCGAGGGCCGAATTTCAAAGTTGGTCCAAATGCTTCACTCAGATGGGCCGAGTGAAAGGAATGCGAGTATAGTAGGCTGAATGGCCGAATGGTCCAAGGGCCGATTGGCCGAGTGGTTCAAGGACCAGTTCTGGGACTTGGCCCAGAATCGCCCTCACTCGAACAAGCTAAGGGCGATGTCATTTTTGCCAGACTTCAAAGAATTCGTCGTGCCGAGTAATCGAGGGCTTCCTACCTGTTGAGCACCTCCAGAACCAAGCTACTCATGTAGGGGAAGGTGTGGAATTACCTGGTCTGGGCAAATAAGTCCTAGATCACCAGATCGAAGTTCGTCTGCGCGATGAAGCTTTCTCTCTCTCTTTTGCTCTCTTGAAACCTTGCAATGCAAAATGTGGCCTTTCTTGCCACTCTTGGCTCCTTATCACCCTACCCAGGCCTACACTCACCTTAGCCTTGCTCCCTTTACCAACATTTAATCTGAAATTTCATTTTTTTCCCTTCTTTTTCTTGTTTTAGCCTATTATACAACAATAGAAACCCTACTGCGTGCTCCAATGTTTTGCTCCTATCCTTCCTAAATGCAAGAAAAAATTATAAGGAAAATACCTACACTACTCCATCATGCTTTTCCAAGTCCAAAAACCAAAAACATACTTGCTAAGGAGATCCAATACCTCTTCAAGCTCCCTCGTTTCCTACCTATCTACCTCAAGCACCAACTCAGTGAAAACCCTACTTCAATGCTCGATTCAAAGTGCGTAAGCACTCAAGGCTTGAATCTGTTTGTCCAGGAAATAGATCCAAAATGTGGGAGCTTTCGCTCAACCACCAAGACCCTCGGACCGCTTATTGCTTCAAGTATTCCAAGCCGAGCACTAATGGCTACCTCTCACATAATCGGCACGCCATCCATATCTACGGGTGTAGTAATCTTACCTCCATGCTAATCGAGTTGCCTCCTCTCCTACGCACTCCGATAGCTCCACGATCCAAGTGCAGCTTCAAGCAAGCTTCATCCTCAAGCTTCACACTCCAAGCTCCATTTCCGCAAGCAAGACAAGTGAAGAGAAGAGAAGAGAAGAAGAGAGGAGAAGATGGAGAGCTTCTCCTCCCCAGTCCCTCACCCTCACACACTCACTCCCTCACACTCTCACACACTCTCTCTCAAGCACAAACTCAAGCAAGCAAGCAAGAAGAAGAAGAAGAAGATAACCACTTTTGGCCACACACAAGAATGAGCTTCTCATGCACTTTTCAACTTTATATATAAAACCCCAAAAATTTGCCTTTAAATGATTATAAACGCATTCTAAAGAAAATGCATATGAACTATCACTTAGGAAAATAACCTAAGTAATATAATAATTGACTATTCAGTGAAAAGACTCTTTCACTTGGGAAAGGATTATATGCTTGTCATTAAGAAAATATCGTAATTATGATTTATTTCATAATATTTATTGTTATTTCATTAATGACGCATGTGATCATAAAAACAAAATAAAGGTAGACATTGTTAGGGAAGGAAATATTTTATAATTTTTTCTAAAAGTGACTATCTTTATTTCAATTTACTAATGATAAACATACACATATGAGTTTTATATAATAATTTATTTAAAAAAATATTTAGATAATATTATAAAATAATCAATATATTAAATCAATAAAAAATTATAAAGAAATTTATATACTAGATGTGCATAAATTAGGTATGTAGTACTATAATTCAATGTCTAAAAGATGAAAGAAAAATTATACTTATGATTTTTGTGTTGCCTAGAAGAAAGTTTTCAAAAAAACAATCAACATTGCACTTAGGACATAGCTAAATAATAATTTTTCTTTCTAGATAACCGTGGAAGTTTGGGTCGAACATCATTGATTAAACCATAGAATATGAGTAGAATAAAATAAAAATTATTTCCTTATTAAAAACACATGCAATGTTAATATTAATTATTATATTAGCGAGAGCTTTCAATAACGAGGGTTTCACCAATTCTTACTGCGTCATTTTCTCCATTGGCCGTGTTCCTTGCTTCCCTTGCTTCCCTTGCTTCAAATGGGCTTTTTGATTTTCTGTTGGATGTCAAGTGAAATCGACGTGATAGTTCATGAGAGTTTATGGTCGTCCAAAAAAATTTCGTTAACGTTTTGCTTAGCGATATGGTCGTATGGGATGGAGGCATAATAGGGGTTAGAGGAAATGAAAATGAGGTAGAAGGGTGGTATTTTCCTATTTCATGCTCAAAGCTTCAATGGATAAGAGTAGAGAATATTTTCTATCATTAGGAGGTCTTCCATCTTGCTTTCTTTATGAAGTAGAGGAGGTGTATTTATAAGCATGAGAGGGAACATACAGTCACTCATTCTTTTGGCTACTTATCAAGAGCCAAATGAGCTTTATTAAAAGTACATTTTGATTGTCTACCTGTCAAAATATGGTGCCATAGGCATGATTATTTTATGCTTTCTCTCCCTTTAGGTGTTTAAAAAATCATGAAATTTGGCCTATTTTTTCAAAAACGTCTTTTTTTTTCTTCAAAATGACTTCATCTGGTGGTTTTTAGAGAAGTTACCTCATGACTTATCTAGTTTATAAAGTCATGACATACTCTTTGATACTTAACTTACTCAATATCATGCTTGTTCTTGTGCATTCTTTGTCTACCAATTAAGGTTGTTACAATTTGTCTTGCGGTTACAAAATCAATGTGATCTTTAATGCATTAAATGAAATCAATAATGTAATAAAAATTATGATCAACCCATCATAATATTGTTTACGAGGTGTCTTTTTTTTTGTTGGCTAGGAGCATTGAGGCATCTTCTCATGTCAGATTACAGATTGATTTAATGCAAGACTCGATATTAAGAAAATTATATGCGGTCACTTATGTGAAGCACTATGGTGGGAATATTACATGAAGTGTGAGACCGATTATGCAGCATGGAGGATACATTGGACACTACAGAGTGTGAGGATAATCACAACCTTTAGCAAGGGTCACCTCATCAAACCTTGAGGGAAAGAGAAGGAATATTCTAACATACCAGGCAAGCCTAGTAACGAGAGTAAGGACTTGTTGAAAGAGTTAAAACAAGCATATATTGAATAGGGATAACCAATGAGTAAGGCTATGCTTGAAACAAGAAGATTAGGAGACAATTTCAAGGATAGGCTTTGGACTTACAACTATCATAGAATACTAGAAAAGAAGCCTAAGCCTTATAGACAAAGGTATTGATAGAGAGCCAGCACAATGCCATGATGGATATCCAAAATGTTGCACATGCTCAAGGGTATTACGCAAGTACTTGATAGATATCCAAAATGTTGCCACATGCTCAAGGGTATTATGCAAGTACTTGATAGATTTGGGTACCAAAACCCTATGCTAAACCACCTCTATCAAAACTGAAGGCCAAATCGTATCAAAAGCAAAGAAGCACAAGAGGAAATATAAACAAAAATTCGAGTCTCAAGTTAAAAACATTGGAGTGACCGAGCCCCTCACAATTGAAATCAAGAAACTAGACATGACTATTTAAAAGGTAGATCCTCAGCCTAGCGTAACTAACAAGTGGATATTAAATATAACTGTCGAGTGTGCACAAAGTCCACTAGTGCCCAAGGAGTCTTTGTCCCAAGAGAATAATGAGTACCACATGCATAACATTGCTCATGATAAGGTTGATTGCTCAATAAAGCAAATGGTAGAATCATCTAATAGCTCGAGCAAATCTTCCAGCTAGTGGCAAGTCCACCTAGGAGTCGCAAATCTCCTACACCCCCTTTCCCTAAATGGACACATGAAGCATGATAGCAGTTGCCAAGTGCAACTGCTCAATCCCAATCTCTATCTCCATCTGGGCTTCTAAATGTCCAAGATCCGGGACATAACACCACCCCTAATTCTCAGTCTAAGGATATGCTTGTGCAATCCATCGTGACTAGCTTGATGTACAAGTGAACGTACAAAGGGTGACAAAAGACACAACCACTTTTGATATGCTGAAGGTCTTGACACTACAATCTACCAATAGTAGCCATTCTACTAAACTAGCCACTACTACTTTCAATCAAGAATCATAGCAATTACAACCTTTGGCCATGACAACGCCCCTTGCGGAATATATCCTTAGCAATTCACATGCAAAAGAGATGTCGCAACCAACATCCTTGACACCCCCAGCATTTTCAAAGCACCTAAAGCCTAGGTTTGAGGAGAAATCTCTTGAAGATTTGGCCAAAGAGATAGCATATCTAACCAATAAACTAGAGATGAAGTGAATGATGAAGCTTGATCACAAGCTGACAGCTATCACACGTGCGTACGTCCATGTGGATATCGGAAGGTCAACATCAGAGTACACAAAGCTCATAGCCAAACCCTTGACTTGGGAAGAGCAACAACATGTTTTCTCCTACTATGTAGCTATCGCTAAAGAAGACATAAAGGACATCCCAAAAGCCATTGCTAGATAATTGTGCTTGATACCCTCACTCTATACTACTCAATGTGAGACAACCAAGACGAAGCAATTAAACATAAAGGGAAAAGACAATGTAACTTTGTGCAAAAATGGTACTCCATAACCAAAGTTTGGTAGCCAAAATTGGCCACCCAATAATTACACTTGTTGAGCAAAGGAAAGCCCTTTCGACATCAATACATGATTCCACCTACGTTGCCACGACCTCATTAAGAGTGTTGGCAATGGTCTACGAGATCCAACTTTCTACCACTATCCAAAAATGTCCCTTGTACGATAAACTTCTTCTAGAAGAAGATCTACACGTGGCTAGTAGACTAGGAGTAGGAAGCATGGTACTTGATGTTAGCGCGTATGTGTTCTACCTCACTCAAGACCTTGGAATGCTTCCCATCAATATAACCCTGACTTCTTCAACTAGTTTCGTCCAAGTCTACATGACAAGAACCCTAAACCGTCTCTTGGTTTTACACTAGAGTCACTCGAACCTTCAGAGCAAGAGAAAAACAACTCTAAACACAACACTTGCTCTGAAAAGAAGCAATGGAGGCATGTTCCAATGGGTAAGGACAAGAGTCTAGAGCAAATTCCCACGACCAGGAGAAATTGTCAATGCAATCAGATGAGGGGCTAAACATAGGGAAATTAGTTGAAGAGCTAAACTCTCCAAAAAGAGAGGTGGTTTCACCCTCACAACCTAGTGAGGCTGTTTTAACAGGCCACAAATATGTCTCATGAGGATATACCAGAAAAAGAGAATGCTAAGGCCCAACCAAGCACATCAAGGGTTGACCTAGTTTGGGTCCTAAGTCTTTAATTGATACACCTCGATTGCCCAAGAAAAAGAGGAGAATACAACGAAAACAATGGCAGTTTCAAGTGGCTGTAGATGCTAAGAACATTGAGACCAAGAGTTCTGAAGAGCTAAGGAATAAAGCATCGAGTCCATCCATGAATGAACCCATTTCCATCTCTCCTAATGGTAGTGAAACCTTGGATACATCTGTGTATTTTGATAAATCAAAGCAACCATTACCATCAAGATTTGCTTGCAATGCTCAATCCATTGACAATAGAACGTATATTGACCAATGAAGAGTGGATACAACACTGTCACAATAGGTTGATGAACTATACCAATCACATCTAAGGAGAATCAAGACACAATAGTATCAAAGCCTCAAGAGAAACGTGAAAATCCCGAGGACATAATCAATGCTAGCATTGACCTATCTTGCTCATCTAAGCATGAGCCCCTATCTATGCTAGAGCCTGGGGAAACTCCTAGAACCTTGCATGAGATAGGAGTCGAGCAAGCTCTCATAGAACATAGAAGTGTCACAAAGTGCTTGACCGAGTTGGAAGCTAGACTCAAATTATTCGCACATATCTACGTCCTTGAAGACATGGGCACATTCCCTAGGGAGTAGCTTGAGGAATATCTACCATATTTGCTATGTTGGGAAGAGCAAGAATATCTTAATAAGCACTATGACAAACTCCTACATGAATGTATGGAACTCATCTCTGATGAGGAAACCGATGAACTACGCTTAACTGTGACATTTAAGAAGCACTTTTCCAACCCAATCTCTTAGATATAGAGCAACTAAAGTGATAATTAAAGGATGGAAGTCAATTTGAAAAATATTGGTTTGAAAACCACACTACAATTTCCGAACTTAAAGCCTAGATTATGACATCTTAGAGGAGCAGCTGGCCAAATGGAAATCTCAGAAAGACCAGACCTATGTGGCACCAACTTCCATTTGAGTATTGACTACCGTTCAAGGTATGGACTTAGCTGGAACTAGCCAAGAGAGCTCTCGGATTGATAAAATTCTCATTAAGAAGGAGTTGTATATTGCTAGTAGACTCGACAAGGTACCATGCTACTTGATGTTGCAAAATATCTATTGTTATTGACTAGGCTACTACAATTATTGGAGTATGCCACACTCCAGTACAGTCCTGAGTTCTACACTACGAAGTGACATGGATTCATAAATGTGTACATAAATAACCAATGTATTTTGTGATTATGTATAAATAATACCAAATTAAGAAGTAAAGCCAGCATACACAAGCAATGATAATCAAGCGTATGTGATATGCATTGAAGTCTCAACACTATGGAATTTAGATAAGTGATGTCTTTTTGAGCTGCATGTATTCATTATGGTTGAAGCATATGACTTGCATGTACTCTCATGAGTTGCCAAGTGAATGCAAGATGACACATGTCTTTGTACGAAAGCTTTTAATATCAGTCACCACAAGACCACCAATCCCACAAGAACCATTATGGAGAAAGTGATAGACACACAAAGAAATAAAGAGCCACGATAGAAGCCCTACCGAAAGATAAAATCACCCTTGCAGAAAGCACACATTGCATTTAAGCATGGCCCAAAGTATAGTCATTGGCTATCTCCCTTTCTTTGCCAAACTCTACATCCAAGTAGGAGCCATGCTCTCAATAATAACAAATGTTTCTTGATCAACCAGGATTCAATTCGCTAGATGCTCTGACCCTTATCCATGCACAACTCACTCCAATTGCTATCTCAATTTTTCCGATGTCTCACATGTTACAAAGAGGAACTTGAGATGGTAGGCCAACTTCTATTCTCAGAGGAAGAGAACAATAGGTACCGATAGCTAGGAAGATAGGAAGACAATGGAAAAAAGGATAGGCCACAGTCAGCCATGTAAAAAAGGGGATAAGGGGATGACCGCCCAAAAGGGATATAGGGTTTTGTATATAAAGTTGAAAAGTGAATGAGAAGCTCATTCTTGTATATGGCCAAAAGTGTTTCTCTTCTTCTTCTTCTTCTTCTTCTTCTTCTTTCTTACTTGAGCTTGTGCTTGAGAGAGGGAGTGTGAGAGTGTGAGGAAGTGAGTGTGTAAGGGTGAGGGACCGGGGAGGAGAAGCTCTCCATCCTCTCCTCTCTCCTTCTCTTCTCTTCTCTTCTCTTCTCTTCTCTTCTCTTGCTCGCGGCAATGAAGCTTGGAGCGTGGAGCTTGAGGATGGAGCTTTCTTGAAGCTTGCACTTGGATCATGGAGCTATCGGAGTGCGTGGGAGAGGAGGCAACTCGATCGGCATGGAGATAAGCTCACTACACCCATAGATATGGATGGCACTTCGGCTATGTGAGAGGTAGCCATTCATTCTCGACTTGGAAGGCTTGAAGCAATAAGTGGTCTGTGGGTCTTAGCGGTTAAGCGAAAGCTCCCATAGTCTCATTTATCTGGAGCAGTTATGGTACGTGGTTGGCAGAGCTATGGCACATCCTCAACAACCTTCACCTATTTCATCTGATTTTGATGAATACAACCATGAGGAGGCAGTGCTTACATGGAATTTAGATGATTCCAGTGCTTATTCGACATTACTTCAATGTATTTCCAAAGAAGTCCTATCGGCGGTCAGCTCTTGTAGGATAGCTTCAGACGTATGGTCGAAGTTTTAGTTTATGTACGAGGCTCCTTCCACCATGAGGGCCGTTACTCTCTATGGCTAGCTCTAGCAATTGAAGTTTGAACCCAAGGATATGATCCAATCATTCCTACTTTGAGTTGCCCAACTCCAGGACCAGCTTTTTACTATGTAGTTTGCCCTATCAAAGGCACATCTTGTTGGTACTGTTCTCTACAAGCTTCCTTGGCAATTTGATGGAGTGCCGAATGCCTTATGGGTGCAAGCATCTACCACTCCTGTCAATTTTGTTCATATGTCCTCCATGCTACTAGAGAATGAGACTACTTTGCGACTACAGGGGTGGCTTGCATCGCATTATGGAGGTTCAGGTGAGGCTCTTGTAGCTTCAAAGGGGTTGGAAGATAAAGAAGTCGAAGGCCCACTATTACCACTGTGGCAAAAAATGTCATTTACGGAAGGACTGCAAAGAGTTAGCGGTTTCCAAGAAGAAAAAGGAGTAGAAGACAAAGCGAGATGTGGACTCATCTGATGAGTCATCATCAGCTTGAGATTTCAATTTTGTTCCTCCTCTAGGAAAGGTGAAGTTCAAGGCATGAAAGGAATCCTCTTCTTCGGATCATGGAAAGGACTTTGTGGCCTCTTCGTCAAGTGCTTTCTAGTGGTGGTGATGAGATCATCCCTCATGACTCTCCAATGCCAGAGAGAGAGTGTGAGAGGGTGGTGAGATGGGGTAGCCATGCCTCATCTATATTTCTATACAGATGCACAGGATCTAGAGAGGGACATCCTTGATGCATCGACAGGTCCAAATCCTAGAGCTAGGATTTATATCGAGGTTCATGATGGGTTGGTTATTTGACACAGTGTGGGTGGCTTTCGTGTGGAGTTCACATGAGGGGACGCATTGGCGGTCTGGCCAAAGAAGGGGAATCCATGGTGATTTATGTACTACGACATTGGTGATAGGATGGTCAGGTATGCTACATTAAGAGCATTGTTGACAAACATTGAGAGCTTGTATGATCTTCTCTATCTTCAAAAGTTGGTATGATCAACATCAACATCAGGTTCTCTCTGAGGCACCTTGGTGGTGGCTTGTGCACCCACTACTTAGGTATCCATGGTTCTACTTTGATGGACATTGTTGTATGTACTTTGATGCGACATTATCATTGTATATTGTCTTGTATCAAATCCCCATGATCTGAGAGAGGGTGCTAGCAGATTAGTTAGCTCATTGTTGAGTATGTACTTGTGGTACAATAGGTTGGGCTTAGAGATTATTTAGGCATTTTATTTACCATTTTTTATTGTGGTTTAGGCATTATTTGTAGCCAGTCGGTAATGCTGGTCGACTAGTCATATTTTAGGCATTTATTTAGCTTATTTATCTCAATATATTGTAATTAGGAGTGAGACTCAAGGAGCAGAATCTAGACCTTACATTAGCTCCAACTACAGCTATAGCATATTTTCTTTTCCAAGAGTGAAAAACCTCATATGAAGAGAATTTTTCTAAGGTTCCAACCCTTGAACAATGTCCCTTAAGACCTTAGGATGATCTAACAAATGCCGCATGAGATTGGACCACATGGTGGAGTTCGAACCATTAGAGTCTTGTCACTGAATTATGAATTAGCATGTGTAAGTATTATATGGCCATTGGGTGATACTTGGCCCCCACAAGAATGTACCTTTCACTACTTGTTGATAGGATAGAAGCATATGGTTTGGGGTATATTGTGGTGGGGGATATACCCCCACCACAATGTACCTTCACTACTTGTCTATGGGATAGGATAGAAGCATATGTGATATGTGCTTAAAGTTTATAGACCCCTTAGTATGGTGCCTGGTGGCATGGGTGGATAGATTGGTGATTGCACAAAAAACTGTATATGTGAAGTTGGTGGGATGGATGGGAATGAAAGCCTCCATAAACATTTGCATATTAGCATGGGTCAAGGTTGTCATGTGTATAGCCTACGTATCAAAAGAAGTAATCAAAAGACCACTTTGGAATCAAAATTTTGTTACCTTTTAAAGGTTCTTATGGGCTCAAATAGACTAGATATGGCATGGTCCCTATGTTGATGTGTCCTCTTTGGGCTGAGAGTTTTGCATCCTTATTTGTGTCTACTCAGACTATTGTGCACCTTCCTTTGAATTGTGTGCATGGCTATTTGAATGATACAGTGAAGTAATTGGAGCGATGTCAAGAGTGCTTGAGGATCCATTCCTTGAGTGCCTCTCTTTTCTCACCTCCTTAATAAGTTGAGGTATTCTTCTCTGCTGAGTAGGGAAAATAATCTCTTTGGGATTTCTTCAATAATTTCATGAGGATCTTGCACTCAACATGGACATGTTTTATCCCAATCCCTCAATGCCTCTATGGAGGTGATTTCAATGCCAAAATGATAGCCTCCAAGAGGGATTGCTTTGATGAGGAATGATGAGATATCTCTTCTTGCATTCTCACTTGCTCTTTGGTGCCAATGTTTCTTGTCAAGGCTTAGGTTCCAATGTTAGCACCCAAATCACATAGTAGACTAAACAATGATAAATCTATTGCTCCTCTATCCTTGCTCTTACTAAAAAATTTGGCATATGTGCTTCTCAAATGATATGGATGTATGTATGTGATTCTCAATACCTAGCTAGTGTGAAAAATTAGGTAACTAGTTCATTGCACATCCAATTCTGTGAGAAAGGTGGGCATTGATTGTATCTCAAATTAACAATAATGCCATCATTGATAGAGTGGAGTGCTCCTTGTAAAAATCCATCTTCATGCCCACATTTCATTTTGATGTTAGCCATGTCCTCCTAGTATCAACCTTGAAAGTTCCTACCTCATGATCTTGCTACTTTGTGTGAATGGCTCAATGTAAGAGACAAGGCATCATGAAAAAATTAAAAGCATCTAGGTAGTCAAAATTCTATGTTTTTTGTGTTTAGTTGTTTACACTTATGGCAAATGCTATTGGAAGAGGTAGTAAGGTAGGATTGTATTTCAAGTCATGGAGTGGTGGCTTGTGAGAGTTAGAAGTTAGAAGAGAAGTGGTGGCTTAAAAGAGTAAACATGAATAGAAAAGGAAGTCATTTTTTATATGTATATATAGGAAATACTAGCAAGATTATCACCTATGGAGTGGCATTATCACATATTGACATCCATTTCCAAGTCCAAACTTTGTTCTAGAAATATTGTGATAACATGATTTGGTGAGGCCTTATACTCTAGGTAGGGATAATGTAGGATCAGACTCTTCATCGAAGATGTGGATATGTTTAGTGTATACAATGTTGAAATAAATAATGGGGTAGATAAGATCCAAGAGAAATATAGCTTGTATCAGAGGACCTCCCAAAGGTTGTGAAAACTACAACTAGGTGTTCACATTGACCACCCTTACATTGAGTTGCGCAATGGGCTTTTACGTATAAAGTGTATATTCAGTTATGGTGGCCACAATACAAGTTTTGTACTTGAGGTTTGCAAGAGTTACATGCTTCTTCTATGGTTGGCCATAGTGGATTATGTAAACTCTTTGAGACATGTCAACAAGGAATCATGATTCAATTGATCCCACATGAGGATGAGCCTTTGTTAGTATGTATCTTGAATTCCAAAATATTAAGGATTCTCTTCTAAAGGAGAGAAGTGGAGTATGTCACCATATACTTTGTTAGAAACTTACCAACTTGCAACAAAGGACTCATGTTAATTGCCCTAAGTTTGAGTTAGATAACATGATTCTAACTACAAAAGGCATATCTAGATATTGATACACAGATTTTGTACTTTTGTTTTGTAAGGGTTACATGATTGGGGCTATAGTGGATTATTCAAAACCCATTAAGAAAATTTAACAAAAATTCTATTGATTCCATATGAAAATGCTAAGGCCTTTGTCCACTACATGTGATTACTTTGTTAAGGAGGAAGGAGATATCACTATAGACTTCATAGTGAGCTTGTTAGCCACTAAGAAGGGATATAATTGAGTTAGTGGTTATAAATGGCCTCCTTTAGTAGCCCCTTTCATTCCCACTAACTAAGACCATCTTTTAAGCCTCCGAAGTGGTAAATCAATTCATAAATGGAGTTGTTTCTCTACATCATGGGGCACTATAACCAACAATCAATGAAAGAGATGAAAAGTCCATGGGTATCCTTTGACGGACTCTATTTCAAGCCATGTAATGTTGAGTAGGTCAATAAGTGGTTATAAACTCATTCGCACCATTATAGTCATGTCATACAATGTAATTAGGATGGATAGTTGTGCTTGGTCAAATTTTGTTATAATATGAATCTATGGATCACTTCCATGTCTTTCAAGGAAGAGAAAATTTTCAATGCACACTTCCACATTTTTGCAAGAGAATTGAATTTTCTTAATTGCATCATCTAGTTCACCCATTTGTGTCACAAATTTCAGGAGGAATCTTATATGGGTAGAGATGGATTGCAATGGACCAAGGGAGGTGAGCCTACGTTTGTCTAGGCTATTGAGCCACAAATGCATTAAAAATAAATTAGCTCTTTTAAGTAGCTCAAAAAGACGTATTTAGTGAAACTTTCATTCAAAAAGAAATGCATTCTTATAGAGTTTCTATCTCCCATAAGCCATGCTAATTTGAGAGACATGATGCTCACCATTCATCTTATCTTGTTTTGCATGTTCTCAGTCACACCATCAACCCTTCTTCTATAGCTATCTAACCCCAGGCAATTGCTCTCATGTCATCATTAGACCCTTGGCACATGTTCTCACTTGTTTTGGCGGTTGTTCTCAATTGTTGGCAACTTCTCTAGCCCTAGATAATTGCATTTTTAGTTCATGTTGTGCTAACCAACTTAGTGATCAAATTCCTATGGACATCAAGCATCTAAGATTCTGCTTATCGCATGCTTATATAACATCCATCTTCCTTAGTAGTCACCTTAATTTTAGCCTTTATAATTACTTTCCAGCACACTTTTTGGGTCACACATTACAGCATTTAGCCAAATCCAACCCCCATATAGCTACATTTTGGTTGCTAGCCAATTGCATTTCCATTCTTAGAATTATTTTAGCTCCAATGAATGGTCATAGCTCTTGGGATCTATCTCTAGTAAATGTCACACTTTGACCACTCTCCTTGCTCTTTTTATTATTTACATTATTCATTCATTCATAGTTCTCTTTCTTCTCTATTTGTGTTTTTGTATTTACTACATCATTGTCTGAGTTAGTGTTTTACTTGTGTTCATAAATTTTGTGTTTTCTCAATGCAAACCCTAGCATGTCTTCACATAGCCCGCTTTTCATTTTGTTGTTCACTTAGTTTCTAGAAATGTGCTTTCCACCCTATCAAAATGGAATGGTCATTTCAGAAAAATTTCATCACCCAAAAATGATGTCTCAGTGAGTGCAAGCCATTGGCAAGGTAAAACCCCCTTTTTGGCTGTACTTTTGCGTTGCTTGCTCATTTTTCCTCTTGCCTACATATTTGTGACATTTGCTCCTCCTGCTAGAACTACTGAAAAATCGCTCCAACTACTACACATTTGCTATTAGCCATCTTGGCAACTTTGAAAGCTATCCTCTCAAAAGTAAACTTAGATTGTGAACATTTAGGTTGTTTTCCTATAGATTTTAGACATCAATTTTTGCACTTTTTAGCTAGAGTATCACTAGGGTCAAAGTTCATCTTGCTCATGTGGCAAGAATGGAGAAAATTCCTTGTGCAAGTGCATCTTCTTTATGTATCTACTGTGATCTATTGCATTATCATGAGTCTCATGAACTTGCTTTTTAAATCATGATTCTTGAATGACATATGCTATGACATTACACTTTTGATTCATGTTTTATGTGACATGTCATAGGTGGGCATTTTTTTTCAAAATATTGTAAATTATTCTAGGGAATTTAAGATTACTTAATACTAATTCTAAATCTTGCAAGTTGCAATCTACAAAACTAAGAGCTATGTGAAATTGTGCAATGTGAAACTAGGGGATCTTTCGTTAAATGCTAAGATTATTTAGAGACCCTAGTGTCTAGTATGCTTAGAATGTGTATATGTATGTATATTATATGCATAAATACATATATTATTATTTTATTATATTTCATGGATATATTTCAAAACACCTTCTCCACAAAAGTTTCAAAAGGCTGAAATTGTGAAACTCTATTTCTTGCCATTTGGAAAACTCCCATTTTTGAAACACACAAAAAGTATGGTTGTTTATGGAGGAGGATGGACATCAAGGCCCATTTTATAGAATATGTATGATTTTGGTAAATAGTGACTTTGATAAGCATTTTTCCTTCATTACAACTTTGGGCATGAGAATAGTTAATAGGTCCCAATGCTTCAAGCCTACATGCTATGCTTCCACTTTTGCTAGAATATACTGACCGTTTCCAAGGGCTTTTTTGCACCCTTGAATTAGGACCTCAATGTGTGGGACACTGATACAAAGTCAAAAGTATAAGCTACAAATCACTTAAGTTATATGCATGACTATACTAGTCCATGGTGTCCCACAAAGGCACAAGGCTTTTCTTATGCCTACATTAAGCATGGTGCCTATGGCTTGGCATTGAAGGATATCATGATTAGTATGCATGCACAAGTTTACATAAGTGGTTTGTAGCTTATACCTTCTGCTGTGTGAAAACTAAAATCATGCTAGATAGGTTGAGCACCCTAACACTTGGGACGTTCTTAGAGATAATCATTTTGAAACAAGATGTTTCCATAGTGAAACATTTCAGGGGTGAAACATTTTGTGGTTACCATGCCTTCAACTCATCCACAACATCCTCATGCAATTCATGTCACCCTCCTTCATGCCACAACAAGCTTTACAACCTTACAGGTTATAAGCTATAACTCCCACTTGCAACTTACAAGGGGAGTTGAAAGCCCCTTAACCAATAAATTATTATGGAATTAGGCTAAGTGAATCTCCCATATTCACAATTAGCTCGAAATCCATAGCCATGAGTTCCAAAGTGATTCACCACCATATTCCTAGCACTTTCACCAAAGAGCATTGATCTATCAACCATGAAAAAATTAGATTTAGGTGTTTTCATAATGGCATGGATTTGTGAATCCTTTAGGAGTGATTAAAGATTGTGATCATAAAATGTTACAAAAAAGAGAGAAGAGAACTTAGCAAGGACCCTATCATTGAGCATGAGATCCCAAGGAGGAAGAAACCCTTGACATAACCAATGATTTATTGGAATAAAGCAATGGCAACAAGGTTTTTATTAAAGATGTTGAACAATTATTAAATTCAAGTGAGACAAATGATTCAAAGCTACCAAAAACTAGAGAAAATTTTCCATAAATGGGAGTTAAGATGCGCTATTATAAATTGTTTTACATGAAGCAAGTCAAGTGAAGCTCATAGTGAAAGATTATGAAATACAATTCAAATAACCTTAGAACTATGAAGTCTTTATGGTACCATTGCTTGTGGATGTGAATGAAAAGATAGAATATTAAAACCTTGATTTTGTGCGTGCTAATTGAAAAAGGAGAATACAATCATGGATCACTAACCATTGATTAGATCGCCCCAAATTAGTGAAACATAACCACCTTGAGGGGGGTGAAAGAATAAGGCCATCTTGTAAGATGAGTTGTATCACATTACAAGGAGTGATATAAGAGAGTGCTTGGAGGAACTACTCAACTTTTCAAGATAATTCCACTCGTTTATCAAATAGCCTACCAATCATCAAACTACAAATTTTGAGAGGTTGTATCCCAAATATTGGAGATGATATTTATCTACCATCAGATTCTAGACTCATCACAAGGTTGTTCTATCATAATCTCTTGCATTGAAAAAACTCTCATCTCGATATCTATGCCAATAAGATGTAAAACCTCAAATTTTCTTCAAAAGAAAGAAAGATTCTATAAATCCCCTTAGGACAAAGCATCTAAAGGCAAAGTAAGAAGTCTAAAATAGCCCTATAAGGGACATTCAAAATAAAACATTTAAAGTAAAGAGAAAGTCTATCACAAAGCTCAAGTATACAACCAATCAAGGGACTTATTGTACCAAATCCAATGTGATTAATAATGTGATCTCTCCTTTCACTCATGGTCTTCAAACTGTTGTATATTTTCTTCCCATTTCCATAAATATTATGAATAGTCTCTATCCAAAACTTAGATAGAGCTTTGCAATGGATATGTCTAATAAATATATAGTATGGCTGCATTTGGAGATCCATGTGCACCAAGAAATAATATTAGTTGTGAGATTTGATTTGTTACAATAACCTAAAGTTCATATTGTCTATAAAAAAATATGGTGTGCCAATCCTTCTCATTAGCTATCCCAAGCCAAGGTAAGCATGGCATCCTATTATACATCCTCTAGTTCATAAGCTAGGCCTCTATTCATGACCTAAGAAACCACCATCCATGTCATAATCATAAAAATTTTAGTGCCATGAAACATCATCCTAAGGGCTCTCCTCCATACAACATAAGCCCTATGAGAATCCCAAGCATTATATACTCCTTGTGTCATGTCTAGCTCTCGACATCTAACACAATGAATAGGATTTTTATTGTAGCCAAGCCAAGTATAAATTGGAAAACTCATGTGTGCTCATAATCATTTTTTAAAAAGAACTTTCTAGATCTAAAACTTTCTTCCAGTATCCTCATATGTCAACAAGAAAAGGTATTGATTGTCTTGTGCAATCCACTACTAAGTTGCCATTGATATTTCTCTAGCCCTACTTATATCGATCCTCTTTTCCAATCTAGTGGTATCTCTAGAAAAGGAAAGAGCCCTTGAGATGCCTCTATGACTAGATCTCTACATACCCACTTCCAATCTAGTGGTATCTCTAGAAAAGGAAAGAGCCCTTGAGATGTCTCTATGACTAGATCTCTACATACCCACTTCCAATGTCTCATTGTAGTCTCCAAAGAGGTCTCGTTCCATTTTCTAAATAACTTCAACCATCCATAGTGTACGTCTTAGTGCTCTTTGACTTATACATCCACCTGCATGGTAATATATGTTTATCATCTCGCAAGGAAAATAGATCCCGTGTATGATTTTACTGTAGTTAATCAAACTCACACTACATGGCTCTCTCCCAAGAGTGACTATCATCTCTACGCATAGCCTCCTCATAAGTGAGGGGCTCACCAGAATCTATCACATGTGACATAATGCATAAAGAGCCAAAATGATTAGGATGATGTGAAGCTCTAGTAGAGCATCTCCAAGGTAGATATGGGGCTTGTACTTCATATTCTCTCTATCTACGATCATGATCCTAGATGAGAGATATGGTCATGACTACATGGGAGAATATCTAATCAAAGTCAACTCCCTTTTCTTGTTTGAAACCCTTAGCAAAAAAATGTGCCTTGCATGTTGGCTTAAGGCAACCAGGGGTGCTTTTCAACTTATACACCCACTTGCAAGCTAATATATGTTTACTAGTTTTTTTGCAATGAGTCAAACTCATGCTACATGGCTCTCTCCCAAGAGTAATCATTATCTCTACGCATCATAGCCTCCTCATAAGTGAATGGCTCACCAAAATCTATAATCCATGACATAATTCATAGAGGAATCAAAATGATTAGGAGGAAGTGAAGCTCTAGTAGAGCATTTCAAAGCTAGCTATGGGACCTGTACTACCTATCCTATGTGTTTAGCATCATGATCCTACATGAACTGTAACATTGTAGAAAAAACTTCCCAAATTAGGGTTCTACTTATCTTTTAGTAATTTACATGATCTAGGGCTATTCTAAAGAGCTAATCAGCTGTAATATACTTTTAGCTCAGCACCCCCCCTCTTAGGCCCAAAAAGGTGCGCGGAAGGGAATGGAGGAAAAACTCAAGCCCATTTTTACCCCGAGGTGTTCCACCACAAAGTAGCCAAGGCATTGTGGACAAAGGGTGCACGTTGGCTATCCAATGGTTTGTCAAGACTATAGAGGTGATGGTTATCTTATCTAGGAAGCCAAAGTGATCACTCTAGAGAGACCAATGCATTGTATAAATGGTGATCACTCTAGAGAGACCAAGTGATCACTCTAGAGAGACCAGTGCATTGTATAAATGGTGCTCACCAACTACCCATTGGTCTACCAAGACCTGCAATGGCGGATGGAACCACAATGGACATCTTTTTCCTTTTCTAATGTTTTTTTTTTTGGGAGAAGATATGGATTGCAGTCTATCAAGTAACTATGCCTTGAGGGGAGAATATAAGATATGGTTAGATCCTACACATCACAAAATAGACAAGCTATCCCAACCATTCATCGGTGTTGATCGAGAGAAAGGGGTGAAGCAGTTTGGTGATGCGGTGTGCTCTACACAATGATATGCAAAGTAGTATGCAACATGATGAGAATGCACATGTAGTAGGTGCCACTTGGACAATATCCTACATGATAAAATAGTTTACTTGCCCAAGTGCCCTTTTACAAAGGCGATGAATGTGCAATCCAAATAGGAGCTATAAAAAGGAAGGCTCATGTCAAAGACATGCCAAAAACTATAGAATAACAAGAAAAGGTAGGAACCTCTCTCAACCATAGATGTCAATGTGGAGGAGAAAGAGGAACCTGATGTTGGTCTTTGTGGTCTTTGTATGGTGTCAAGAACCATGATGAATTTGATGATGAAGATAAAGGTAGTCCAAAAATCTCTCAGCCATAATGGGCAAAGGAGAATCAACCATTTGGGTGCATGGAACATGCCCCTACACAATCTTGGGAGAGAGCTCTTGTGCTAACCAAGTGGCATAGTGAAGCTCGAATCTCAACCTTGGGAGAGGGTTGCATGCTAGCTGAGGAGTACCATGATAGTAGTCCATGAAAATAAATAAATTGAATAAAGGTAGAAGAATTAACCCTTCCCAACTAGAAAATCAAAGAAAAGACAGTCACCAAGGCAATTGGGATGTACCAATACTTGATATTGGGAGATGGCTCCAATGTTGACTAAGTGTCATGAGCATACTTGAAACTCAAGCTCAAGAGATCACTCCTATACCAATCAAGAATGCAAAGGCACAACCATCAAAGTAGCGATCCACTTGTCATGAAAAGTAAAGTAGAAGTGTAGATAACAATGGTTAAATTATAAAAACACTTCAATGGAAAGGAAAGAAAGTCAGTTGCCAAGTGAAGAAGGATGCCCAAGACTTGGTCTTGAGAGAGAAGCTACTATCTTTATCTCCATGTCGATGGAGGAAATACTCACCAAGGTAGAAACCTAAAGCTCACCTAAAGACAAACATTTAGTTCAAATAGGACTTGCAATGTCAATCCTAACTGAAATACAAAACCAACATGAGAGGATCAAGAAAGAAACCTACATACTAGATGTTCCATATAAAGATGCTTTGGATGCTCTGATAAAAGAAAGCTTAAGTGAGTGTAGAATGTAGTGGAAGAATTGAAAAAATATGCTAAACCTAAAGAAAATATAGGTTAATTAGCCTAAGGCACCTAAGGATAACCTAGGACTCCTAACAGACTAGCCTAGGGGAAGGTAAGGACCAAACTAGCCAAAGATACTAAGAGACACTAGCTAAGGGGGAGATGCATGATCCAATGCATCAGTGGGCTAGCCATTGATGACCACAAATACATGAGGATGAAGAAACTACACTACCTCCTTAGGGAAGATTCCCTGTCAACCTTCTTAGAGTGGTAGTACCATTGCTAGAAGGGATTGATTAGGTTGGTTGATAAATGGGGATTAGATTCACCTTTGGTGTGGGTAGAAGACCCTTAGTTAGGGATGAGGTGACTTTGAGTATGGGTCTAAGACTCTTGGCCTTTGAGTGACCATTGCCATCTACATGGTCCCATTTTTGGCAAAATGTACAAAACCTATTCTTTGTAGGTAAGAAGTGCCACAAGAGTCTTTATGAAGATGTGAGTGTACATCTCCCTTTTTCCCTCAAAGAAGGAGACTGACTATTGGCATTGGAATATGCCCTCTATTTAGGGTAAATGGGGAAGACAAAAGTGGGTCTAACTGTGGAGGTGACTTCTTTTCACTCCTTGTTTCCTTCAATGGAGATGATTCATCACCACAATATGGGGATTCATGTGTTTGAGCAATTTAAGAGAGTGGTATAGTGTGTAGTAGGGGGGTTCCCCACACAACATGATGAAAGGATAGAGACTAACATGCTTGTGGGTGTATGTAATGTAGTGTGTTAAAGGGTGGCATTTCGATTAGCTACATATCAAGGTGCACACTGCCATATACCTTAGTGTCTAGTAATGGCCTAAAACCTTGATGTGCATCAAAGACAATTTGCATTAAGACTAGATAACATATATATGCTAGGTCTAAAGTAAAGGTCGAGAATGAAAGAAGAGGAATCTAAATATGAAGTGAATGTGGGAGGGAAGGGCATGAACATGAATGTAAATACTGAGCACCAAACTCATACTCAAATGAAAAACAAAGAATGAAGAATTACCTTGTGGAACATATCTAAACATAGCGTTTCTTTAAAAACCATACTGATACTAGCATGGGTCTCCATGATCACTTACAATTGGTTCTTACATAACAGGAGGAGTAGTATATGCAAAATTAGACTCACACAAAGATTGATTGTGCAAACTTGCTAGTACGCTTCATTATAAAGAGTTTGAACTATTAGTTGTGTCTTGAGTGGATAGTCTTTCCTCAATTAAGAGGTGATTAGTCTCATCAATAGAATGCTCCAACTAAGATACACCTTATGAAAGAGTATGAGATGATGAAGAGCTAGGCCATTGCAAATAATCCCTAAAAGAAAAGTTAGAAGATGAAGTAGTCCTCCAAATCAAGGCCATAATGCCTCTTGAGGGCCTCCATTCTCAAGGAATGGCTAGAAAACGCATGAGAGGATCATCCAAAGATTGAGGCATTTGATCCATCATTAATTAGATGCATGTCATTTTTGTAACTTGTACAAAAACCAAGCTCTCCATGATAGCCATAGGATACTCTTTAAAAGAGCACCAGCTTTGATACCATGTGAAGAAATGCTAGGGTATTCATAGAAAAAATACCAAATGTATGAATAGGCTGAAACATAATAACTTGGACATAGTAATGAAATAAATGCAGAGCCCAAAATCAAAACATAAACACATAAACACAAGTACAGAATAAAAAGAACTTTTAAGTGAATGAATCAATGTTATAGATGACTGAGAAAATGTACACAATGCTCAAGGGTAGAACTATCCAACAACTAATAACTCTTATTGGAGTGGGCAAAGAGAGGTGTCAATATGTCTCATCCACCAAATATGGATCCAAGTGTAGCGACCACCAATTGGAGTAGAGGCTGATGAAGAAAAGAGATTAAAACACAAAAATAGCCTAATGTAGATACAACCACAAATGTGACCAACATTGGAAATGGAAGGGTAGCATGGTGAAACCATAATGTAGTATTGTTTAGGGTTGGAACTAGTAAGCCCAACAATGTAAAACCACTTGAAGATGATGGCTGTTGATTCTAGACCATGTACCAATAGTCATTGGGGGTTGGACAACTAATGGAAGAGGGCCAATGACCAAAACCTATAAGACAAGGATGGGCTAAAAGGTGGAAAACATGTCTATTTATAGATGTAGAAGGATCATCCCAATTTAGGGTTTTTCTTATGGGACATAGAAACTCTCTAGGACCATGCCCTATTGAATGACACTTTTGGTACTTTACACATTTTGAAGTTGTTTGAAAGAGCTAATGAAATTGTAATGCATTTTTGGCTCACTAAGAGGTATTGATCTCCAAGCTTGAAAAAAATCCGCAACAAATCTAACCTCAAGTCCATTCCCAAGATCTATAGCATAGATGTGCTAAAAGATCTAGTGAATGGTAGGCTACATGGTCCTCCATTAGAAAGAACAATGGTTTCTAATCTCCATAGCAATAACTTTTTCCTTAGATCCTTGCATGGAAGAAGACCTCTCACAATGAAATTCATCGGCAATGCTCTAGTCTACCTACTTGGGTCAATCATCCTACTCTTGAAGGTTACTAGAGACTCTCTCATTGTCTTTGCAAAGTAGAGAATCTTCATATTTTTAAAAAACCTAAAAAGGTTAAGACTATCTACCCTATGGATCCACCACAAGTTGAAGATGAGATTTTGCAGTTATCAAAAAGATGATGGAGAGTTATCAAAGACGCCAAGTCTATTGCTTATAGAGATATAGAAAATTGCATTATCAACATTAGTGTTAGCAAATATGATTGAACTTGAGCCCTCCCTCACAGTTCATCAATCATAGAGGTATAGCCACAAATGGTAATACTAAATGCATTTAATGATTGAGCCGCCTTAGCCCACTTATTGTCCCTCTTAGTCACCTACCACAATGCTTAGTGTATTGAGCATCTACAACTACCATTATAGTTGAGGCTTCTATCAATACATTCATATGTTAGGCCTTAGCACTCAATGAGGTTGGACATTCCTCTCAAGGAGAGAAAGGAGGAGAATCTAGTTTCACATATCCCAATTATCTGTCAAGGGGTAGATAATGAAGAGGAGGTGAGTCATTAGGGAAGTCTCAAACTCACTTTTGAGGCTTTTAAGCTCTTTGGGATTCTAAGGAATATTCCATAAGGACAAATGAAGGTGAGGCTTCTATTATCAGGCTTGTTGAGATTACTTGATTACATAAACTCCAAAATTTTCAAAGGTTGATATGTTAGAATCCTCTCATCAAGGCCTTTTTGATGATTACCTATGTGATATAATTTTGAGGTAAAATGGGTATCGCTATCTATGGGCCATTTTTTTAAATAGGATGATAACTTGGAATTTCTTAAAGGCTCAAAAATGAGTCCACTAGTGTGTGGACAATGAGGAGAGCAAGTGAGTGTGTTCATGGATCATGCAACATAGCTTGTACAATGACGAAATGGTAATTGTTGGTATTTTTTCTCATTATGTTACAATGAGTCATTGGATTTGTGTGTACACGTGAGTAGGCTAGGTGAGAGATAGCCATAACTAAGAAGGTGAAACCCAAAGAAGAGGGAACAATCCCTTCAGAAGAGGTGATAAACAATGCAATGTGGAGTCCATCTTGGGCTCAAAGGAGCATCATTTGGTACTAGGTACAAAATGAAGCTTGGGCACCCTAGAGCCACTATACAAAGAACTGTGAAGGGAAAAAATGGAAGCACTTCAAGCAGAACAAGGGTTTCAAACTAGATTGAATGATCTCCAAGAGGCTTATAGAAATTTCATACTTCAAACCAACCACTAGATGAAAGACCTTCAATCATTGTCCAAGGAGAAAGACTTGGCATTAGAAACTAGTAAAAAGAAGATAGAAGAGCTACAGAAAACATATGAGGAAGTGCAAGCCTAGTAAGCAAACCTAAGAGTCCAACTAGAGTAAGACGAGGCTAAAATAGATATTTAAAAAATAGAAATCAAAGAAAATTAGCAAGCCTAGGAGAAAATAAAAGGTCCCTTGCATCATTGATGCAAGTTTGATTAGAGTCATCACATAGACTCAGAATGAAGTGAGAAAGGTCTTTGAAGTCACGTTGATTGAGGTGACCCCATTGAACTTGCAACTTTCCTACATAGAGAAGGTTAGCTTAAGCATGTAGATGTATACAAGTATGTGATCTTATGCAAAAAGAGCTCTACATGAAGGCCATACATAAATCTTCCACCTCCAACACTAAAGATGTAGCAGAGTTGAAGACATAGTTGAGCTTGCCCAATGTCGCTCTAGATAATCTAAATTTCAACCAAGTAGTTAGTCTTTCAACTTGAGCCCCAATAATACAATTCCCTATACACTATCTAAAGGGTATTGGCTATAGAGAGCAAGAGCTAGAAGCTGTGGGATTAAGAGAGCTAGAATCCTTTCTATATCAAAACAATTCTTACCTATAGAGCCCCCAAAATTTATGTACTCCATGACACACTTTATGGAGCCCGAAGAATTTAATGAGCCAAGGGAGAGTGCAAGTAATGTGCTTTAAGGACCACATCAAGTGGTATAGTTGGCATCAGAGGTATAGGAGCACTCCTTGAGACTCTTGATTGCATTACAAGTTGCTACTTGAAAGGTGACTGACCATCCTCTTGACTATGGAGAATGTGAAGTATAGCAAGAAGACTTAGATGAACCAATGAAGAGATACCAAGAACAAGAAGGAAAATAGCTTCTAGACTTCAAAGTTTCAAAAGAAAGAAGGCATTGAAAAGCTCTACCACTAATCATTATACGTGCAAACTCATTCATGTAGGAAAGAGCACTACTAAAAAGTGGAAGGTATAGTAGGATGAAAATGTCATTTGGGAATCTTGTCAGCTTTGGGAAGTTTGGAAACTACAAGCAAAATGGTAGTATGTTGTCCAAGAGTTTGTTGATATTGCAAGGTCAGCAATTTGCTATGTTGATAGCTATGAAAGAGTAGACACACTCCATTTCTCTTATTCTACGGCATAGACTTTTTGATCTGCAATGTCATGGCCAATATAACTTCCCGAAGTTCCTCAATGTTAATGCTCCTAAACGTGAAAGTTGTATTTATTCCAACCACAAGATCTTCGAACCTTATTCTACAATTCCCCAAAAAATTTACCAAGTGTCTTGACCTTGCCTTCATCACCACATGTAACTATCTATGACTTCTGGTTAGATTGGTAGACTAAGCTCCAACACTCTATGCAGACGGACTATGTCCATTATTCTTCAACATCAAGGCATACATAGATAGATAGAGTGGACATGATTCAACTACATCTATGCACTGCACTCCTTCCATCCTACTCTGTGTGACACCACGAGGACATGGTGGACAACCAGTTTACTTTTTGCATCCACCCCTTCTACCCAAAGTTCTCCACCAAACAATAAGGAATGAAAGGCTACATGCTAAGCAAGGAATGTCTCAGTCACCTTGCAATCATTCCCAAAGGAATAAAATTACCCATTAAAAGAAGAGAAAAGGAAAATATTTAAAAGAGAAAAGGCTTTGACTTATATAAGTATATTGCACGGTCACTAAATTTAAGGATCCTCAAGTTTAGTGTGTCTAGTGGCCTTAGTTGGCCGGCTCGACTTCTAACTCTCCAATTTTTTTCCACAGCACAACCTTAGGGCACATCAAGGGCAAGACACCCCAAGCTTACTTGAAGAACATGTCATCCAGAGACTTCCATTTTGTAATAAACCATACACTAATTTGGTCCTCCAATGTAGAAAAACATTCCAAGCACTATAAGGGAATAATGATATAGCAATGCTCATTCCGACGTAAATTAGTGACATTGTAATTTTCATCGCAATAGGCATTGCTATTTGCATCATAACTTTTTTTTAGTGACGTAAATAGTGATGCACATTGTGATACCTCTTATGACATAAATTGCCATGCAAATTGCAACCTGAATAGTGATGTGGATTGCAACCTAGATAGTGATAGTTTGCGATGCAAATAGCAACTATATATCGAGGAAAAAACACACCAAAAATCCATTGGGAGCATTTTTGAAGACTAGTTGAAAAAGAGAACGAAAGAGAGCAAGAGGGCTCAAAGCTTTGAGAGAGAGAGGGTGAGCTCACCACTGTCTCCACTACTGTCATCGCCATCCGTGAAGGAGGAGGAAAGGGGTACAAAGGAAAAAAGGGAGGAAAATCGCCAACGTGAAAAAGGAGGGAAGAAAAAAGGGCTTCATATGTTTTTCTATTTTTATTTCTCTCTCTTTATTTTTGTTTGTGGAGAGATGCATTGAGAGAGAGGTAGAGAGGTAGAGAGGTAGAGAGGTAGAGAGGGAGGAAGAGAGAGAAATAGAGAGAAGAAGGGAGGGAGAGGAAGAGAGGAGAAGGGAGAGAGGGGGATTTATGAAAAATAGAGAGACAGAGGGAAAGAAAGAGAAAAAGGAGGGAAACAAAGAGGGAGAGAGAGAGGGGGTGGAGAGAGAAACAGAGGGAGAGAGGGGGGAGAGAGAAATAAAGAGAGGAAGGGAGGGAGAAAGACAAAACGAGAGATGAAGGAAGGGAGGGAGGGAGAGAAAGAGAGAGAAAAGGAGGGAGAGAGAGAAGAAGGTAGAGGAAGAAAGAACGAGTGATAGAGTGAGGAAGGGAGAGAAAGAGAGAGAAAAGGAGGGAGAGAGAAGAAGGTAGAGGAAGAAAGAAAGAGTGATAGAGTGAGGGAGGGAGGGAGGGAGAAATAGAGAAATAAAGGGATAGAGCAAGAGGAGAGGGAGGGAGAGAGAAATAGAGAAACAAAGCAAGAGAGGGAGAGAGAAAAAAAGAGAGGATGGGAGAAAGATATATATGTGTAGGTGCGTGTTTGTGTGTATATATGTATGGAGGGAGAAAGCAAGGGAGACGTGAATTGAGAGAGACAAGTGTATTATCCATTGTAACATAGACAAAATGGACAACAATGATGGCCACAACATTCCAAATCGAGGAGTGTGGATTGGATAAAACCTAACAAAGGTTGTTTCTTGTTATTGGAGGGAAGGTTGTATTTTAGAATCTCCCTGGTGAAACAATTGAGACTCATGAAAAGACCAATAAAACCAAGGTATAACTAGCAAAGCTTAGTTGAATTCAAGAAGGCCCTAATGAAAGGACAACCAATCTATTTGATTTGGCTAAACCAAGGTAGGAAAATAGAAAGAGAGCAAGAAAATTTCATGGCTAAGAAACCATAATGATTTCTTCATTAAACTAACACTTTCTCCATCTATGAAAGTGGATCATAAAATTGAGTTGACCCTAAGAGTAGAATGCATTCAAAACACCCTACAAGATGCCATTCCCAAATCAATGAAACTCTAAGAATAACAGGTAAGGTAATTATTTGAGAAAGGTGTTATTTGGCCAAGTAGTTCACCATGGGGAGCCACCAGATAGTTCAAAAGAAAAAGATGGAGCTTTCAAGCCATGCATTGAATTTAGAAGGTTAAGCTAGATAACTATAGAAAAGAAGTATCCTATACCATTGAATGATGAAATCCCTGAAAAACTATTAGGACTAAAGCTTTGTCAAAAATTGACTTAAAATTGAGGTATTATTATAGTAGAATAAAAGACCTGGATATTTCAAAGACTACCTTTAGTACATGCTATGACCACCATTAGCTCTTAGTAATAACACCAACACATTTCAAACCTTTAACCACTTGATGAGGGATATATTTTGACCTTATTAGGATGACTTTGTGCTAGTATTCTTTGATGATACACTATTCTAGTACAAGTTTGATGAGGAGTATCAGTAATAACTGTGAATAGTTCTATAGATTATCCAACAACACAAGATTTTGCAAGTCTATTTTCTACATTATCCACATTGAGTATTTATCAACACATTTTGTATTGATGATTGCTACTCTATTCTCACAATAATTCTTCCTCTATAGCTTCTGTTATATTATGTCTCATCACGACTTTGAAGTAAGAAAAGATATATTGTTCAAGTTTATTTATTATGGAGGACTATTTGCATGCTAAAATTTGTGAAATAAAAAAAGGTTCTACTCAATAATGTAGAGGGGAGTTCTACCCAATTGCGACACCAACTATATATCTCACCCAATTGTATCTTGAAAAGTAAAAGGATATTCGCTAATGCTAGTCAAGACTAAAGGACCTAGAGGCAAGCTCTAATACCAATCCTTATGAACTAAATTTAACGAAGAGATCATAAAAATAACAACAGATTTAAGCTTATATAGGAGTCAATCATATAATCCTTGTCCCATCTTGCAAAATGGCATTATTCATGTCCCTTAGAGCTTAGATAGCTAGAGTTTTAGTCCACCTATCTTTGCTTCCCATTCTAGGGTTGTCTTGATGCAGTGATATCAACCTACGAATGAAATTTCTTTCTTACTTTACCTTTTATTGTGAATTCAATGTTGCATCTCAATTTTCTTATTCTAAGGGATTATTTATAAAGAATAGTTATCATTCATAGAGACATGTAAGGTCATTTTGTTTTTATAGATAGTTATACTAAAAAAGTAGTGGAAACAACTTTTGTTTTTATGGATAGTTACACTAAAAAAGTGGTGGAAACAACTTAAATGTAGAAAAGGGAAGGAAAGGCGTGTCAATAGACTCATCTGTGCATAAGGTGGGAGTAATGATACTCAGGTTACATGATAAGATAGTTCAAAAGTTAAAACGGTCCTCTAATTTTATATCACATTGATGGATATATATAAAGGGTAAAGATAGCAATGAAGAATGGGAGCTCGCATTCGAGTGTGAATTACATGGCATTTAATAAGGTCACCACAAAAAGTAAATTTTCATTGCCATAGATAGATGAGCTATTGGATGAGCTAACAAGCTAGGTGAATTTCAACAAGTTCAATTCGAAGTTTGGTTATCACTAGATTCAAATTGCTCCGATAGATATTCAAAAGATGGCATTCCGGACTCCATTTGGATTGTTTGAGTTTGGATGCTTCCTTTTGGGCCATCCATTGCACTTGATTACTTTTCTAGACTTGTGGCTTGGGTCTTGTAGCCTCTTCTTAGGAATGTGATATTGTTTTCCTTGGTGATATCTTGGTCTACAATAAGTCTTGAGACAAGAATTATGATGATTTGTGGAGGATCTTGTAGTTGTTGCAAGACAATGAGGGAAGTAAATAAAAGTAAAAGGAGGATAGGAGGAAAGAAGAGCCAAAGAGTAAAGAACAAGAGCCAAACAGCAAGGAAGATAAGAAGATTCAAGCAACTTACCAAGGGAAGGGAGGAGGACAAGGAGCTTGCAACCTAGCCGCCACCCGTCGGAACAAGCAAAGAAAGTGAGTTCTTCTTCTCTCTCTCAATCTTGTTTGCTTTCTCTGTCTATTTGTCTCTCTCTCTCTCTCTCTTTAAATGCTATAGACTATCATCTATGGAGGTTTTTTTGCATGTTTTTTAACCAAGTTTGAAAAAAATGGTCCGATTGTGCGCGTCTGTCAGCGCATCCAGATGATAGTGTAGACGCAGGTATAGACGTGGAAATAGACACCCTGACAGACGCACACAAAGACGCAGATATAGAAACAGCATGTAATATATTTTATATGCACAAGGTAACATGATTTTTCTTGTGTAGATGTGAAATCCTGGATCCTCCAGTACTAATCCTGATTTGGAACGCATGAACAACACCTTAGCGGAGTTTTCTAGAGGTGTTAGTAGGTTTTTTTGGAGGTTTTCCAAACAAGGAGCAATTCATGGGGGAGATGACCAATTATCTTGGTCACCCTCTCACTGCAAAGAAGGTTTTCAGTGTGATGTCCGGGACACCTATCATATCTTTGCCTAGCACTGCCACACAAACACCAAACCTTGGCACACCTCTACTAATAGGTACTCCATGCACTATGCATACACATAGATCAGCTGATGCACAAGAATCAGCTGAAGTACATGGATCGGCCGAAGCACGTGCATCTGCAGAAGCACGTGCATCGAGTGAGGTAGAGGGTAGTGCCCATTGAGGGAGGAGAGAGAGTCGTGCGGAAGGACGAGGAGATCAAGGGCTTTGTGGGGGTTGCCTAGGAGATGGCTCTCGATCACCCTCACCAGGAAATGAGAAAGGTGAGCCCCCACAAATGTACTTCTCTATCACTGATGTTGGTGGTATCTTGCATGACTCTGAGAGGAGGGAAGTGATAGCCTACTTGAGAAGTGTCGTACATGCCACATACAAAGATTGCATGATTTCCTTCAAGCACCAAAAAAATGGTTTGTGGCAAGAGGTACTGCGGGCAGTACATAGAAGGTATCCTAATCTCGAGAATTCACGATTCTCAGATGATTGGGGATGGTCAAATTAGGTGAGAGAGGCGCTTCATGACAAGAGGTCTCACCTTATGACGCGTGCCAAGGAGTCACTGTGGAGACAAGAGTAGGGGCACCCTGGATATGGCCAACCACCCAATTGCCACCGCAGGGAGTGGAAAGAGGCCAAGAAGAGAGCAGTGAAGAAAATGACAAGTCGCCAGCATGCAGAGGCGCGACGTATCCAGATGGCAACCATGGGATCATCACATTATGGATCGGGTGGCAGGGAGTCATGGAAGGCTGAGTTTGTAAGTATTATTTGATTTCTTTTTTTAATTAAATTTTGTAATTTGTTTCACTTTATTATGTAGTGTGTTCTAATATGTTGTATGTTCAAATTGTTTTGTAGTATCATATCGTTGGTAGGATACCTACTCCTAGAGAGGTAGGCTACCATCGAGGTCATAATCGGGCATCCACTTGGCAGCATTTCTACGAGGAGAGACTCATTACTAAGGAGTAATATAATCGTGCCATGAGGATTCCACCACCAGAAGAGGTATGTTTATTTTTTTACATGAAAAGTATAGGTAACTCTAATTTATTATTTCTAATGGTATTTATATACCTTAATCCTTTGTGTAGGCGAACCCTGATGCAGTTAAGGATAGCGAAGGGGGGGACTAGCAATAGCGGTGGTGGCAACGACAACGGCACATGCAGCGGTGGTGGTAGCGATGATGATGCCTCTTCTGAGGAGATGTAGAGGAGTCCCATGCATGCATGCCGCCCCTTGGCTTGTAATTTTCATTTTTGATATGTATTACTTTCAGCTAGTGCTTGCGACCATGGCAACGTTTCATCTATATATATGAAATTTCGTATTCTACATACATTATTTTGTTTTCAGTACAAAAATCTTCGAAATAATCTTTCTCTGTTTTCCCTAAGCATACAATTTGATGTTGATGGGGGAAAAAAAACCAAAGAGCATGTACTCTTTGTTTTTTTTTTCATACCTCTATTTTGCGCGTCTATCAGCGCGTCTAAATTGTAGGACAAATGCGCGTCTATTCTCATAAAAAACTTGCAGAGTAAACGCTTTTTTAGATGCGTAGATACACGCGTGTATAGATGCACAATATGAATATATCCACTTTTTTATAAATATGATTATATATTTATGTAGTGCGTCAATACGTACGTCTATATGCACATCTATATGGGCGTGTAACTCTGACTATAAGCGCGCTTTTAGACGCAAAATTGTAGGCGTAGCAGTAGTCGCGGTAATAACCGCGCCTAACATTTTTTAACACAGTTCAAATATTGCATCTACAAGCGCGTCTATGGAGCCTTTTTGTTGTAGTGAATGGTGGTTACTTTCGTGGAATCTTATTTCTTCATTCCTATGAAGCATCTCTATCATATTGATCCACATTTTGGCCCAAAGATATAAAAATCCGAGTAGGGGTCTTTGTTCACAATATAAAAATGTGACTGATTCAAATTTTGGCCCAAAGATATGAAAATGGTAGTAGGGGTCTTTGTTTAGGTTATGTGTTGAGAAATGGATGGACATATTCTCGTGTGAATTAGTACTGTAAGATCTTATAGAGCTACTATTCCATAGAAGGTGCATGATGTACCTACTGCAAGGCATTGCAATGAAGGTTCATGTTTTGAGAAGCTTTCACAACATTTCACTTGGCCATGGATAAAGAAAGATGCTCACTACCACATGGGGGGATGCCAGGCATGCTAGACCTTAAAATAGGACTCTCGCAAGGCGACAAGGAAGCAACATCCATTGCATATTTCACATTTGCCTTAGGAGGGGATTTTGATGGATTTTGTTACTCACCTTTCAAAGAGTAACCAATTCTATAATGATTTCTTTCTAGCTGTCTTCTTGGAGGTTCGTTACGTCAAGCTTACATCATTTATATGGAAGTGATAAGCTCCCAGTTAAGTATGCCGTGGATCAGAGCTAGGGACATAACTACCGATCGCTTGTAGTAATGCAATGCTGCATCTGATTCTAAATTCAGGGTCGCAACATTGGATCTTCATGAGCAGCGACTGGGCAATCGAGGTAATTGACCATCATGTTGCAGATAATATTAACACAAGCATCGACACGTTCGACCCAACAACGGAATTATTACAGAGCTGGAGCTGTAGCTGAATGACGACGTCAGTTTGCTGATATAGTTACCTCAAGTGAACACTTACAGTATCTCGAATAAGGTCGCCCGTGATGGAGCCTTTGATTCCGTTTGTATTAGAATACGAGGTAGGATGTAAGCCCTCGGCCAACAACATAGAGTGCATGGACCTGCACCTCCACAATCATGTGTATCATTAAATCGCGGATAGAACTAGAGAATTGAGGTAGTATCATTCGGTATAAATCATGCATAAATACTGGCCGAGTTGAGCAGCGGGGAGGCGCGTCTCAAAGAATATTAGGTTATGCGGCTATAATATCGACTTATACGAACCAGGAGAGGGGTCGATCAAGAGGTATACGGAACAGAGTATAATAAGAAATAGGTACCTGCGGGTGCGGGGGCTGTCTACACTGTCCAGTGTGAAGTGCTTGCCAGATGCCGAGATGACGATGAGGACGACCTCGGCGTCACACAGAATGGCGAGCTCCTTGGCCTTCTTGAACAGTCCGGCTCTGCGCTTGCTGAAGGTCACGTTGCGCACAGTCGCATTCTCGATCCGGCGCAGCTCCACCTTCCCACGGCCCATCTTCCGCGTCCTCTTCTAATCCAACTAAGTATATTTCGACGACGATGACGATGATTCCCGTCGTCGTCGTTGTCTTCTTCTCCTTCTTCTTTTCGAAAGGTCTCTCCCGATTTTGACCTTTCTTCTAGTTATTACTCCGTGTCTCAGTACCCTCACTCTCACCGCTTACTTGGTTGAGGCGTACTCTTATCGATGACATGCTAAAGCAGGTCGAATCTCGATCATTAACTAAACGTCTCTTTGGAACCACTGCAGTAAAAGTAGTAAAGTAATAAGTACTTTCGACTGTCGTCTGTCGGGCAGCCCGACACCGTGCGGCGTGCCCACTAAACCGGCCCTGAATTTAATGATAATAGATACATTATCATGATGTAACAATAATACAATGTATACTCATGATATATACAGCCTCCCTCGTCGTTGCCCAAAACGCCAATCACAGTTCGCGAGGCATCCCCTCTCTCCCGTCGAGTTACGAGTGAAGTTTGAAATATTCGCATCTGTCATTATCGAAAACGACAAAATGGGAACCATACATTACTCCATGTCCATCGCGTTTTTGTCATCTCATCATTCATGCTTTCCCTTGAGGTTTACCGTTTAGCAGGGAGTACGACGGCGTCCTCACAGAGTATGTAGGGAGGCTGGAGCTATTCGCTTTGTTTTATAGCGATGTGGCATCATCATGCATGTACCATTGCCCAATTCACACGCTGAGAAAGGTCGACAACTCGTTGTTAAGTTTTTTCTTACTGCTTGGTTTTATATTCATCAAGTACATAAAAGGAGGTACAGCATCATTTAGATGCAGGCGCATTATACCATATTGCTAAGCGTCTTCTAAGAGAGCCTATACGCCTAACTGGTCGAAGCGAGGCCAAAATTTTCTGCTTTAATTGTACCACAGATATCTCATATTTACCCCTCCTTTGCGGTTCAAAGATGCACACGTTCCTTTTGCCCCAGATGTGCCTCATTGCAACGCCCCTCACAAGATCAATTAAGAGCCAATTGGCATCATCTAGAAACCCCTAGTATGCATAGAATGCAATTGTGAACCTAAACCGGCACTGTGAATTGGAGTCTCTTAGCCATCTTCTAACTGCTTTCCAAAGTGGTGATATTTCTCTACAATCCCAAAACAAATGCTTTTGGCAGTCCTCAACCTTGACACACAGAGGGCACATATGAGATACTCTAGTCCTCAACATTGACACATAGAGGGCATATATGAGTTACTCTACTCCATCTAGCCAGACGAGACCTTAAGGCAACTTCTTAATCATTATTCTCCACCGCATAACATTAACCCTGAAAGCCTTTCGAATTCTCCTTGCTCTCTTTTTCCACGTAGAGACCCTAACCATGGGGCATTCTCTGGCCCATCTTTCCTTGATTCTCATCAGGGTGTCGAGAGAGGCTACCTTGTAATCATTCGTCTTCCTACAATTCCACAGTGATTTGTCTATATGGGACGGATATTCTTTCAAAATGGAACCACCTACATTAATAGTCGTTGTAGGCCAAGATTTTTTCAGTGATTGGAAGGTCGTTGCCAAATAATCTGCCTCCCTTTTAGTCAGTTGAAACTACGCATTAATTTGATTTAGCGACTTCATAGAGTTGTACCGGGCATCCCACACCTCTGCCCAAGTTCTGAGCCCCTCTTGTTGTTCATGGCTTTGGCTAGAGCTAGCTTCATGTGGAGTAGGGCAGCTTTAGGATCGTATGGGTATGGTGAAAGCTAAACGCTTCTAATGAGAGCTGTGTCCCCCTTCATTCCTCTTCTTGAGCTCCAAGTTGTATTACCAATCACACTTTGCCAATTTTCCACCAACGCCTGGGTGGCTTCAGATTGGGAAATTTTTATGGACAACTATGGGCAAGTCAGTACGTCTTGCCAATCAACTCTAGGGCTAGATCAACCCTTTGAATTGAATTGAGGTCATCCAATCCTTAAGGATTTTCATCCAAGCTTGGCTCTCATTCATTCTCTTGAGTAGAGACATATGCAAGCTGCGAACCTTTTCCCCTAAACTTTCCAATCCTACTCCTCCCCATTATTTGGGTTCTGTTAGGTTTTCCCAACTAACATGCTAGTGCGCAGATCAGATGTTGTATACGCGCGTATAGTGAATACCGGAAGGTCCCCAAGAACAAAGAACTCTACAAAACCTTCATAAAAGCAAAAGGAGAGTTTGCATGACAATAGACAAAAATACCAATTGGGTGCAATCTCTCCCCATGCCTTGTGTGAGCGCTTCACAAGGCATGTATTTACAAATTTATTTATCTCCAAGCTCAATAATAGCCCACTTTACAAATAGCATGATTTTGGCTTTTGTGTTTACTTTTGCCCAATTATAAAGTAAAGCGTTTGGGCATTCAAAAATCACGGCCTAAGCCCAAATACAATGTTAAATAATAAAATATTAAATCGAATGCCTATGTGCATACAAAATAATAAATATTTTATCAAGAGCTTTAATAAATAAGCGTGCCTAATTAAATATTGGTGCCACACCTTTAGTAATAAGGCGTGTGTCCATAAAAAATAGTAAATATTCTAGGCATTTTGAATTCACGCCATTGTCCCAGTGCTACCCAACGCCATCACCGCCTGCTCTACACATCAACTGAAACGTTCAAAATTGTTAGAAAATAATAGGATGCAACCGAACAAAAGTGAATACCTAGCAATCTTCAACTACAAATAATTAAATAGGTTGGAACTCTGTCATCCTAACCTTAATTTAATTCGAGTGCGCACTCTAAACTCATAAACGTACATTAATTTGATATGTATTTTGAGAAATCGCCCGTTGTGGAATCATCCACATGCACATTAAACAAATCTGATGCCAAAAAGAACAACCGTCCCCATCAACTTCTCACACAAGAAATCCACCTTGTGTATGAACTCGAGTTAATAAATATAGTTTTACAAAATCCATCGAAAGACCTCATGGAATCCACTGTGGGATGTGCCTCTTGGCATCATACCCCCAAGGTGGGATAGCAATTGTCCTCAATTGCTATTAGCTCAATGTGGAGCGAGCAGTGAGGGGTAAGCACTTAGGTTGTGGGTGTGCATCCATTGGGCTTATTCATCAACAAAATGATTTTTAAACTTAACCAAATATCTAGAATATCTACAGCCATTTCTAGTGGTCATAAAGTCAATGTCTAGAATAGTTTCAGGTTCAAAGATTTCAGTTTCTTCTTGTAACAAAGGAGAGTTTTCATAGACAGGGTGGACATGTAATTGGCCTCTAAAAGGTCATAGTAAACTGGTATGAAAAGTATTATGGATCTTCCAATATTGGGGTAGTTCTAATTTAAATGCATTGTCATTGATCTTGTGAATTATTTTGAAAGGTTCATAAAACCTAAGTGCTAGTTAACAATAGAGTGTTTCTCAACACTTTTCAATCTTCTATTTTCAATGTGTAACCATACATAATCACCAACATTGAAACTCGTGGCTTTTTTTTTCTTATTAGCTTGTTTAGTGTATGATTGCTGGGCTTTGATAATCATATCTTTAACTTGAGCAAAAATAGTAGCATGTGTATTGGCAATATCATTAGCACCTTTAACTTTATTTGATAATGATATAACAGGTGTAGGCAATCTATGTCTATAAATGATTTCAAAATGTGCTTTTTGAGTAGCTATATGTGATGTATTATTGTATGCAAATTGAAGTAGATGTAAATGTATATCCCATATTTATGGTTTTGAAACTGTGTATGAATGCAAAGGATCTAGAATTATACTATTAGTAGCTTGTGTTTGCTCGTTGGTTTCAAGATGGAATGCAGATGAGAAATCAATCTTAGTAGCCAAATTAGCCAATAAAGTAGTTAAAAATTTATTACAAAATCTAGAGTCACGATCAGAAATAATAACTTTTGGCAAACCACCATGATTAGTGAAAACAATCTCCAAGAACAATTGTGCAGCTTGAGATGCAATTAATGTTTTCTTGCATGGTAGAAAATATGCTTGTTTGCTAAATCGATCTACTATAGTCCAAATCATATCATGATTAGCTTGTGTATTAGGTAAACTAGTTATAAAATCCATTGAAATATGTTTCCATGGATGATCAAGAATTGGTAAAGGTATTAACAAACCATATTTCTTACCATGGTGTCGCTTGAATCTTTGGAAAATTAAACACTCAGAAACAAAGTTAAAAATATCAAGTTCCATTTACGACCAATAAAAATGCTTGAAGTAATAAGCGATCCATGAGTCTTGGTAGTTGAGCTTGAGCTCCCACCACAGTTATGTATTTGAGCACTTCATAATACACAACACCTTTCTTTAACAAAATTTTCAAAGGCAATGTAAGTAATGAAAATTTTCTCACAAATTTTCTATAAAAGCTAGTAAGGCCTAAGAAAGAATGTAACTCATGCACATTTTTAGGGATTGACCAATTTAAAATTGCCTCTATATTTTTAGAATCAACACAAATACCATTAGAAGAAAGAATGTGACCTAAGGATTCAATTTGGGTTTGAAAAAATTCACTCGTATCAGGGTTAGCATATAATTGATTCTCTTTCAAAAATTAGAAAACTAAAGATAGATGTTCATAATGCTCATTCTCATCCTTACTAAAAACCAATATATCATCAAAGAAAACAATCACACAATTTTGATACTTAAAAAATATACGATTCATCATACCACTGAATGTAGCTGGTGCATTGGTCAATCCAAAAGGCATAACAAGAAATTCACAATGACCAAACTGAGTCTAAATGTAATCTTGAAAATGTCAGGTGTATCCAATCGTACTTGATGATATCCAGATTTAAGATCCATCTTGCTAAAAATAGTGGTCCCATTGTAGTTTATCCATGACGTTATCTACCCTAGAAATTGGATATCTATTCTTAACAATGATTTTATTTAGGGCGCGATAGTCAATGCATATCCTATAGGTATTATTTTTCTTCTTGACTAATAGGACATGTGCATCAAAAGGAGAACTAGTGGGCCTAATGAGTCCTCAGTTCAACAATTCTTTAACTTGTGCTTGGATTTCTTTTTTGCTCAATCGGATTGTGTCTTTAAGGTGATTTGCATGTTGGTTGAGAACCTAGGATTAAATCTATTTTATGGTCTTCAGGACATGTAGGTGGTAAATCAAGTGGTAAATCAACAACAAAACAATCTTTAAATTGTGAAAGAAATTGTGCATGCCTAGTATGCATATGATTTTTCTTAGCTTCAATTTCATTCACCCATATACTAAATATGATTTACTACATTTTCTCAATGCGCATTTAGCCTATGTATGACTAAGCAGTGGAAAATTATCAAAGGTGTGCAATCCATGTAATGTGATCTGGTTCCCGTTAAAATGAATTTTCATGGAATGTGTGGAGTAATCTATGTTACGGTTATATTTGTGACGCCAAGGCATTCTGAAAATAATATCATTGGCTTGTAAAGGTGCAACCAAGAAATTTATGTGCTCAACATAATCACCAATTCTAATTTCTAAATCATGAACTCCTTGTGTACCATTGTATCTTGTGCCTAAGAATGCAACCTTTATGCGATAATAAGTTGGAACAGCATGTAAATTCAATTCCTTTACCAACTTTATGGAAATAAAGTCATGCGTGCTTCCATCATAATGTAAAACATTCTTTTCTTGACTATGCATAAAACATTTCATTGTTAGTAATGAATGAGAATTTGGCATACTTGGTAAAGTATCTAAAGCATCAACGATATCATCGCCATCTTCAATGAAGTCTTACATATCCTCATGGTCCTTGTCATTAGTTGTTCCCAAGTGATTGATTTGAACAGCTTGCTTCTTGGATTGACAGTTCACTGCTAAGTGTCTAGGTTAATGACACTTGTAGCAAACCAAAGGTTTTGCTTTAGAGACATTATTGGTAAGGAATGGAAGTTTGGATATATTGGGATTTGGCTAGAGAGAAGACTTAGGGTTTGAACCAGCAATTGATGGTAAAGTAGAAGGTCGAGTCCAAGGTTTACGGAAAGAAGCAGAAAAACGATTTTGATTGAATCTTTGAAAGTTAGAATTAAATTGATTTGTACCAAATGTACTATTAATTGAAAATTATTGCGATTGTTTTTCTTGTCCATGAACTTTATCCTCCACATCATGTGCTAAAGAAATTGCATTCTCCAAAGTCTTTGGCTTGAACATATTCACTTCCACATAGAAGTGACCAAGCAAAACGGTCATATACTTGTGCTTATGGGTCGCCTCAAGAACATCTTCAAGCATTCAAAGTTAAAGTAAGGTACTCCAGAAACGCTCAATGTATTGCGGAATGGATTCACAATCTCCTTGTTGCAGGAGATCCCACCGTTTGATAGCTTTTTCATGGAATTGAGGTGGAAGAAAATTCTACAAAAATTTCTTTTCAAAGGCTTTCTAAGTAGAGGAATAATCAACACTCTTGCAAACAACAATCCACCAAAATGATGCTCTGTCTACTAAATGGTTAGTGACATATTTAATTTTATCTTTTTCAACATATTGCTCTTCATGAAAATAGTCATCAAACTGACTGATGAAAGCAAGAATAAAATTTCCATCACTTTTCCCATTAAAAATATAGAATTTTAAATTTCTTTTATTTATCTTGGTCTCTTTCATAAAAGTTTGTGCATCGAGTGTCGCATCAATCCTACATCAAATAGCATTTTCAGGTTGTGCTCTGTCTTGATCGACAATGAATTGTTGAAGTGTAGGCAGTTGTGCTTGTCAATTTTGATGTGCCCTTTGCTCTTCTTGAAGTTGCACCATGATTAGATCCAATTTTTGCTCAATAGTTGGCTCTAGCAAATCACTTTGCCCATTAAATCATCCATGTGATGATCGAACATCAAAGGATCTTCGAAAGTGGTCCTTCGCCTCCTAGGGAGGTCCTTTGTGATCAAAGGGTACAACAAGGGGTTCTTTACACCACCAGAAACATGCATGTACTATCGGTTCAAGCCCATCAAACCTATTCGTTCTAGGAGCTTCGCCTTTGCGTGAGATGGTAAGCGATTGTAAACTCTTGATCTCAGATTCACTCTAATACCATTGGTGTGTAGATCGGATGCTATATGTGTGCATAGTGAATGTTAGAAGCTCCCCAATAACAAAGAACTCTACAAAACCTTCATAAAAGCAAAAAGAAAGTTTGCACGACAAGAGACAAAAAGACCAATTGGGTGCAATCTCTCCCCAAGCCTTGTGTGAGTGCTTCAGAAGGCATGTATTTATAGATTTATTTATCTCCAAGCTCAATGATAGCCCACTTTACAAAAAGCATGCTTTTGGCTTTTGTGTTTGCTTTTGCCCAATTATAAAGTAAAGCGTTTGGGTGCTCAAAAGTCGGGCTGTGCCCAAATAGAATGTCAAATAATGAAATATTAAACCGAGCGTATATGTGCATACAAAATAATAAATATTTTGTCAAACACTTTAATAAATAAGCGCACCCAAATAAATATTAGTGTTATGTCTTTAGTGATAAGGTGCATGCCCATCAAAAATAGTAAATCTTCTAAGCATTTTGAATTCAGCCATCGCCCCGGTGCTACCCAATGCCATCACCGCCTACTCTACATATCAACTGAAGCATTCACAATTGTTAGAAAATAATAAGATAAAATCCAACAAAAGTGAATACCTAGCACTCTTCAGCTATAAATAATTAAATAGGTTGAAACTCTGTCCTAACCTTAATTTAATTTGAGTGTGCACTCTAAATTGATAAATGTCCATTAATTTGATATGTGTTTTGCAGAATCACTAGCTGTGGAATCACCCATGTGCACATTAAATTAATTTGATGCTCGAAAAGGACAGGCGTCCCCGTCAATTTCTCGCACAAGGAATCCACCTTGCATACGAGCCCCGACAAATAAATATAGTTTCACAGAATCCACTAAAAAATCTCACAAAATCCACCATGGAATATGCCTCTAGTTTTACAGAATCCACTAAAAAACCTCACAGAATCCATCGTAGAATATGCCTCTTAGCATCACCTGCATAGGTGACTGCTTGTCCTTGTATATCCACAAAAACTACCTTGTAAGCTTTTCCACCTTTGCCCACTACGAATTGCTAAATGCCAACAATGAGAGAATGTACACCACTAAAGAAGTACAAATTGACTTGATAATAGTCAGCCTACTTGCTAGTATGCAAGCCATAGAGGACTAGATTTTCATTTTGAGTAGGAACTTGGTGTAGAACCATTCAAATCTTTGGGAAAGTGTGACTCCCATACCTATCAGTGCTTCCAAATATCTAACTAGCTCCCCTTGCTTCATCACCTTAAATCCAAGGCTGATAACCCATTTTTGAGGTTCATTCCAGGACAATAGGAAGAGTTCTGTCTTTTTTTGGTTGACCTTGGAAGTAGACTGATGTGAAAATTATAAATAGATCCCCAATAACTTGATAGAAGATTCTTGTATTGCTTCCATATTAAACTCATTTTTTTCAACAAAAAACTACGCTACAAGAGCTAAGAGCCATCTAGGAGAGGTAGTCCTCTAATTGTGCCACCTTGTACAACAAGGTTGATTCTACGAAGCAAAGGATCAGTGATTAATGTGAGTAGCAAGGGAGCTTGTGTGCATCCTTGCCTGATTGACCTACATAGAAAAAAACAAGAAGATACAAAGCCATTAATGTTAGCAAAGGTCGAAGCACCTTTAAGAGTGTAGTTGTGAGCCCCATAAAGATAGGGCCAAATGTCATGGTCTCCATAACACCCAATACAAAGGCCCATCTTATACGATCGTAGAGTTGAAAGACCTTCACCTGCAAGCCATCAGGTGATTTCACTGGCTTAAAGCTAAATACCACATGTTTGACTTCCTCAAAAGTGAAAGGTCTTTCCAGAGCTAACACTTGCTTTTGGTTTTGCAAAGAACGAATTCATTCTTCCTTCATAATCCTCAACCTCTGCTCATCTGTCTGCGAACAATCGGCCTCTGAAACCCTCACATGAGAAGGCAAAGGACAGCCCGAAGGCTTTACGTCCTGCATGTGGAAGCGCTCAAGGACTTTATGGATGTACTCCCACTGTGAAAGATACAAAAGCCCATGATGTCTATCATGCTTAATGTGCATCCCAAGAATATGTGAAGTCTGTCCTAGATCCTTCATCTCAAAGCTCTTCTTGAGCTGAGCTTTCAGAGCATCAAGCTTTGCATGAGCTTTCCCTGCTATCAGCATGTCATCAACATAGAGAATCAAAATCAGTAAACTGCTATCACAGGCTTTCTTCTTGTAAAGACATGATCCATAGCACTCTTGCTGTAGCCCTGTGACTGCATAAAGACATCAAACTTATGATACCATTCCCTAGGTGCCTACTTCAAGCCATAAAGACTCTTCTTCAATTTGCACACTAGGTGCTCCCTGCCATGTTTTGCAAAGCCCTTAGGCTGCTCCATATAGATCTCATCATGCAAATCCCCATGCAAGAATGCAGTCTTAACATCCATCTGATAAAGATCCAAGTCAACTTGCGCAACCAAGGACAAGACCAAGCATAGGGTAGTCATCTTGATGACAGGAGAGAAGACCTCATCAAAGTCAACTCCATGCTCCTACTTAAAACCCTTAGCTACAAGTCTAGCCTTATAGGCCGGCTTGGGGTTCCCAGGGGTACTTTTGAGCTTGTACACCCATTTGCATGGCAAAGCCTTTTTGCCCTTAGGCAAGGCAACAAGATCCCAAGTCATATTCCTATGCAAGGAGTCCATCTCAGACTGCATAGCCCTCTCCCAGGAGTGACTGACACCCCTGGGCATAGCCTCATCATAGGTGAGAGGCTCTGCTGCATCTGTCAACAAGACATACTGCATAGAGGGCTCATAGCAATCAGGTGGACGTCTATCTCTAGTAGACCGTCTCATCGCAGGCTTTGCTGCCTATCCACTTCTACTTGCCCAACTGCCTATCCAACACTCTGGCCCTGTGTAGGAATTGTTGTGCAGGCTGTACTATTGGCTGTGCTGGAGCCCAAGGCTCCTCCTGAAAGATCACTCTGTAGATCTCAACCACCTTCTTAGGCTGCTTATGCATTCTTTGTTCATGGAAAACTACATCATGGTTGCATACTATTTTCCGTGCCTACAGATTCCATAGGCGATAGCCCATCTCTCCTAAATCACCATAGCCAAGAAAGATGCATTTAATGCTCTTTGGATCCAACTTACTCCTCTTGTCCTTGGGCACATGACAGAATGCCTCACATCCAAAGACATGGAGATGCGCATAAGAGGGTTGCTTACCGGCCCAAACTTCCTCTGCAACCTAGAAATCCAAACCACTAGAAGGCGATCGGTTTATGACATGCACTACCATACTAACTACCTTAGCCCAAAAGCTCTATGGTAGGCCTGCATGGCTAAGCATAGAGCATACACGCTGCTGAATAGTCTTGTTCATGTGCTCAGCCAAACCATTCTGGGGTGGGATGTTAGGGGCGGTCAACTGCTTAATATCCCTGTCATCACACAACTGCTCAAAAGCACGTGAGACATATTCTCCCCCATTGTCAATAGTCCTAAGGCATTTCAGCCTATACCCAGTCTGGTTCTCAACAAGAGCAAGCCAACACTGAAAGACTGCCAAGACATCAGACTTTTGGTTTATGGGATAAGCCCACACTTTCCTAGAAAAATCGTCAATGAAGGTAACAAAGTACTTCACGCCACCCATAGACATACAAGGTATGGGCCCACAAACATCGGAATGCACCAAAGCCAAGGGCTCACTCATGCGTGGCCTACCCAATTTCTTATATGTAGACCTATTCTGCATACCATAAAGACAAAGATCACACGAGTCAAAACATGCATAGTCTAAAGGCGGAAGATACTGCAAACTAGAAAGCATTTTCATTCCCTTCAAAGGCATATGCCCCAAACGGGCATGCCAAAGCGATACATGTGGGATAGAACCCACTGACAAAACATGATCAACTGTAGGACCATCCACTACAAGAGGATAGAGACTGCCAGCCTTGGCACCTCTGGCTAGTACAAGTTTGCATCTGATAATCTTCCAGGCAAAGTCTCCAAAACCAATGTGAAACCCTGCATCATCCAGCTGACCTGCAGACATAAGGCTGAGCGTAAGGGCAAGTACATGACGTACATCCCTGAGCACAAAAGAACTGCCAGTGGAAAACTGCAATTGTATATCACCAGTGCCCACAATAGCCGAAGACCTATCATCTCAAAGCCTGACTGACCCTGATACAGTGCGGTAGGAGTGGAACCACTCACAATAAGGCGTCACATGAAAAGACACACCTAAATCCAAAAGCCAACACTATGCATATATGCTAGGAGTCTCAATCAACTGTGAGCTGTCAGATGAACTAGTTGCCAAGATAAACTCATCACCGTCAGATGGCTCCTTAGTTTGCGTAACATTGATCTCTTCGATCTTTACACTGGACTTCGCATGTACAATACTACAATCAGAAGACTTTTCATGCACTTTATCCTTCCCCTTGTCCTTGCACTTCTCATTGCGCAACTCATGACAATGTGGTCTGATATGGTCCTTTTTCCCACAATGATGGCAAGTGACATTAGCGTTGCACCCACTCGACTTACTATGCGACTTTCCACGAGATTTGGACTGACCCTTCTGAGAGTCACAGCCACGGCCATTCCCACGGTCATTCCTGCCTCTAACTGTCAAAGCATGAGAAACACGAGAGGCATCCAAGTTCTTCCTATTAATCTCTTCCTACAGAAGAGCACTCTCTACATCAGACAATTTCAACTCAGTAGTAGCAGGAGCACACAAGGTAGTACGAAAGACATCCCACGACTCTCCAAGAGTCCCAAGAAAAAAGAGTGGGGTCACCTCATCGGAAAATGTGATACCTTGCAATGTCAGATTCTTCAAGATCACATGGAACTGGCTCAAATGAGTAGACATCGTCACATTCTCCTTCATGCGCAGATCCATGAGCTGCTTGAGCCAATATATCTGACTAGCCGGGCTCTTCTTATCATAAAGATTCTTGATCTTTTCCCATAACTACCATGCGGTTTGTGCCTCATCCACTACATTGTAATGAACCTGCTCAGTCAGAGAGAGTATGATTGTGGACTTACAGTATGCATCCAAGTCAAACCAGTCATCATTGCTCATACCTGCAAGTTGCTACCCTCTCAATCGAAGTGGCTTTACATGGTTCTTCTGCACCAAGACCTGCCAAATCTAGCTCTTCCAATAGCCATAGTTGGTACCATCCAACTTCGTGATATTAAATATGGCATTATCACAGTCAAAGACGAAGCCATAATGCAGGCTGTAAATGCAGAGATAGTTCAAAACTACTTGCTGTTTTCTACTGTAAACAGCAAAAAAACCATTAAATCCAAGGCAAAATGACTGGGAAACTGAGTGAGCTTGTTGTAATAAATTGTAGACCTGCAATAATGAGAGCAAATTGTCCCAAAACTGGATCCAAAGTCAACTAGACAGTGTGTAACGTGTCCACTAGAATCATCCAGGACACATCTTAGCAGTCCATCGTAAAGGATATCTAGAAAGCTCCGCCCGGCATTCCCATGGAATGTTATGGGATTTGCGATCTAGGTCTTCCCACGTCTGCAACGTAGCAGAAGTATCATGGCCGTTCCCACTGAATTAGGGTTTTTCTGATTTGGTCATTAGCTAACAGCAACTAGCGTCAGACCCGAGCGAACTACTTTACGCAGAAACGCCAGGTCCGAAGCGGATTCACGCTGCACTTGGTTCAAGGAGAATGGGAAACGAGAGGGATGCAAGGCTCAACCTCTCTGCCATAACGCATAGTCCCATTCCGTTCCCCTAAAACATCGTAAATCGGGTAAGACGTAACTCTAGGTCATCGCTCTCGTTATTCGTTTTGATAATGATGATCATCCCGCTGTTCTTTGAGATTTTTGAGAAAAGTTCCCGGCTAACCGGGACCACCCAATCGTAGGATGGACCCATGGTCCATCCTCCGCACTTTCCTCGGTTTGTTTTAGTTATGTAATTATCTAACACATTAATCTGACATATAACAATCAGCTTCTTTAATTAATCTTGTTAAGCACTGGTTCCTTCACGTAATCTTATCACGTGACATAGAAAAACAATATCAAGCAAGTTCTTTTTTTTAACATTTCATCATTTTATCTTTGAAATACAAGGAGCTCCGCCCATAGGCCTGTCCATAATCCGCCGGAAGGCTATCCAGTAATCTGCCAGGGATTACTATTCCAAGCTTCCGCCCGTAGACTAGTATGCGGGCCTCGAGATCCAATCCCGAGTCACGTTAGCCTCTTGTGTAGGACCCGGAAGGCGAGGGATTTACGGCCAGAGCCCCCCTGGCACGCAAGCGTCCTCCTGCTCCAAGTAGAGCTCAACGGAAAGACCTCTCATGGAGGGTTCGGTCCATGTTCCCGGCACGGTCAACAACCCCCTTGGTTAGGGTCAGGCAGGCAGTCGGGGGTAATTGAAGCTGCCTCTCCCTTCAGGCCTTCAACCTGAAGCTTTAGATATCTTTTCATTCTTTAGTTCCTTGAGCAAACAATGCAAACAATGCTTTCTAAATTGTTACAAGCACAATCAATTACAGTGGTCGTTTATTTGGCCAATTTTTAAGGAGTGAATCCTTCTCTCCAAATGCATCCAGCATTCGATCCGGGATCAATTGCGACTTGGTAAGATCCCCAAGGGTTTGTTTGTTCACCCTATTGTCCTTGGGTTAGGGCCATACCCTGTTAACCCAACTTAACCAATACCTTAGGTTTTATTAACAGTAAATCCTGGCGACCATGTCGCTCCAGTTTATTGATTGATCATTTGCTTCCAAGCAAATACCTAACTTCCCTTTACTTGGAAATTTTTCCCCAAGAAAGGTGATGTAACAGGATGACTACTCATCCTCTTGCAAGTTAAACTTGCAGAAGAACTTGCCAACCTCATTTCAGGAAATGGCAAAACTCTCTTGTGAACAAACCACAAGTCTATGCGACGTTGCAACTTATTGCACAAGTATCGCATCTATTCCATGGGATCATTTCACCCATTGAATAGCATTTTCTGGTCATGGAATTATCTCGAGACAAGAAGCAGAGTTTAGGGTGTCTTCTTACCCAACCCATTCCTAATTACACTAGGCCAACAGCGTTCGGTCCTAGGAATTCCAACTCAATCCGAGTTTCATCATTTGAACGAGTGATTCTTAGGGTAGAAACCTTAGATCGTTTTATGCATGAGCGTCCAATTGTCCCTACATTCCATGAATGTGGGTAGGACCTTTGGTTTAAGGGTTCGTCTTGGTAACAAGTGCGTGAAACTAGGTCAAGTCCTTAATGTGCTAAACCCTAGCTAGCACTTGGAGTATATTGTATCGATTTAACCATGCTAAATGAGTCCTTTGTGGTTTAGGTGTTTTGGGTAAACCAATTTACTTGTCTTACGACAAGGACGAGCCATTCCTAAAGATATTGTCTTGATCTAAGAGGGGAAAAACTAGTTGCATTACGTCATAACTCACGTAAGCACGTGATTCATTTCCTCTAGATTCGCAATCCCTAACTTTTCTTGTTAAGACCAAGCACCTGCTTAAATTCACATAACTTCCATTGATCCTAGTAGGACCTGGATTCACGATTCATGCTACTAAGCTTTTAAGGTTTTATGTTAAAATGAACCATGCAGCCTTTCCCTAACTACATTTCTGAAAGAAATATTCATACACTGAATGAGCATTACGCAACCTTTCCTGACTACTACGCAGTTAACTGAGATTTATGCCAATTGAAGCTAGAGTTAACCTACTTCATGCAACCTTTGGAATCATTTCCATGCCTTGCAATTTCTTATGGTTGATAACGAGTTTTTCAATGAATCATTATGAAGAAGATTTGTCTAAAAATGCGACATGCGATTTAATCTTTCCATGCATAATCAAAGTTGTATTACAATAATTTCGACTTTGTAATGATATTCATTAGTTGTTCTAGATTTGTTACTTTGCAATGCACAAAGGTAACTTGCTAACCATGCATAGACATCTTATGTTCTTTTCCGTTCATTCCATAAAAAAAATACAAATGACCAATCTTTAATCGTGAGTTACTTCTTTTAAAATAGCCAATGTAATTCATTCGCATCAAACTAGGTGGATTTGACAAGCATACATGCATCCTAATTCCATGAATTAACCATGCATAATTGCAATACTTCGGCGTAAATAAAAAATAGGAAGAAAACCTGGACTTATGGGTTCGGTGAAATGCCCAAATGTGTATTAGGAGATGATCCTCCTGTGGATGCGCCTTGTGACTGTTTAGGGGCCATCGTGAATTCGACCTCTGGTTTGCCTTCGTGAATTTCGAACCTCTTGTCTTGGCTCGCAGTCTTATGATCTTGGCTCGTCTCCCTCATACACGCAATTCCCTTTGAGGTACGGCTTCCTTAACCGAAGTACCGACTTGCGGAATTTGGCTTTGGAAGGCCTTAGGGTTCTTGTGAAGGCCCTTACAAAAACGGAGGCTTGAGAGATTCTTCTCTTTGAAATTCCGGCTAGGAATGGTTTTGTGGGCCTTGCGGAAAAGGGAACTTTAAATCCCAAGCCTAGGGCCTTATACTTATTTTCTTCAAAAATCCCGAGGTAAAGATCTTGTGAAAAAAGGGGGTTTAAGGAAACCCTCTTCTTCTCTACAAGACCCGAGGCGTTGAGGGCTTGTGAGGGATTTTTTATGAAGGCCTTATAGGCTTTTCTTCGAAGATCGGGGGGCAAAAATTGTCTTTTGGAGGGTTCAATGGGAAGGGACCTTTAAACTCGGCAAGGGAATGGGCTTGAGATGGATGCAATGGGAAAAGGGCCTTTAAATCTCGGGGGTAAAATGAACTTATGGAGATCCAATGTGAAGGGGGCTTTAAATCTCGGGGGTAAAATGGGCTTTATGCGGAATCCACGAGAAGGGGGCTTAGAGAAGCCCCCTTAGAAGATTTTTAATGAAGCTTCTAGGGAGCAATACACCACGTGGAAAGGGGGGAGATGATAATATCGTGGAAAAGGGGGAGGTGGTACTGATGTCTAGTGGGGAGATTTGCTTGTCAGGAGATGGCGATGTTGGCCCACAGCTTGCAACGGTTATGGTGGCGACCTCCCTCTCTCACGGCGTTGACCTCCAGTCATAGGCGCTGGCCCTTCACAAATTGGCGGCGGCTCCTTCTGCAGCGCGGTGACTCAGCTTCCTTCTCCTCCCACATAGCACTCAGCTTCTCCTCCTCTATGACATCGCCTGCAGCCTTACGCAGCACGTCTCCTCCTTCACGGCCCCCTCCTTCACGGCAGCCTATTTCCCTGGCTATCCCATACCACTTAAATAGGTGAGGGGAGGGGGTCCTCCCTCCCTCACGCGGCATCATGCATGCCTTCATCCCCTTGTGAGCTCCAGCAAAAAGGACCTTAATAGCTCTTGCTATTCCCTTCTCCTCCAGCACGACAGTCGGCTGGAGGAGAGAGGGATAATTTATTTAAAAAAATTCCTTTATTCAATTAATGACCTCCTATTAAGTAGAGGTTCGTGCGAAGAACGCGTACTTGGTAATTGGGAATGTTGGTGAAATGATCCCATGGAATAGATGTGACACTTGTGCAATAAGTTGCAACGTCGCATAGACTTATGGTTTGTTCACAAGAGAGTTTTGCCATTTCCTGAAATGAGGTTGGCAAGTTCTTCTGCAAGTTTAACTTGCAAGAGGATGAGTAGTCATCCTGTTACATCACCTTTCTTGGGGAAAATTTTGCCAAGTAAAGGGAAGTTAGGTATTTGCTTGGAAGCAAATGATCAATCAATAAACTGGAGCGACATGGTCACCAAGATTTACTGTTAATAAAACCTAAGGTATTGGTTAAGTTGGGTTAACAGGGTATGGCCCTAACCCAAGGACAATAGGGTGAACAAACAAACCCTTGGGGATCTTGCCAAGTCGCAATTGATCCCGGATCGAATGCTGGATGCATTCGGAGAGAAGGATTCACTCATTAGAAATTGGCCAAATAAACAACCACTGGAATTGATTGTGCTTGTAATAGTTTAGAAAGCATTGTTTGCATTGTTTGCTCAAGGAACTAAAGAATGAAAAGATATCTAAAGCTTCAGGTTGAAGGCCTAAGGGAGAGGCAGCTTCAGTTACCCCCGACTGCGTGCCTGACCCTAACCAAGGGGGTTGTTGACCGCGCTAGGAACGTGGACCGAACCTGCCGCGAAAGGTCTTTCCGTTGAGCTCTACTTGGAGCAGGAGGATGCTTGGGTGCCAGGGGGGGCTCTGGCCGTAAATCCCTTGCCTTCCGGGTCCTGCACAAGAGGCTAACGTGACTTGGGATTGGATCCCGAGGCCCGCATACTAGTCTACGGGCAGAAGGTTGGAATAGTGATCCCTGGCGAATTACTAGATAGCCTTCGGGCAGATTATGGACAGGCCTACGGGCGGAACTCCTTGTATTTCAAAGATAAAATGATGAAATGTTAAAAAAAAGAGCTTGCTTGATATTGTTTTTCTATGTCACGTGATAAGATTACGTGAAGGAACCAGTGCTTAACAAGATTAATTAAAGAAGCTGATTGTTATATGTTAGATTAATGTGTTAGATAATTACATAACTAAAACAAACCGAGGAAAGTATGGAGGATGGACCATGGGTCCATCCTACGGTTGGGTGGTCCCGGTTAGCCGGGAACTTTTCTCAAAAATCTCAAAGAACAACGGGATGATCATCATTATCAAAAGGAATAACGAGAGCGATGACCTAGAGTTACGTCTTACCCGATTTACACTATTTTAGGGGAACGGAATGGGACTATGCCTTATCGCAGAGAGGTTGAGCCTTGCATCCCTTTCGTTTCCCATTCTCCTTGAACCAAGTGCAGCGTGAATCCGCTTTGGACCTGGCATTTCTGCGTAAAGTAGTTCGCTCGGGTCTGAGGCTAGTTGCTATTAGCTAATGACCAAATCAGGAAAACCCTAATTCAAGTCGATCCTAAGTGGGAACGGCCAGGATACTTCTGCTACGTGGCAGACGTGGGAAGACCTAGATTGCAAATCCCGTAACATTCCATGGGAATGCCGGGCGGAGCTTTCTAGACATCCTTTCCGATGGACTGCTAAGACGTGTCCTGGATGATTCTAGTGGACACGTTATAGTTGGTATCAGAGCGAACCAACAAAAGACTTGTTTTTAAGAAATTTTAATAGAAGAAGTAAAGCAAATGTTACTGTTCCAAACATTTCCTTACTTTCAATGCTGTCTTGCAGAATTATGAAGCATGGAACAGGTTCTTAGTATTCCGAGTCATGTTTATGACCACGATGCATTCCACGGATTATTGACAAAAGGTTGAGATGATGAACATCCTAGACCGCATTTACAATCCATCGCCTGTGTACGTGGAACGGAGATGGATGGGTGTTTCAGGGATCTATTACATAACTGCCTATCGACCTGCGTACCTTCAAATTAACTTGAAGAGAATCAAGTGGATGGAGGATTTGAAGATTGTGAAGCTGTTCGTCTTTATTGAGGCTCACACAAACGAGACCCTACAGGTCGGGGGTCGAAGGGTTAACCAGAATAAGTATGTGTACGGGGAAGTGATTCAAAGAACCCCTGCCGACCGAATCAAGGTTTTGGGACGTCATGAGAAGAATGGATATCAAAGGAAAAGATACCCTAATCTTCCAATGAACTATCGATTCCTGAAAATCGATGACCCCAATCCGTACTACTACTCAGTTCCTGTAACTGAATGCAACAACATCTTATTCTCCTCAAATTAATGTATCAGCTTGTTCCATCGCCCCAAGAAATAATTGTACCTCGAAAAGGCTATGCTAATATGAATGGAATAAGACTTTTTTTAAAAATCAACGATTGTCTTGACTATGAATATTGATAAAGAAGTAAAGTGATTTGGTCACTTGGCTAAAGGAATACGCGAATGTAGTTCCTGAAGAGTTAACAGAACTCCCGCTTCAAAGAGAAGTAGATCATGAGATCAAGCTAGTAATAGGAGCTGCGCCAATTGCGAAGAGACCCTATAGAATGTCTATACCGGAAGCAATTGAGCTGAAAGGAACAACTCAAGCAACTACTAGATCAGGGCTACATCCGTCCTAGCAGTTCACCATGGGAAGAACCAGTACTGTTCCAGAAAAAGAAAGATGGAACACTTCGACTATGTATTGATTACAGAGGGTTGAATCAATCAACAATCAAGAACAAATATCATATTCCTAGAATAGATGAGCTTCTTGATAGTCTTCAAGGTGCCAAGATCTTCTCCAAGATTATCCTAGGTCTAGTTACTATCAGATATGAATCAAGGAAGAAGATATCCCAAAGACGACCTTCAACCCTAGATATGGACACTTTGAGTTCTAGTTATGTCATTAGGGCTTACGAATGTGCCTACCACCTTCAATAGGTTAATGCAGGATATCTTTAGACCATATCTTGATAACTTCGTGCTCGTCTTCTTTGATGAGACTCTGGTCTATTCCAAACAGGAAGGAGATTATGAACCCCAACTTCGGATTTTCCTTGAGACAAGGAGGTCACACAAGCTGTATGCTAAGATGACGAAATGTGCATTCCTCAAACATCAGATTGGTTATCTGGGATTCATCATATCAGCAGAAGGAATCTCAGTAGAGCCGGCCTAAGTCAAAAATGTTCTAGGATGGCCAAATACCAACAACTGTCAAAGAAATACATAGCTTTCTTGGATTGACAAGATGGTATAGGGTCTTCATTAAAAACTATGCTTTGATTGCAGCACTTTTGACAGACTTATTGAAGAAGCAAACGTCCATTGCATGGTCAACTACCGAACAAACTAGCTTTGATAGATTGAAGCAAAGTTTGGTATCAGCACCGATCCTAAAAACTTCTAGACCACAATAAGGAGCTCGAGATAGTAACTGATGCTAGCACTCTTGCCTTGGGGTGTGTACTTATACAAGAAGGTCATCCAGTAGCATACTCTTCAAGGAAATTGAAGAGTCATGGAGAGAATTATGCCGGGCGGAGCTTTCTAGACATCCTTTCCTATGGACTGCTAAGACGTGTCTTGGATGATTCTAGTGGACACGTTACACAGTGCTAGGTCCAAAGCCGGCATGAAAAGGACAAAGAAAAGCCAAATGACAATGAAAATACATGAGCTTAACACTAAGACATGTCAAATAGCATCTGCCAGTAAGAGGCACACCCCCAGACAATCTAGGCAAGATGTACGTGCAACTGCCAAAACCTAACACAAATAGGTGTCTATCCAAAATGAAAGCAGATCCAAAGCAAGAGACTTAGCTCATAAGCAATCCGGAGACCAAGACATACATCAACGCAACATCCAAAGGTCGGAGGGTAATCCCAAAGTCTCAAAAAACATCTGCTCAAAGTAAGCTGCTCCAAGACATGAACTGGCTCAAAGTCGGTCATGCATACACTATGCTCCCACTGGCACAAACGGCGTACAAGCAAGCTAAAGAGCTCAAACAACCCAAGATAAAGTACCAATGACAAGTGACCAAGTCAATGCATCAGACGCATCCAAGAGAGCATGACATACATGAAGCAACTATCGTAGCAACCACTGAGAAAGACATAATCCCAATGGCAAGATCTTTGTCAAGTCAATACATACAGTAGCAACCCAAAGTCAATATCCCTGTGAGTCGGAAGTGCTCAAAACATCCAAATCGGAGCTCCAAAATATCTGTCAAGCATGGACGAACTAAGAGGCATCAACCACGGACCAAAGCATGTAATGCATAGAGCTTATCCATCAAGTACAGACAATACACATAAGCGGCCCAAATGCCAGTCAAGTCGACCAAACTGCCAATGACAAACCAATAACAACAGAGCAAATGCGATGCTCAAAAGCATTCCGGAATCATGATCATGAGTTCGAAGTTGATCCCCAAAGTGTAATACATCATGGCATAACCCATAGCATACATCTGGTATCGATAGAGAAGCAATACATGTGACAAATGAGCTTTAGCGGGCTCATGTACAGCAGCTCTAAATAGTCCAAAACTGTCAATTTCCAGCCCAACAACAATGCCAAATCATGGGCAAATCATATGCATACATTCCTAAGACATTCGGGCATCAAGTAGGCAGCATACGGGCATCAAATAACATAACTAGAATGGAGTGTAAGCAACAAATGCTAATGCCAATGTTGCTGCCCTATTTTCAGCCTGTTATGATAGTTTATGACAGTCCCAAATCTGAAGAAATCAGCCCCAAATGATCAAGACCAATGCCCAAAGCTTGAATGACATCAAACATGAAGTCTAATAGCCCTCTTGATCAAGGTAGAGAGCAAGAAGCAATGGTCAAGTGTGGAGCTGAAGTAGACGAGTGCTAACAGCCTGGAAAAATGGTGCAATATGCCCTGTTGGTGCTGAACTTGCTACTGCTCCACATGGGCTGAAAGGGGGTAATGGGGGTCTCAAGAAGGGCCTATCAAAGGCCTATGATAAGCCTCTTTGAGCCTTGATAGGTGTAAGGCACAATATGAGGGGAATAAGCTTCAAGGGTTTGAAGCCATGGCTACCCTTGCTGTTTGCAACCTATAGACTAAAATAAAACCCTGAAAAGAATGATCAAATACCTTAGTACCAATGCCTTGAAGGTGCCTCAATAGGCCTAGAAGGTGCTCGGGAAGCCGAGGAGTGATGGGAGCTCGGGGAGATCGGATATGGCTGCCGGGATGGAGATCCAATGCAAGAAGGGAGTCGATGCGAAGCTAAGCAAGCACTAAGAAGAGCTCAAGCAATCGGAAGCCAAGCTTTGATACCAGTTGAAAGGGATGAGAGGATCGAAAGACCATGCACGAGCTATGGTGGAGAGCAAGAGCAAGAAAAGAGAGAGAGAGAGACAAATGGAACTCCAACAGTCACAATGTGCGATCGGGCCTTCCTTTATTCACTAGTCATTGAAAGAATAAAGAATAAGTGTGACGGTGACGGGCGCCCGCCACCTGCAGTGTGCAGTGCCGGTATTGTCAGTGTAGTAATACACGGGGTGGCACGGCGGAGGCGCCTTTACCCCAACATGGTGCATCTTCTTGGATTTCTCATTAGCCTTTTACTTGTAGCTTGGCAATATTGATGTATTGCTTATTCTCTTCTCTTATGAAGTTCTCTATGTCCACTAAAGTTCTCTACATAATGGCATCCTTTGCGTTGAGAGCTAGTGAGTCCATTGCTGCTATTTTGGTTTGTATTGCTCTTTCATGCTCTTGACTTCTTTTTTGAGCTCTTGTCCTTCCCATCCTTTTAGAAACTTGCATGATGATTTCCTAGCATCTAAGCCACTTGAAATACAGAGATTGATTCTAGTCTTTAGCAAGCTCCCATGCCGTAGTAAGTTTTTGAATAGAGACAATGTTAACAACAGTGATGTGTTGAAGTGGAACAAGGGTGAACCCTCTTCCTTGCCTAAAATGAGTATAATTCTAAATGTTACCATAATGGGAGTATGATTAGAAGCCACAATATCATTTCGGGACGTTACTCTATGTATATTCTCTACATCATGTGCATCCAATGCCCATTTATAAATACCATTATATGTGAACTTTTATTGAATAAAGTATAACCCTTTTCTATTCAATATGTAAATAACCCCTTTATATTACACCCTTTTGTATGTAAAAAATATATAAAAATGTATTTTAAAAATAACTTATTTTGAATCCACGTGACGCACACATATATTCATGAGTAACTTACTTGAGAATATAATCAAGTTGTCTATACTTAGCCTTCTCTGCCAACCAACACCCACCGTGAGTTACATAGAAGTTGTTTAATCTAGCAGCCCTTCGAGTTGTCTCAAGGTGTCAATTGTGCCATGTGAACTTATATCACTCTTCATTCCCTGTGAGAACTGTGTTTCATGTCACAGACAATGGTAAGTACTTGCCATGCATTCTTTTCAACCAGAATCATCATACTTGTACTATGTGACCTATCACTATCCCTACATGTCATGTTCGAGTCCCCCTCACCCCCAACATAGTGGTATCATTATCAATCCTAAGCCATAGAGTGTCCCATTGACTAGCTTCTTTCTCCTGGATCTTGCACACCTCCCATCACACCTAATGTTATTCATCCAAGATCTCCTAACTAGGAGCATAGAAGTTCCAATCAATAAGCAGGTTCCCATATAGTTTTTTTAGGGAGGGAGATTTACCTAGTTTTTCCCCTTGCAGTGGCTCCATTTCTCCTAAGGCTTGATGTTTTCCTTGTTAGTTAGTTTGTTCTCTTGTATGTCCTTGTCCTTTCCTTTTTGTCTCCCATCTTTAGCAATGTGATGCTTATCCTCCCTTCCACAAGCTTTAGGTACAATTTCCTTAGTTTGTGCTTGCTCCTTCCTTTGATTCTTTGAAGGTTCCTTCTGCAAGCTACCTTCTTTCTCCACCATGCCTACTTTGGGTTCGGTCTGCCTCCATGATTAGACTCTTGCTCTACCATCTTGCTTTGGCCATTTCTAGCAAATTTCCCATTAGCATGATAGTTGTAGTTGGCATTAAGAAAAGGTGAGAACTTAACATTAAGTACAAGCTCCAACTTAGGTGGTTCATTTCTCCAATCCTAAAGGATTCATGCTCTAATTGAAGGCTTGAGAAGTCCCAAAGGTAACCGAGGAGAGTGAGTATAGTACCCTTCCTAGTAGCACTACGATGAATGAAGCTTCCTCTGCAAGCCAAAGAGTTAGGTCTAGAAACTCAATCCAGACTAAAGCATTTGTGAGCCAAAACTCCTTTTGGGGAGAAAAAGGATAACCAAGGAAAGGTGTATACCAAATTTCCCTATATCTAACAATAGAGCCAGGTAGCCAGGCTCTCTCAACCTTGGAGCTGAGCACCACAAGGAAGAAGCATATGCCAAGAGATGGAAGATGCACCACAAACAAAGAACACCAAAGGAAAGAAGAAAGGCAAGCAGCCAAGCTACAAATTGCAGTCTGACATAGAATCTGCAACCGATCTCAAATGAGTATTAGAAGAACGAATTCTAGGACGCAAAATTGAATTCACCTTAGGTGAAATTCTTGGAATTGCCAAACGTGAATTCCATGATGTAATTATTAATGTAATCAAAAGGAAAAGACAATATGCTGGTGATGAAGCTGAAGAAACAGTGCATGCTTTTTTGCAAGTTCTTTGAGTTTTTGTGCAGGATGAAGAGAAGCTGACTTCACAAGGAATTCATCTTGAAGCAGTTAAAGAATTAATTGCAACAATTGAAGCTGAAGATAAAGAAAACATGAATGCAAAAATTAAAGAAGTGAAAGCTGAAAATGTAATGGTTGGCTGGTCCAAACCAGTTGGGCAGCCCACCTCTCAAAAAGAAGGCCGTCTATAAGACATGCATAAGGAAGAAGAGACTCAATTCATTCCAAGCAGTCACTACTCCCGTACGCATTGGGCAAGAGCAACAATGGAGATAGTCATCAAAATTGGAGAAAAATAAACACCATGTATTGTACTCTTAGACCATGGCTCAGAGATAAATGTCATGGCAAGGAGTCTCTATGAAAGTAGCGGATGGCCCATCGATGTTGATTCAGGTTGACAAATGAGAGCTGCAAACAACTCTTCTAGAGAGTTATATGCTGCATGTCCTAATGTACAGGTAACTATTGGAGACATAAAAGACAAATTTCACTTTTTTTTTCAAGACTCTTGTAGTTACCCTATCATTCTTGGGACACCTTACATTTTTTAAGCCTACTTGGAAATAAAAGCTCTTGATTATGGTTCTTCCTATGCTCGAATCCGAAGCAAGGATAATGAACGAGCTATCCAATTTCTTACTGTGTGTGTTAACCATCATTGAAATAGAGATTGACTGCGTGATTATCCTGTGCCTCCTAATGCCCGAGAATTCAAGGGTTTTCGAGCTGCACTACTATAAAAGGAGGCTATGGTAGTGTGTCATGTAAAAAGATTGAACCTCCTCATGCAACAGAAACTGTGTCTCTAGCAAATTTATATGTATGTACATCCAATAGTATGGGCTGTTATAAGTCTCTTCCAGTTATGACTAAGGCTGAAAGAAAATATTTATGTCATGTAAAAAGGGAACTGAAAACTTATGACATGATGGCTGAAAATGAAGATATTTCAGGTATTTTTTTAAAACTAATTATTACTGACACATTGGCTGAAATATATGCAGCTACTCATGCAGAAAATTAGGCTGAATATCACTTTGGAGAAGTATGTACATTGGATTTTTATCAAACAATTCAAGAATTTGTTGAATAGAAAGACAATGATTTACTCAACAAGGTTGAAGCACAAGTGGAGACAAAATACAAGACAGTGGATAAGAAAGTGAAACCTATGGTAGTCCCATTGCCTCTTGAAAGTGAAGGGCTTGTTGATAGGGCAGCAAATCAGCCAAGTCTTCGTGATCCTTCCAACATTGGTCACAAGTTCACATCTAAAAGTGCATTTCAACCAAGTGAAATAGGCTATGCGGATCCAAATATTGTGGCTCCTATGGTCATTTTTACAATCCCACATGTGCCTTGGAACCTCAAGCCCATTCCCGTTCCAAGGGCGGATCTGCCCAAATTATTGGAACTTCTAAATGAGAAGATCAAAATGAAGATTTTAGAACCTTCTTCAACACCTTACTCAAACCGATGGTTTAGTGTGCCTAAGAAAAATGGAACTTTACAATTCATTCAAGATCTACAGCCTATCAATCATGTCACAACTTTGCTAAAGCTTTTGCAGGTAGAGCAATTTATTCTATGGGCAACCTATATTCACGATATGACCAATTTCAACTTTCATTAGAAAGCCGAGACATTATCACAATGAAGACACCTCTTGGCTTGGTCCGCATGTGCACTCTACCACAAGGTGCAACAAACTCCGTAGCCCATAGGATGAATGCCATGCACAAAGTCTTAAGGGACTTTATTCCACAACTTACTCTTCCATTTCTTGATGATGTACCTATCAAGGGATGTGAAGTCAATGAAAAGAATGAGGAGCTTGACGAAGACGGTTGCAGGACATTTGTAGTTAACCATATTCATGATTGTGACAGGATTTTGACAAGGCTAGAAGAGGTACATCTTACCCTTTCTGGAGCTAAGTCGAGTTTTGGAGTAGAAGAAGTCCTAGTGGTTGGTCATCTATGTGGCCCCTATGGATGCAAACCTTCTCCAATCAAGATAGATGCCATCAGCAGAATGCAAGAAAAATGCACAAATGTTTCAGAGGTGAGAAGATTTCTTGGCGCATGTGTATTCTATCTCATATGGATACCACATTTTACTCATGTAGCTGAAAATCTTTATCAATTATTAAGAAAAGGCCAAAGTTTCTCTTGGAATAAAGAGCATACTCTCACTATGCGTAAATTAAAGAAACTATTAATTTTAGTCCCCACTCTCAAAAGGGCCGACTATTCAAATGGTCAACCCATCATCCTTACTGTGTATACAAGTCCCATTGGGATAGGATGGGCTATTGGCCAAGGGGATCTTGAAGGTAACATGTATGCTATTTATTTTGGAGCAAAAGTTCTCAATGAACGTCAAAGAAGGCATGCACAAGTAAAAAGGAAATTGTGGGGAGTTGTAACAGCATTAAAGTGTGATTGTGAATACTTTATAGGTGCTTCCATAGTGGTAGAAACTTATTGTCTTCCACTCTTGGGCATGAATGCCAACTACTCTACACCTGACATTGCTATGCTAAGATGGATTGCATATATTAAGTCTGTCAACCCCGAATTAAAGCATATTATAGGAAAGGCGAATCTAGTTTTTGATATGCTATCACATGCAAGATATGACAATGAAGAAGAGCTTATGGAAGAAGGTGAAGCTAAAGAATCTATACTTGCTGAATTTCATTGCATGGCTGCTGAAAATACCTTTTTAGTTACTGCATATAGTGGTCCAAAGCTGAAAACAATAGGATGGTCAACTAGAAGCTAGCATGCTCATTGCATTGCTCAAGTTCTAGTTCATTTCCTTGAAGAAGATTGACTAAAGATCAGCCAATATTTGAGCATAATGAAGAAGAAGGAGACTTGGACTGGTGAGGAGTTCAAGCATATCAAGAGGAAAGCTTATGGCTTTTTTCTTAAAGAAGGATATCTATGGAAGTACACAAAGAAGAAGAAAGGAGCGCCTGTCCGAGTTTTAGGTAACAAAAGATTGAAACAACAAGTAATGAAGGAATTTCATGAAAGCCTGTGGGCTGGCCATACAGGCATATGGGAAACCTTTAGTAAAGTCCAAGAAAAATATTGGTGGCAAAACATGTATCGGGACATAGCACATTTTGATGAAACTTGTTATGTATGTCAAATGTATTCTATGGTCAAGCATCGAGATGGGTTACAATCAACTTATCCTTTGTCTATACTTTATAGATGGGTTATTAATCTTGTAACCATGCCTACAAGAATATGGAATATGCGGTATTTAGTGCTTGCAAGAGAGGATCTAACCAATCAAGTTGAAGGCAAAGCCTTAACAACCAAATCCACTCAATCTGTTTGTCATTTTTTACTTGAAGAAGTGTTTTGTAGATATGGTTGTGTGGGTACAGTAACTATAGCTAGAGGAGAATTCGATGCTAATGAGGCATGCAACTTCTTTTCTCAATTGGGTATCAAGTTGGCTTTAACATCATCCTACAACCGTGAAGGCAATGGAAAGAGTGAGAGAGGTTATCAACCTATTCTCAAAGCTCTAGCAAAGTCTTGTAGAGATAAGCGAAATCGCGTGATGCATGATCATTGTTTTCAAGTAGTGAACAGCACTTCGAAAGTGGGAGATGAAGAAGGAGTGATCTGGCAGGATTCTGGCTAGGTGTCCTGGTATTTAACCCCCCTTTTGAAGCCATTGAAAGCATCAAATTGGAAATCTGAGCAGCATAGAGGAAGGTATTATTTTTTACACGTTTTTGTTTATTAGAGTTATATTTTATCATAATGCTGAAAGAAACTGACAGGCTTTATCTCTGTTAGTATTCTTCCATATTTTCTAATTCTTTTTGGGAGTATTCTTCTACAGCTTCAATCTTGTCGAACCCCTTCACTTCCATCTACTCCGCTCCTTGAATCTACCTACCTGCCGTCTCTTATCTTCAAGAACTTGGCTTGAAACCTTCAACCCTTCTCTTATCTCTACCATCTCCGAAGTCTAAGCTCTTGAACCCCCATACATGCTTCTCTTGCCAAACCCCTGTGGTGACCTTCAACCCTACGCACTACGACAACGTCACAAAGCATGGTTTCTTCAAGGTAGTGTAAAATCAGTTGTACATCCCTTCTGTTTTTCTTCTCTCAGAGCACACATAAATACAACCTAAATACATAGTAACCAAAGCTTTATATGGCAAATTTTCATGCCCATTCAGCTGCTACACGTATTTCACTATTGTAGATATTCCATTACTACAACAAAATAGAGTTTACACTAATATAGAAATGGATAATCATGATGACTTTCATGGGAAACCAAGTTGGTGGCATAGATGCTGCTGAATTCACATGTTTTCTCATCAAGCACAAAAATTACCTCTTAGAGCATTACACAGAACAACTCATAACTTTCTAATCGGATCTTGAAGTGCCAAGCTTTAAAAAGGAAAGTTGTATCTCTTTTTCCAATCTGTAACTCTCCAGAACAACTCAGAGCCAAATTCTTTGATCTACTATCATGAAACAACTCTACACAACCTGAGGAGTTCTAAATTTACTACTGCTCTATATAGCAAACACAACTTCTTTGTTACAAAAGGACAAAATTGCAAATGGGAAGACACTTTCTCTGATTTTAGATTGTCATTTTAGCATACCAGCAGATACATCTCAACATATCTTGATTTGATAAAGAGTTGTGGGAGCTTCGAACTTTATGAACTTTGATTCATCATTTTCCTGGCTGCAAATCCTTCCAAATTTTCACTAACTTGAGCCCATGCATTTAACATCTGTCCATAATATATATTCTCTATCACATACCTAGTTTCAGATGTAGAGACTCTTTACTTCCATTCTTCTCTCCTGTATGGGAAGCCTCACGCAAACAACTAACACACATCATTTTCAACACGATGAAGAACAACCCTATGATGTCTTTCACTCATAACCATACCACAGAACAAATCTGTATACTCTTTGCCCCACTCACCAGTAGAAGAAATCAAGACAAAATGAATACTCTTATTACCATCATCTGAAAATTCAGAATTTACATTAGCCCATTGACTTCAACAGCCCTACCATCCAGCTCCATAGCTCCCATAACTTTAGCTTCATGATCTCTTTCTTCTAAAAACTTGTTCTTCTTATTCTAAGTGCCAAATTTCTCCCTTCTCTCTTGACTGCAAGATTCTTCTCTCTCTCTCTCTCTCTCTCTCTCTCTCTCTCTCTCTCTCTCTCTCTCTCTCCCGTTGATTGTATTGTGTCAAACCCCTCTCTTCTTTTCTTCTCTTTGAAAAAAAAAACTCTTCACGTTTTTGCTTTTTCCTCTATTTTACCAAGATGCCCCCCCTTACTTCCCCTTAGTTGCTAGATGGCAAACATGCCCATGCCCATGCTCTCTCTCTCTCTCTCTCTCTCTCTCTCTCTCTCTCTCTCTCTCTCTCTCTCTCTCTCTCTCTCTCTTGCTGATTGTATTGTGTCAAACCCCTCTCTTCCTTTCTTCTCTTTGAAAAAAAAACTATTCACGTTTTTTCTTTTTCCCCTATTTTACCAAGCTGTCCCCCTTGCTTCCCCTTAGTTGCTAGATGGCAAACATGCCCCTTGCCACGTACAATTTCACTCAGGGACTCAAAATGGAAAGGGAGAACACGTTCCCTTCTCTTCCTACATAAGGCGCATGTCTCAAAACTGAAATATGACAACCATGTGTTGAACATGCACGGTACCACTTAGGATTTCCATTTATAAACCCGACTCTGGATAAGTGTTAGAAAGATAGAAAAATTATATTTGCATGTGTTATCCCACTTGACTCCATGCAGCACCATGTCCCCAGTCACTCATTTTCATCCACCAACAATCCATCTCCTTGAGAAGTACCTATCGACAAGCATACTCACGATACAAACTCACCTCCTAGTGTATCTCGTATATGAAGTGGAGATTGCGGGGCCCATCCATATGCGATGCATGTTCTTCTTAGAGCACTTCATGAAAACCTTGAAGGGATTTGTGCGACCATGAACTTGGCCAAAAGATAGCATGACTGAAGGTTCGCTAGTATCAGAGGCATTAGTGCATATTTCGGGGTGGCTACCGACAGTGGATTCAAAAAACAGTATACTATGGTCACTAAAGGATGATGATAGACTAATTAGAGATGTGGTAGTTAGAAATGGAGTAGAAAAAATGATGGATATTTCCATGGAGGAGAAAGTGAATTGTTTTTGTATGTTGCATCATGCATCTATGGAGAAATGGCTCGCTACATATGAGAAAACAAAAAAAGATGGAGAAAAAGCACGATCGGAATTTTGATAAAGTACATGCCATCAACAAATTTGATATCCTGAGGGCATGGAGGAGATGCCATGGTTTATATCTATGTGGTGGTTACATAGAGCTTTGATTGCAGCTTCTCGTGAAGAGGTGGAGGTCTCTATGGAGGAGTGGAAATTCTTAAGGAGATGTATTCTGAAGATGACTGCATGCTTTATGTGCTATCATATCTAGATTTTATGCACAACAACTAATATAACGATTTTGATGTATAGTACCAAATCTAGAGTGTGGCATGGTTGCACAGGTGACATTTCCATATTGAGTGCATTGATAAAATGTGCTCTAGAATGGATTATGGCATCATGGCAAAGTTTAAGCAAGAGAGCCAGCTGTGGGCCATGGATTAGAATACCATAGTAGATGAAATGGAGTATTTTGGAAACTTGCAAAGTATTATTTCAATGGATTATCATAGCTTCTCCATGATTATGCTCAATGTATAGTGGTTAAAAGTGATATTGGAAGGAGTTGGGGCAACCATTCGGCATCTAGATTTTTAGAAATAGATTCCAAAAAAAGATGGACAAATCTACATGACACCTTTGTCCTATTGGGTCATTGTGAATAGGTGCATGACCAATTTTTTGAATGTTTCCATGACACGCAATAGTCATAAATATTGATTCACTCTTACATGTGATATTGAACAGGTAATCTTTTATCCAAATCCCGGACAACCTCCATGGTGATATATTGTGCCATTAACTCCTCAGAGTGCATGAGTGTATAATGAAAGCACTATTCCCAGTGTAGACAAGGAGAGTGTACATGTGGAGGGTTTGATATTATAGAGGGTGAAGGGTGAAGGGCGAAGAGAGCATGGAGCACGTAGAGGGAGACATGCATGGGTAACACAAACAAAGAGACATGAGGCCAAATAATTTTTTTGAGAATAAAGTGGACTCTTCTTTCTATAGTGACCTATTTATAGACCTTCCAATGCATGCCAAGCTATGCTAAGAGATTGACATGGGGCTATAGGCCGAGTCGTATTTGTACTCGCTTGCTAAATTCATTGATGATTTGATTTTAAGGGTACTTTAGTATATGCATTTTAATTATCATCCTTTTTTAAGAGTTATATCGTCATGCTTTACCTATATCCTTATATTGATTATGATAACATCATTTTTTGTCTGTATAGGTTACCTTTGATAATACCTAGAGAGCAGAATGAGTCGACAAATGACCAATGAGGAGTTGCAAGAAATAATCACACATATGTCTTCAAATCACATTGCCCGATTTAGAGATATGATAGACCAAGAGCTATCACAGACATCATTAGGCTCCTATACTTTAATTCCAGTAGACAAGGTCAATGCTCTAGACTGGCTCCAAATGAAGGGAGTGATTCTGGGGAGTATTGTAGAGATGTGGATGTTGTGAGCTCATGGTCCATTACAAAGAGGGTTGCTACTCCTCGCTCTTGTACTAGTTCTAAAAGTTGGTGGCTCAAATGGGTGTTGTGGAGGCACCGATGTAGTATCTTTGTCTTGTTGTTTTGGTGGATACTTGTCATCTCCAAGATTTGTCATACTTGTAGAGATATCTACTCCCGTGACTTCAGATTTCACTCAATCATTCACAAGTGGCACCCCTATGGATGCTACTTCAAGAGATGCTACCCCCAAAGGTATACCAAATGAATAGGGATGTCTTGATTATGTCTAAGAGCATGGTCATAGGTGGGAGAGGATGCACCTTAGACATACCCTGATAGAGTATGGATACCTTGTAGATGACACGACATGTGCTATAATCATGAATGATGAGGAGAGGAGGGTGATGTCTCACATGAGAGAGTTATGCCAACAAGTTTTTAAGCACAATGTTTTGGACCATTGGAAGAATATACACGAGGGGAGCAAGGACTATGTAGTGGCATCATTGCATGAGGAGTTTTCGGTACTTACAATGGCAAAGAGGTTTTCCAATGTGTGGATGATGGAGTGTATGTGTATATACATGTCACATAGACAATCAGACGCATGCAAAGCCCAAGTGGCCAGACACAAGGATTGGAAAAGACTTAGGGAGGAGGCTACAAATTCTTTGGGACGATAGCACTAGTAGCACACAGCGTGAGGCAGCAAAGGCATGATTGGAGGTAGGGATAATGCATCATCTAGGGAGTGGAGGCCACAGGAGTTACTGGAGGACTTTGTAAGTTTTCTTTTGGTTCTTCTTGCTTTCTTATTTGGAATATCACTTGTACTAATAACCATGCTTTTAATGATGATATTATGTTTTCTTTGTAGCACTCCATCACAAACCGCAATCCCATAGGTTTGGAGACTCAATATGCAAAGAGACATAGTCTCACTGCACTTATTGATAGATTGTATGTGTGCAACAACCCAGTATAAGTCACTAATGTTTCTTATCTGTAGTCACATCTTTTTTTAATGATGCATTATGTATGGTGGACTAATGTCTGGTTATTTATTTTGCATAGTCCGTTTGATGCTTCTTTGCATCAAGACAAGCTTTTAGATGGTGACGATCTGTAGCACATGCTTGGATTCGTGGAGTGTGCATTATCTTCTTTTTTGCTCATATGGTCTGTGCAAACCTCTTTCATGTAGCATTCCTTAGATATAATTATTATCCTTTGTATAAAATTGTACTTTGTGATACATATAGATTTTCATTTCTTTTTTGGCTCTCCTCTCCATGGTTCCATGTAATTTCATGAGTTGTCATCACCAGCCTTATACTTATTTTATGAGTTATTAATCTTTTGGTTTTAAGTAGTTTTTGCACTTGTCTTGATGACAATTGCGTACACAATATATAATTGCTTTGCATAATATTATACAAAGCAATATATAATATTATGCAAAGAAATATATAATTGCTTTGCATAATATTATACAGCACCAACTTTTTTCCTCTGTAACACTCGTTATTTCCATCACTAATTTACTACATGCATCAATGTTTGCATCACAGAGCATTTATATTTGCATTGCTTTCGTGATGCTATTTGTGATGAATTTGTAGAGATACCTATACCAATGCTTTTAGTGATGATGGGGGTAAACTTTTTTGTGAACATTTGCATCACTTTAAACTTTGGTATGTGGCATATATCTCATACTGTAGACTTTGGTAAGCATACAAACATATTTCGAATTGGGAGTGCCACATACCCAATGAAAAAAATAGCAAGTAGATGATGATATTTGAAAAATAGAAGCATTAAAAATTTTGCTATCTTAGTTTTGACCATTAGCTCTACCTGCTCATGGAGTGAGAGTTTGGAAGGGAGGAAGTCATGGATCCTTCTCTAGACATTATCAATTCCTATGATACTCTAGCTTGAAAATGTTATTGCATGTGTGAACCTAAAAATATTTTCTATCATGTTTGCATTTTGGTTTAATTCTATTATTTTTAATTCATATATGATGTGCAACCACCTTCATAACCTCTAAGGAACATTGATCTCAGTAGAATAGAACCAACTCTTAACACATCAATAGTTAGAGTGCCCAAGCATGGATGCAAAAGGACCCAAGAAGTTGATGTCAAACTCAAATCCATGACTTCTAACATTATACACAGGATGGAGATGGCAAAGCAAGGAAAGGACATGTGATTGGAGGTGCTAGAGTAGGGAAATGAAAAGTGTCAAAAGAGACTTTGGAGACCACATTGGAAGCCACCAATGTCATAGAGCTAGCTTTGTTGTAGAGGTCGTCTAGTGTATAGATCAACTTGTAGACCAATTTTAAAAAGAGCTTAATCAACATAATGTTTCTTGTTGTAAAGTCAGAGTGTACACTCACGCCACGATATCATATGTTCTTTAAGATACTATTGTCTTACAATTTCAATTGCTACTTAAATGTGAATTTCAATCTTCTTTAATTCCCAATCTTAGAATCTAAATGATGTTGATTAATTCTAATTGACAACATTATAAGGCATTGGAATCTAATCTTGCACTTCAAGTGCTATTTTTCAAAAAGTAAATCCAAATTCAAAATCTGCACTTGATATATGTGTCATTGCAATAACTTTGGTAGCCTTCAAATGGCTTAAGAATAAGCACACATTTGTTTGAATGGCAAGAACCATGGTATTCTGAGGTAGAAGTGTTGATGTCACATGCGAAGAACAATCTTTTTTCAATACACTCTAGGAGACATCCCTTGATTTTGGGAAAAGAGCATTGAGGGCGAAATCCAATCATAAGGAAGCCTTGGACTGGGGGAGGTGCAAGATGGATGCTATTCTTGCACTATTGTCTAGAGTACTAGATAATGGAGCTAAGTCAAATTTGGTGGACTTGGACGTGTTGGAATTGAGATGTCATATTGCCATTGGATACATGCATGCATATGATTACATATAGGAGATGTATAAAAAAAGGTTTTGTGATGCAATTGATTGTTGCTCATCGGTGCTTGGATTGAGTCATATACAATTAATAAAAAACATAAATAAAGTGGTCTTTGTATGCTTGCTTCATTGTAAGAAAGAGTGCAGCTATGTTTACTTACCATCCTATTGTCAATACATTGCTCCACCCTCCTTGATTATATGGGCATATTCATAATGTTTTGTATGGCACATGTTCTCTAAGGGTTTTTTTCCAATAATGTACGATATTTCAAGGAAAAAAACTTTGCAACATAACGTGATTGTGTGCTATCTTTGAAAAATAATACAACTTGCAATTTTTCTATAACTTAATGTACATGTGAAGATAGCATATCATGTAAAACAAGTATGCACGTGTACACAATGTAGTAAAAGCAAGTATGTTGAATTGAATTAAGGCCTCTTTCTATGCATGTTGATATCTAATGTTGCAATAAAAAGTCCATTTGGTTTGCATTTCATGTATATGTAAATATAGTTGTAATGACTATGGAAAAGAAAATTACATGCAAGTTTTGATCCTCGCTAGGTGTGGGGACAGGAAGTTTGATCATTTTTGTAAGCCTACACTATCATTGCATGAATTCACACACATTCATAAAAGTATATGTACCTATCTCCCATATAGATGAGCAACCCACATATACTGATAATAATTTCAAACCAAGGTCTTACTTAGAAAAGTATAATGCCTAACAAAAGTTGTCTCCATATATGCCCTTCTTCATCATGGATCTAAAAACTATGTTGAGGCACCCTGATATGTTCCTTAAAATAGAGGGTTGTAATACAGCCAATAGGATGGGAGAGATGATCATGTACAAGCCTTCATGTGAATGAGGGGTTCAATTTTGACTATGGAACTTTGGTCTATGTTGTGTTTGCATTAATGTGCAAAGGGAGTTCCCCTTCTCTTGAGCATGTCTCTATGTATAGGATGGGGATGTACTATAATGCACCCTTTTACATATCACCATCATCTAATTTAAACATATATGCTTGTCTTCATCATGGTTAAGAATTTGGATAAAGTCATTCACAGCTGTCATAAATATAGTTGCCCCCATCGTTGTCACATGGCTTCTATGCAGGTGTATGCTACAAGGTCCCAATTGTGTAGACCATCTCATTTTTCTTGTGCTTGAGGCTTCTATTATGTAGGTGTATGTTACAAGGTCTCAATTTTGTAGACTAGCTCATTTTTCTTGTGCTTGAGGCTAACCATTTGAAAGGACATGAACAATTAAAAGACTTTACCCTTTGCATGGAAAACCATTTTAGGGGATGTATATATGCTCCAGAAAGATGGTATTGGCTTATATGCATATGTAGATTGGTTGGATAATATGCAATAAAATTTTCTCTTAGCCCTTGGTTAGATACGGAGCCCTTAAAGGGCATGATTAGCCCTTGGCCACCACTTCAGGTGTGCTTGAATTAATAAGAGATGGATTCATTTTTTGCAAAAGTGTAAGGTTTTATGGTTAGGGTATGATGTACTCTAGCTTTGGTTGATGAGAACTATAAGAGGGATTTTTATTGATTACTAATATGGATAGACATACTAGGAAGATGTATGATGTGTATCTCATGTAGAATCATTATGGAACATTATAGCTTTTATATCGCATGTAGAATAATTATGGAACATTATTCTTTGTGTGAAGAATGGATAGCAAGGATTGATACTTTGGTTAGGTCATTGAAACATGAAAGTTTGGCCTTGTTGAAAGTCAAAGTGGAGCTACATGATCATGATTAGATTAATTTCTATTTATATTGCTTTGTAGAGGTGAAGTCAAGAAGAGAAGATGTGGTGCTTCTCTTGGTTAAATGGAACCTCAAGCCTCTTCAACTTTGGTTGATGGGATTTGTGACGCATTGGCCATACACGTCATTCTAGACAATGCATTTATCAATAACACTTGTAAAGATGCCCCAATATTTCTTGCATGTCAAAAAGTAGCTAGTGTATTGTAGACATTAGACATGAATATACTCTTCTTTTAAGAGACTAGTGAATATATAGCTAGTGATTAATAAACTCTTCTTTTGGGAGACTAGAATATGACCCTTTACTGAGATGATAGCCTATATTATAACCTGCACCAAGCCTCGTCTATAATTCACAAAGGAAAGTTATCTTGGGACAATCTAGATTCAAAATATCACCTCATGGATTTACTGAATGGCAAGTGGCATAGCTCTCCTTTTATTTAGCATAATTGGCATCAATGTTATACTTGGATAGCTACCCACTCAGACAAAATGTATGTGGCCTTAAATGGTTGTACCTAGATTAAACAAGGTGTGAGATTCCACATAATTGGCATAATTGGAATCAAGGTTATACTTGGACAGCTACCCACTTAGATAAAATGTATGTGTCCCTCAATGGCTATACCTAGATCAAACAAGGTGTGAGATTCCACATCTTGTTCAAAGTCTTATGAAAATCCTCCCATTATTCATGCAAGATTCTTACCATTAGACAACACTAAAATTATTATTTTCCCTTTCAAATTGAAGTTGTCCTTTGTTCAAAAGGAGAGCTTCTTGGAGGGATTTTGAACTATGTAGACCTTAATTGTAGACCCTAGTTTGATCAATAGTTTTCAAACTATATTGTGGTAGTGAAATCTATATTAAAAATGCTACAATAGAGATATACGTACAACATAGCTGTAATCTACTACTTCAAGCTTTTGAGATGATCTACTATAGTATCTATGATGCTCAAAACCACTTCTATTATAGGGCACTATGGGCCAAAATTTAGAAAGCATTATTTCTTGACATTGAGGATGATTTTAGCAACTGGTGGCTAGTGTGTGATATGTAGAAGACATCTTGTGGATGATTGTAGCTACACTGATGTGTTCACCAATCATGAATTGTAGAATCATACTATAAGTTTTATAGGTGCTATATAAGGAAAAGTTCAATTTGGATCATTTGTTTTATTTTTTTGGTTAGACCTTTCACTTAGGAGAACTTTACTATGTTCCCAAAAGTATAAAGAAGACTACATCGCTAGGACTAGATAGCGTCCTAGTGGAGTTCTTTCAAGCCATATAGTGAAAGTGTGCCAGTATTATAATCAACTATTTTAGAATCTTAGGAGTACTCTAGGGGATGTCAATGAGGGCTTGATTATTCAACTTCTTTCAAGTTTGAATATAAACATAAAACAAGGCAATAGAAGGTATTCACCATGTTAGAAATCTATTAGATAGTGATGTAAAAATAGAAGTCGTATTGATAATGTAAAAGAAAAGGCTTAAGTAGCCCCAATTCATGTTGGAGAGAAATTATATTTTCCATTGTTGGATGGAATTTTGATATTGGAATGGTAAGCAAAGGTAAATATAGTTCAATAGAGCAACTGCAAGTCAAAGTTGTGGAGAAACAAAGAAAGAAATATGGAATGAAAATCATTACTATTGGATGTTCAAAGAAAATATAGTATGTATGTGGAAGATGGAAAACCAAAGGCAAAAAGAGAAATCATATTGAATGCTGGGTTGTGGATAACAATAAAGTGAAAAACATGATGTTGACAAAATGACTATAGATCATAGTCATCTCTCATTATCTTGGAATACTCCATGAGGCTGTTTCGAATCAACTCACCCTCCTTGTGTTGACTTGCCATGAATATCTCATCATCCTAGTCAAAATCCACATGCTCATTTCCTAACACATCCTCCTCCTCATGCTCTATTAGTATATTGTGTAGGATGTAATGTGCATTTATAATCTTGGGCAAGGGATGCAAGTCATGGTTTTGAATGATTTTGTTAAGGTAAAGCTAGGATCACTTGAGCCTACCAAAAGCGTGTTCCACCACAATTCTTGTGGAGGATTGCATGTAGTTGTAGTTGCACTTGAAATCATCTATGAGCTTGTCCCATTGAAAATGTTTTATCAACCACAAGAGAATAGGATACCCACCATTGTTGGACAATGTATTCCCTAATTCATAGATCCCCAAATTCAAATTGGGCACCTATCAATCTTGTTTGGTCATGGCAAAGCTTGAAGAAAGTGGAGTTTCCTCATCACTCTAGTGTTGTGAGAAAAGCCTAGCCACCTAATGTTCACATTGGGAAAATACCTACCTACATCTACAATTCCTTGGACAATCAGGTTATAACATTCTCACTTATTGTACTAGTTGGCACCATTCTCAAGGGGAGGCCAGTCTAACTTCAAGTGGGTCACATCTGTTAGATATGATCAATGCCCCACCCTCATTAGGTGCTACCAATGATCCATGGTGCTCAAAGTTGTAAGGCCCCCATTATGAGCAGAAGCTAAGTGTGAGCACGGACATTGGTGGAGTCCTGACTTGTATATCAGATGAGGTCTATGTGACCAGATGGCAAAAAGGTGACCATTGTGGGTCTAATCTTTGGGTTAGACGGAGAGGTTAAGTTGGTAGCAACTCGAGGCACATTGCATTGAGTTGCGTGGTAAGGGAGTTAAAAGGGGCCCCTATTGTGGGGTTCGGGTCCCAAGGGGGCCGCTAGCCCCCCTGGCGGGGGTCCGGGGGCAGCGCCCCCGACCCGATGGTAAAGGAAATATTCCCTGGAATATTCCATGGCCGACTAGTGGAGGCTCATATGGTAGGTCCAACCTAACAACCTTCGCAGGCTATAAAAGCTAAACCCCTTCACAGCCATCACTCACTCATCTTTCACCCAGTCAAAGTTGTTATTCCAGCTAGCCTTAAGCTCTTCACCTATCTTCTGTCTAGATCGCCATCTAAGCTTCACACAGTGGAAGCGCACGGGTGGACAGAGCCATCTTTGTATCAGTTGTTTGGAGTTAAAGAATTTACTGATTCTCCTCCTATCTGTTGTGTACTCTCTATCTCTTTCTCAGATTCTGTTCGTTGCACCGTGTAATATTTTACATGGTATCAGAGCTCAGGGGGCTCTAGAGATCGGAGAGCGTGCAAGAGGGAAAGGCTTCAATAGCAAAGAGAAACTATGTCGACTTCCGGAAGTGGTGCAGGAGGTGGTGTTGTTGTATCGGCTATTCAAACACTGAGGATTCGTCCACTAACCTTCAGCGAAGGCAAGTTAGATGGTACAAACTACACCTTGTGGAAGTTCAAAATTACAACTATCCTTGATTCTTATGAGCTTCTAGAGACTGTGCTGGGGACTGACGCAGAACCACAGTCTACCCCCAACCCATTAAATCCTAGTGTAATGATTCCTTCGAATGCAGATCTTCTACGAGCTTGGAAATGAAGGAATGTAGATGCATTGTGTGCCTTAGTTACAAGCTGTTCTGACAGTGTTTTGACTCTGATTCAGCATACAACCAAAGCGTCAGATGCTTGGAATGTACTAAGAAGTCAGCATGAAACACGAAACCAAATAAGGATTCAAAACTTGGAGAATTAACTAGCAGCGGAGAAGTTTGCTGAAGGAGAGACGGTTGAAGCATTCATCACTCGGATTAAGAATCTGCGCGACCAGATGGCTGGTGCTGGGATACAAAAGACTAGCGAAGAGCTAGCTCGGAGGTGTCTTCGGATTTGTCCACAAAAGTTTGATGGACTAGTAACTGCCCTTAATACTCAGGTGAGACCTCAAGCTTTGACTTTTGAGGAGTTTTGTGCATTATTAATGGAGGAGGAGTTGAGGCTGAAAGCCCGAGAAGGAAGCAACAATGGAGATGCTACATTCTTTGCCAATGCAAAAGGCAAAGGTGTTTCCTCCACCAAAAATGATGGTGACAAAAAGAAGAAGGGCGGCAAGAAGAAGTTTCAAGGAGAGTGCTTCTACTGCAAGAAGAAAGGACATGCAATTGCAAATTGTCGTGTCAAGAAGGTAGATGAAAAGAATGGTAACCTTAAAAGTAAAGGAAAAGAGACAGCCAATACAACTGAAGCAGAGTTGGAATTATTCATGGCGACCATTGAGGAAGTGTGCTCCTCGGCACAAGAAGAATCTACCACTGACTCATGGGTGTTGGATAGTGGGGCCTCCCATCACATGACCAACAAGAAAGGTCTATACATTTCTATGCAGCCTCTACAAGAATCCATCACTGTGACGGTTGGAAATGATACTAAATGCCCTGCTGCGGGCACAGGTACTATTTCTTTTGTTGCTGCAAATGGTGAAGTCAAAAAGCTTTCAAATGTGTTGTTTGTTCCCGAAATCGGAAGAAATCTCTTATCAGTTTGCTGCCATAACTGATCTTGGTCATGAAGTGAGGTTCAAGAAGACAGGTGCAGAAATTATTGATAGTGTTGGCACAATTGTTAGCAAAGGAGAAAGAAGGAACAACCTGTATGAGCTAAGTGCTCTTATAGCCACCGCTGGAGTGGGCACAAGTAAGCTTTGGCATGAAAGGTTTGGACACATTGGATTTGCAGTATTGAAGGAGATGCAAAAGCAAGGTATGGTTGCTCACCTACCTACAATAACTGAATTGAAGGAACCATGTGAAGCTTGTATGATGGGCAAGCAACAGAGAAAGGCATTTCCACAAGAAAGCAAGAATAGAGCACATGCTCCTCTAGAGTTGGTGCATGCTGACTTGTGTGGTAAGATGCCTACACAGTGTCAAGAATCGCGTGGTGGAGGGGGTTGCTCAAGATGTTGCGCCGAACACACACAGAATGCACAAGGAGAAGCTCACTCAAGAGACAAGAAGAGAGATGGAGGCCAAAACGTTTTCTTGCTGATTTCTTCTTCTTCTTCCACACTTTTTACAATGTACACAAAGTATAGATAAGATACAACATAAAAGGAAAGTGGCCTACTAAGTCAAACAATGCATAACCGACTACACTAGTCGAATGGCGCTATAACTATGCCAGCTGTAAATAGGTGTAACAACCTGAATATAATAAGTAATGAGTCAGTGGCCATGTGAGAGTCATAATGACCACCGACGTGCTAAGTGTAGACGTGTGGACCCATCTAACCAGGCGGTCCATCATCCATGTCCACATGTGTTGAGCTTGCCATCTCAACACTCCCCCTCAAGCTCAACTGCATCTCTGCAACTCCAAGTAAGCTTCGAAACTTTTGAAGCTTCTCTGTACCCAATGCCTTCGTGAAGATATCAGCTATCTGATCCTGTGTGTTGACATACACCAAGTCAATCTCACCTGCTAGTACCTTCTCTCTCACAAAGTGGTAGTGTACCTCAATATGTTTTGTCCTGGCATGGAACACAGGGTTCCTAGCCAACTGTATACTGCTCATGTTGTCACAATAAATGACAACTGGACCTTCCACTTGGACATCCAAATCAGCCAATAGCTTTTGCAGCCATACTACCTCACATGCTGCAACAGCAGCACCTCTATACTCAGCCTCTGTACTCGACAAAGCAACTGTAGATTGCTTTTTGCTGCTCCATGCAACTGCTGCACTACCAAGAGAGAACATGTATCCGCTGGTAGATCTTCTATCAGACATACTACCAGCCCAATCTGCATCTGTGTATCCAAACACCTGTACATCTGTACCTGCCTCATAGAAAAGTCCATAATGTAATGTGGACTTCACATATCTCAATATGCGTCTGACTGCATCCAAATGTGGCTTTGTAGGTACTTGCATAAACTGACTCACAAGACCAACAGCGTAGCTCAAGTCTGGCCTTGTAATGGTCATGTAGATCAAACTCCCCACTATCCTCCTGAACATAGTAGGGTCTTCTATCTCATCCCCAACATCAGCACTTAGCTTTACATTCTGCTCCAACGGGACTGAAAGTGGTTTGCATGCAGTCATACCATACTTGGACAACATATCCAAGCCATACTGTCTTTGGGACAGCCATATACCATCATCACATCTGATCACCTCAATGCCAAGGAAGTACCTTAGCTCACCTAAGTCCTTCATCTCAAACTTCATCTTCAAACAGCCCTTGACTTCAGCAATTCCACTATCACTATCACCTGTAATAATCAAGTCATCCACATAGATGACTATGATGACCAAACCTGCATCTCCCTTTCTCACATAAAGTGAGTGATCAGCATCAGAAACATAAAAGCCAATATTGACAAGATACTCTCTGATCTTGTCAGACCATGCTCTTGGTGCTTGCTTGAGCCCATAGAGTGCCTTCTTCAACCTGCACACATACGTGGGATGCTCTAAATCTTCATAACCTGCTGGCTGATCCATATACACTTCTTCCTGCAAATCACCATGCAAGAAGGCATTCTTTACATCCATTTGCTGCAACCTCCAACCTTTGGCTGCTGCCAAAGCAATCACACATCTGACAGTTGCCATCCTAGCAACTGGACTGAAGGTTTCATCATAATCTATGCCATATGTTTGGGCATAGCCTTTTGCAACCAGCCTAGCTTTGTACCTGCTAATAGAACCATCTGCATTGTGCTTAATCTTATAAACCCACTTACATCCAATAGCTTTCTTTCCCTTTGGCAATGATACTAGATCCCAAGTCTTATTGGCCTCTAATGCAGCCATCTCCTCATCCATTGTTGCATCCCAATGAGCATGACCAACAGCCTCCTCAAAACATGTGGGCTCAACATCCTCAACTAGTTTCACCATATAAGCATAATGGTGAGCTGCATAACCCTCAAAACCAAATCTTTTAACAGGGTATCTCACCCTGCTAGACTTGCGTACCACTGGATCACTCAATGGAGTCTTTGCATTAACACGTGCTCTCTGCACACTTGGAGTCCTCACTGAAGGAATGCCAAGCTCATCATCCAAGCTCTCTGAGCCACTGGAGTCTCCATCAAGAACTGCATCAATGCCTTCTGACACTTTATTCTTTCCTTTGTCTTTACCTGTAGTGCTACTAGATGCACTCGAAGATGTAGAGGTACTCCTTAGTCTCCCAGACCAAGGACTACCAGATGATGTCTCTGGTCCACTAAGAGTCTGTGATTCTTGCCTTTCAGCCTGCACATGAGTGTCATGATCATCATCAACATCCAATGCATCACCACTAGATGCATACCAACTGCTCATTTCATCAAAGATGACATCCCTGCTCACTCTGAACTTACATGTGACAGGGTTGTAACAGCGATACCCTTTTTGCTCTAAAGAGTATCCAATAAAGATACACTTTTCAGCCTTTGGATCCAGTTTCTTCCGCAACTCATCTGGTACATGAACATACACAATGCAGCCAAACACTTTCAAGTGTGAAACATCAGGCTTCTTACCTGTAAAACATTCTTCGGGGGTCATACCATGAACTGCAGCTGTGGGAGTTCTGTTCATAATATAAACAGCAGTATGAACAGCCTCAGACCAAAAATGCTTAGGCATATTCTTTTCAGCCATCAAGGCGCGTGCAACTTCTGCAATATGCCTGTTTTTCCTTTCTGCAACCCCATTTTGCTGTGGGGTATACCTGCATGTGAACTGTCTCTTTATCCCATGAGACCTCAGAAAATCACTGAACTCATTTGAGAGGTACTCTCCCCCTCCATCTGACCTCAGGCACTTTACTTTCAAGCCTGTTTCTCTTTCAACTGCAGCCTTGAAAGTTCTAAAGTGCTCAAAAGCTTCACTCTTTTCCTTCATAAAATATACCCACAGCTTTCTAGAACAATCATCAATGAATGTGACAAAGTATGAACTGCCTCCAAGAGATACATTTTGTGTAGGCCCCCACATGTCTGTATGCACAACATCAAGGATATTTCTGCTTACATCTCTGTCATGTGAAAAGGGTTGTCTTGCCTGCTTACCAAACTGACATGCTTCACATACCTTCTGAAATTCTGCAACTTTAAAAGTAGGCAAACTTGTAACCAATCCTTTGGACTGCATTAATTTCAGCCTTTGTACATTTGCATGTCCAATGCGTTTGTGCCAAATTTCAATGTCTGCAACAACACCTTTTCCTTTGGCATACATAGCCGCATTCATAGTAGGAATTCCAGCATCTAGAGTGAACATACGTCCAACTCTACTTCCCTTTGCTACCAACCTGCACTTGTCATTGAAGTCTTCTACAAAGCAGCCCTTTGCATTAAATCTGACTTGCAGCCCTTGCTCTACCATTTGACCGACTGACACCAAGTTCTTTGTAATAGATGGCACATGTAATACATCTGAAAGACTCTTTGTCTTACCATCATGCAAGGACAAGGGAACTTTTCCAATGTGTGAAATTGGGTGGCATGAGTCATCACCCGTCTGCACATAACCTGCATTCTGTAAATCCTGCATCTCTCCAAACCATTCTGCATGGCTGGTCATATGATTGGATGCACCTGAATCAACATACCAAACATCTTCATGTGTTCCCTTTCCTGTAACAGCATTCAGCATATGCTGCATAACGAACAAACGTTCATTTTTGTCTTCATTCTGTCGTGAAGACGATGCATAGTTTCCTTGCTGCAACTTACCACTGCGGATATCATCTCTCTTAGCATAACATTGGGCTGCAATATGACCTGTTTTGCCACAGTAGTGGCACACAATACCAGAGTTGTTAGAACCTCTGTTCTGCCATCCACCTCTTCCTCTAAAGCTCCCCCTGCCTCTAAAGTTACCACGACCTCCTGAAACCTGCATATCGCCAAATTGCTGATTCAATCTGTTTTGCTGGTTGTCACTACCACGTCCTGTACCACGGCCTCTTGAAGAGAACCTGCCACGTCCCCTTCCAGAACTGGAGTAGAAAGCTTGGACCTGTTCACCACTTCTTTCAGATGTCTCACTCTGTATGTTGATCTCTTCAGTGATCATAAGAGAGACCAATTCATCGAAATCTGGAAATGGCTTTCTGACATATACGGAAGTTACAAAAGACTTCCAAGCCTTTTCATTGTTAAGTCCACCCAAGGTAGACGACACCAAATCATCATCATCGGGCATTGCATCAATCGCTGCCAATGCATCTGCAATGCTTCTTACCTTCACTGCATACTCATTGATAGACATCTTCCCTTTCTTTAATGTATTCAACTCTTGCTTGAGTTGAATCTTTCGTGCCTTTGTATTTACAGAAAACATACTTTCAAGTACGGTCCAAGCTGCATATGCATTCTCTGCATTTCTAATGTGTCCCAGCATGTTATTGTCAATTACTGCAGACAACCAATACATGACCTTCTTGTCTTTTGCATTCCATTCCTTTCGTGCCTTTGTCTCTTCTGCAGTTGGAGGATCACTCACCTCCGGCTCCTTTTCTTCACCTGAAACGAACTCGTAGAGGCCTTTTCCAATAAGAAAGTTCGTGACACGGAACTTCCATGAAGGGTAGTTGTTCTTGTCGAGCTTCTCAATGATGGGGCTTCCACTATTCTCTGCCATTATCACAATAATAATACCAAACAGCAAGTAAATCTTCTGCAACCCTCGACTTGTAGTACACAGCAATTCACCAGACAGTCTTTTCCACTGTCTGCTCAACAATACATGCAATCTGCAACCAGTTTGCAGATAAACCTTGTGTTTACTCACTGGTAAACACCTTTGATCTTACAGATTTGAAATCTGTAACCTGCGCACCCACTTTCGGTCAATACAGCCGAAGTCACAGTGTACCCTGAAACTGCTGTCCGCAACCTTGCGACTCTAAAACGGGCCCTGAAACGGCCTCAAATGCCCAAAATAACTGTGGGTAAACCCTAAAGGGCTCATCTGCAGAATACACAGCGCTCTTCGCGCACACCAAATCTCACTGCAATCTGAGATTTTTGCTCTGCCCTGCTTCCGGTGCCTCCACAGGCACTATCCAAGAGAAGGAGTGGAAGAATGGGAGAGATTCTTACCCGTAGCTTGCTTGCTCGAACCTTGCTTCTTCTCCTTTGCTTCAACCTTCGAAATCAGCCTCTCTCAATGGCGCGGCTCTGATACCATGTCAAGAATCGCGTGGTGGAGGGGGTTGCTCAAGATGTTGCGCCGAACACACACAGAATGCACAAGGAGAAGCTCACTCAAGAGACAAGAAGAGAGATGGAGGCCAAAACGTTTTCTTGCTGATTTCTTCTTCTTCTTCCACACTTTTTACAATGTACACAAAGTATAGATAAGATACAACATAAAAGGAAAGTGGCCTACTAAGTCAAACAATGCATAACCGACTACACTAGTCGAATGGCGCTATAACTATGCCAGCTGTAAATAGGTGTAACAACCTGAATATAATAAGTAATGAGTCAGTGGCCATGTGAGAGTCATAATGACCACCGACGTGCTAAGTGTAGACGTGTGGACCCATCTAACCAGGCGGTCCATCATCCATGTCCACATATGTTGAGCTTGCCATCTCAACACACAGGCCTTGGGGGGATCTTCTTATTTTATGTTGATTATCGACGACTACAGTAGGAAGATGTGGGTGTACTTTCTTTGTGATAAGGCTCAAGATTTTGGTAAGTTTAAAGAATGGCTAATACTTGTTGAGAATGAAACAGGAAAAAATGTGAAGAAATTTAGAACAGATGGTGGTGGTGAGTTCAACTCAAAGGAGTTTGAAGACTTTTGCAAGAGCAAAGGGATCAAGCGTCAATTGACGACGCCTCACACACCTCAGCAGAACGGTGTTGTGGAACGCAGGAATCGCACCATTGTGGAGATGGCAAGATGCATGCTAAAGGGCAAGGGATTGCCTAACCATTTTTGGGCTGAAACTGTTAATACTGCAGTCTACATTCTAAATCAGAGCTATATAAAGGCTCTCAAGGGAAAAACACCTCATGAGGCTTACACTGGTAAGAAACCATCTGTCTCACATTTCAAAATTTTTGGATGTGAATGTTATGCACATGTTCTAGATGAGAAGAGAAACAAGTTACAACCAAAAAGCAGAAAATGTATCTTCTTGAGTTATAGTGATGAGCAGAAGGCTTACAAATTATATGGCCAAGAGGAAAAGAAGATCATCGCGAGCCATGATGTGGTGTTCAAGGAGGAGCTGCATACAGTGAAGGAGGAGAAGGCAAGTTCTTCCACTTTACCATCAAGCGAAGAAGTAGTCCACTATGAACCTGTCCCGAGAGCTATCCCTATCCTTAAGGAGGAGGAAGCATCATCTTCAGATGATGAGGAAAAAGTTCACCAACCTGACATCACCCCACCGGAAAAGCCATTTCCGCGCTGGGTAAAGCAGCTCTATGACCACAATAATCCTATGCCTGCATCTGTTGAGGAGAAGGCAGACGGGGACCAAGGAGGTCTCAGAGAATAGAGGAGCAAAGGAGGGCTTCTGCTCACATAGTCAATATGGCCTTGATGGTTGAGATTATGAGAGAAGTAAAGGAGCCAACTGACTTAGAAGAAGAACTTGCAGATCCATCTTGGAAGGCTGCTATGCAGGCGGAGTATGACAGCATAATGAAGAATGACACTTGGGAGCTAGTGGATCGACCAGCAAAGCGGAAGGTTATTGGCACCAAGTGGATCTGGAAGGTAAAGTATAAGGCTGATGGTACCTTAGAAAAGTACAAAGCTAGACTAGTTGCCCAAGGATTTTCACAAGTTGAAGGGTTTGATTTTCAAGACCACTATTCGCACGGTACTTGTAGTGGCTGCCCACAAGAAGTGGCCAGTGTACCAAATGGATGTTAAGTCAACGTTCTTAAATGGTGACCTCAAGGAGGAGGTGTACGTGGCTCAGCCACCAGGGTTTGAGGCCCCCCATTCTGAGAACAAAGTGTGTAAACTGAAGAAGGCATTGTATGGGCTGAAACAAGCCCCCAGAGCATGGTACCAGCGGATAGATAGGTTCTTTTTAAACCTAAACTTCAAAAGATGTGCCTCAAATGCTAACTTGTATGTTTACAGGGATGGTAAAAAGTCTGTAGTGATTGTCTTATATGTGGACGACCTTCTTATTATAGGTGACTATGAAGATATGATCAACCAAACTCGAAAGGCTTTGAGTTCTGAGTTTGAAATGACAAACTTGGGCTTGTTGCACTATTGTTTGGGGATTGAAGTCTGGCAAGAGCCAGGAAAGATCTTCATCTCTCAGAAGAAGTATGCATGGGAGATCTTGAAGGCATTTGGCATGACCGAGTGCAAGGAGATAGCTACACCTATGGAGGTGAATGTAAAGTTATCCATTGAGGATACATCAGCACTAGCAGACATTGGGAGGTATAGGAGGTTGGTCGGCAGTCTGATCTACTTGTACAACATCAGCACTAGCAGACATTGGGAGGTATAGGAGGCTGGTCGGCAGTCTGATCTACTTGTGCAACACTAGACCAGATATCAGTTTTGCTGTTGGTGTTTTGAGTAGGTTCTCAAACAAACCTCATGAGAGTCATTGGAAGGCTGGGATGCGGGTGCTCAGATACTTGAAGAAATCTCTTGACTATGGTATCACATACAGTTTCAAAACTTCTCTTGTGGGGAACTGTGACTCAGATTAGGCAGGAGACATTGATTCCAGGAAGTCAGTTTCTGGTTATTGTTTCTCTTTGGGTTCAGGAATTTTCTCTTGGATTAGTAAGAAGCAACCAACAGTGGCATTGTCTTCTACCGAAGTAGAGTACAAGGCAGCTTGTTTTGCTGCATGTGAGGCCGTATGGTTGAGAAGGATTCTATGGCATATGAGAGTGCAGGATGAAGAACCAACTGTGCTGAGATGTGACAATCAAAGTTGCATCGCCATTGCCAAAAATCCAGTGTTTCATGCACGCACCAAACATATAGAGATCCAGTATCACTATGTGCGTGATTTGATGGAGGATGGGATAGTGGAATTGGTCTACTGTCCAACAGAGGAGAATGGAGCAGATATCTTCACCAAAGCACTTACGAAGGATCTGCTTCAAGTTCATCTTCACAGACTCGGCATTGGGCCGAGGAGATAGTTCACCTATGAGTGGACATTGAGGGGGGGTGTTAGATATGATCAATGCCCCACCCTCATTAGGTGCTACCAATGATCCATGGTGCTCAAAGTTGTAAGGCCCCCATTATGAGGAGAAGCCAAGTGTGAGCCCGGACATTGGTGGAGTCCTGACTTGTATATCAGATGAGGTCTATGTGATCGGATGGCAAAAAGGTGACCATTGTGGGTCTAATCTTTGGGTTAGACGGAGAGGCTAAGTTGGTAGCAACTCGAGGCACATTGCATTGAGTTGCGTGATAAGGGAGTTAAAAGGGGCCCCTATTGTGGGGTCCGGGGGCCGCTTCCCGATGGTAAAGGGAATATTCCCTGGAATATTCCCTGGCTGACTAGTGGAGGCTCATATGGTAGGTCAGTCAATAGGCCGACCTAACAACCTTCGCAGGCTATAAAAGCTAAACCCCTTCGTAGCCATCACTCACTCATCTTTCACCCAGTCAGAGTTGTTATTCTAGCTAGCCTTAAGCTCTTCACCTATCTTCTGTCTAGATTGCCATCTAAGCTTCACACAGTGGAAGCGCACGGGTGGACAAAGCCATCTTTGTATCATTTGTTTGGAGTTAAAGAATTTACTAATTCTCCTCTTATCTGTTGTGTACTCTCTATCTCTTTCTCAGATTCTGTTCGCTGCGCCGTGTAATATTTTACCACATCAATGGTTCCACAATAGTTGGGGAATAAATTGAGAGCTTGAAACCCCTCCTTTACCTTAGTGAGATTGGACAAGGTTTGAGTCCATTGCAACAAATGCCCTCCATTTTACCCTAAGGAACATGCACAGTCGTTTACATTTTTATAAATTGTAGAGTATTCACACTCGAGATGTTTAGAGCTATCAATGTAGTGCATGCTGGATGAGAGTCAAAAGATAGCAATGGCTACATTTTTCTCCAGTGAGAATATTCTAATAAGCACATTTTGAAGATACACTTGAATCCTTGGCACAAGTAATTGGGAACAAGCCTATTAATGGATGATCTTAGCTTCACATACCAAGACAAAGACCGTGATTGGAAGTAATGGCGTTTTACATTACCAATGGTTGACCATAAAGACAATAGTTACTGCAGAGTAAAGACGTCATCATCTTCACTTCCTTTGTCTTCAAATGAGATACATGCATTTTGAATGCATATATCTACAGCTTGCCTAAGAACTATCAACATTTTAAGGAAGGTTTCTAGCAGTGTGAGAAGCATGAAGCTTATCGTTTGCACCCTAGCTGATATATGCAAATCCAAATCAACAAATTGTATGGTTTGTTGTTAAATGTGCTATCAAAGTTTGTAAACAAAGGTGAGTGGATATCCATCTTAAATCAAATACATTCAAGCTCTATATTGTAGATAGAAGGTGAAACAACAAAGGCCTGTTGTGGCGAGCAAGGCAAATGGGCCAGAATGTAGTGATTCAATGATTTTTTAGTGTAAGGGAGTGTGAGAGAGAGATTAATAGTGATAGGAGGGAAGATCTTGAGACCTTATGCAAATCCAATGTAGGGGAGCTCTCTAAATGGGCATGAGAGAGAGAGAGAGAGAGAGAGAGAGAGAGAGAGAGAGAGAGAGAGAGAGAGAGAGAGAGAGAGAGAGAGAGAGAGAGAGAGAGAGGAGAGGGAGAGGGAGAGGGAGAGGGAGAGGGAGAGGGAGGGAGGGAGGGAGGGAGAGAGAGAGAGAGAGAGAGAGAGAGAGATGGCTGGTTAAGAGACTCTACTAATAGTAGGTAGAGGCAATACAAAGAACTAAGAGAGCCATGATGTTGCAGAGATAGCATGGAGAGAGAAAGTGAGAGGCAGAGATAGGTGCTCAAATGTAGATTGGTGCTAGCATTGCAGTGCTCACTATGGGAGGAGGATTGTTGGGGGGTTTGGCAAGAAAGTTTGTCAAGAACATCATGGGGCACACAATGAAAAGCGGTAGGTGGAAGAGTCCAAATGAGTAGGTGCAAGTTTCCCCAATGTTTGATAATGACTTCGAGTCACAAGCATGACTTTGCAACTTTTGAGGGCTTGGCTAGGTCTTGTTTGAGATTTGGGCAAGGTGTGCCTCTAACACTCGTTAGAAAGAATCAATGATCCTTTGTCGCTCCTAGTTTAGTTGACCTAGTGTCAAAAGGGGGATCCCATGGTTAACACCAAGTTTTCAACCACTTCAGTGTTAGAAAAACATCACAATAGTCCCCAACAATGGGGATAGTATAGGTGAGAATCTTTGTTGGAGGAGAGCTAGTAACATGCAGAGGGAAGGTAAAAAAACATGGAGGGAGAGTATGTTGATAGGGTATTATCGCCTGATGTAGATCAAGGCAACACATTCAAGGGGAGCTAGTGCCACATGTGCTACGAATGCATGCATGATATTGGTTGGAAAAAAATGCCTATGAGCTGAGAAGGAGTCCATGATGAAATAGAGCAGCATTCTTAACTACAAGCATGCTCTCAAAAATACAAAGTGCAATATGGTTGAGCTAGAGAAGGCATCGTGTGTGGATTAAGAGGAGCATAATGCTTGCTACAAGCCTAAGGTCCAAGAGGGGGAAAAGGTCCACATAGCCAGTGTGGCCATCTCAATGGAGAGAGTCAAAGAACACTACGAAACACTAGTCATGGTAGGTGTGGTTTAATATTTTTTGGGTAGGCCTCCTAGGGAAGATGAATTTATCAGGTGGCTCGAATCCACCTATCAAGGTAGGATCAACCTCATGCAATATAAGTTCATTGATTTGGGGTTATATTTTCAGCAAGCTTTGGTTGTTCAGGTGTTCTTCTAGTTACCCATTTTGGAGGACCAGAAGAGGAAGTCCCTAGTTCATCTTCTCTTCTTCTCTTTTCTTCAATCAAGACTTCTTTACGATTGACATCAACCAAATGTGCAAAGGTAGAAAAAGAATCTACAGGTTCTTTCCAAGCAGTTATTCCTCGAATGCACTGACTGGAATTAGCCAAATCTTCTTTGGCTACTTTACCACATTCCATTTTATCTTGTTACTGCATCCATACTTTAGATTGCACATTAGATTTACATGCTTTCAAACTTGGTTTAATTGGCTCAATTTGCAACCCATAGGTAGTTGCATCAATTGCTGCATAGGCATTCTTTACAGTTAAATATTATAATCTTTTCTTCATTCCACTATTGCCAAAATTTGGCTCCAGTGGAAGACCAGTTTCAACCGCATGAATTTTTCCGTCTTTCCAAAAGACGAGCTTCTATGCTTCAAACTCACGGAAGGCAAAACACTCCCTCTTGTCATGTTGTTGGGTGTCACACGAAATACTGCGCCTCTTAAACCCTTCTCTCATAGGACTTTGAGTTTATGCTCATCCTCGCTCTTTGACTTTGATATCCAGATTCTCTACTTTGGAACTAATTTCTGTAAGATTCAGATGAAGGTCACAATTGCTTTTAATGAGTTCATCCATTACATCATTTTTAGAAGGAACAGAAGAAGAAAGAGTTGGTTGATTAGTCAAAGGAATAGGGGATTTTGAAGCCAGAACAAGCTCCATCAATGGAGTTGTTGAAGTTAAAGTAGAGTCCAATCTTAGTCACATCGGGTCTCTTTGAGCAATCATGTTAACTGCATCTGTAACATCTGTCCATGTAGTCTTGACTCCTGATTCGAAGGTAGTATCTTCTAGGCGATCAGCAAGCTTCTCTTGCAGAATGGGATCTGTAGCCTTAAGGAATAATTCAATCTTTTGACCTTCCATACTTTGTTTGTCGTCAACATCAAGTTGTCCCAATTTACTTTCAAATTCATGGTATGATTTGTGTTTCTTCATGATGTGGAGAAAATTTTCAAAGTGTTGGGAATCACCAATGACTTTTCCCTTATATTTGATGATATGCCTATGGAGTACAACAACTTGAAGCTGGAAGACATAAATGGTGCTCTTAGAGATGTCGTGGACTTGGCAGAGCACACTACAATTGGCACCCAAGAGTTTGAGACAGTTCAAGGCAACTTGGTGGCATGATTGGTGCCCTTGGAAGAGCTACAAGAAGGAGGCTGCAAGCCTTCTCAATTGATGTGTCCAAGTCAAATGTGGACTTGAACAAACCCTCAGAGATTTCCATAGATGCCGAGCAGGAAGTAAGTGTATCAATAGTCTATCTAGATACTTTATTTAGCTGTTGCATCTAAACCTTTGTTAGGTTTTTCAACCCATTCAGTGAAACTTTTCTTCATCATAAGGCTAAAGTCTTCTAAGAAGAATTCTTCGTGTAGGGCTTTTTTGAATGCAGCCCATTCCGCATCTTGTTGGAAAAGACCATGGATTCTTTCTTGAAGACCATGCTTGGCTAGTCTGGCAAAATAATGACTCCATGCATGTTGCAGTACACCAAAGAAGAGAATTTTCTCAACATACAAACGAATGAAAATAGAGACATTTTGACCATTAAATTGTTTTAATTCACGCCCAATTTCCTCTAGGATCTTGATAGCTGTGGAATCAATCTTCTCTTCGTCTTATCTTTGTTTTTTTTGTTGTAACATTTGGATTTGTTGTTGCTGAGTCTGCTACAGTATGCGCACCAATTGTTGTAGAGTATCTCCTAAAGAATCCCCCATCTTGGAGTTGGCTTACATCGACCTTCATATCGGGTTCACCAATGTCACAGCGCGTAGGGTTGAAGGTCACCACAGGGGTTTGGCAAGAGAAGAATGTATGGGGGTTCAAGAGCTTAGACTTCAGAGATGGTAGAGATAAGAGAAGGGTTGAAGGTTTCAAGCCAAGTTCTTGAAGATAAGAGACAAGAGGATGTAGGTAGATTCAAGGAGAGGAGTAGACGAAAGTGAAGGGGTTCGACGAGATTGAAGATGTAGAAGAATACTCCCAAAAAGAATTAGAAAATATAGAAGAATACTAGCAGAGATGAAGCCTGTCAGTTTCTTTCAGCATTATGAGAAAATATAACTCTAATAGACAAAAAGGTATGCAAAATTATACCTTCCTCTATGCTGCTCAGATCGCCAATCTGATGCTTCCAATGGCTCCAAAAGGGGGGTTACATACTACAACACCTGGCCAAAATCTTGCAAGATCACTCCTTCATCTCCCACTTTCGGAGTGCTGTTCACTGCCTAAAAACAACGATCGTGCATCATGCGATTTTGGTTAATCTCTTTTTTTAATACATAAAATCCTCTTAAATTGGATGAAAGCTACATGCTTTCTTTTACATGTCCTCCTAATCTAGAAGTTATCTATAGTTTTATGGATTTTTACAAGAGATAATATCTAGAATATCAAAAATTAACTAAAAATTTGTCCAAAAAAAATCTAATATTTTGAACCATGGACAACTAATGCCTAAAGTGGTATTGGCTCTCTAAATCTAAAAGGAAGCTACACTCTAGATTTTTTTTACATGGTGTGCGTGTAGCGACACAACAACGCAGTTGGTGCGTGGGGTTGCCATCCCTAAAAAATAGGAGTTGTGTAAATTTGAAAGCTCGTGTTATCACAGTCTCAACCATGATTGTTTTGGCATCAAATTCTCTCTAAAAGTGATAAGATTTGAGCTTGAAGGTTTGAATTGTTTGAGTGTTGAGTTGAAGTCGTAGTGAGAAGTGAGTGATAAAAAATATTTGATCATGTGTTTGGTGGTGCTATTTTGTGGGTTTTGTTGAGGGAGGATTCTCGGCGTTTATCCTATTGTGTTGTCTTGGGGGTTATTAGAGGTCGACTACCCAATTCACCTACCATAGATTGGTACCCCCGCTAAGGATCTCCCGTGTTGAAGATCTCTTGTTGATCTTATTAGTTGGGAAGTGTATGGTTTGGAAACCGACCTATACACAAACTCAAGCATGACAGTTTTTGTATATGAACCCTTCTTTGCTACTGAAAATGAGGATGCTAATCAATTTATCAAGATATTGGAGTGGATGGCTTACTAAGATCGAAGGGACACTAATGCAAATAAGCTTTGAATAATTAGCATGTTGTTTGAACGTTTTGCAATATTATGGTGGAACTCACTAAATGAAGAGATAAGGGCAAATTGGAATGAAGTCAAAAATGAGTTCCTTACAAGTTTTGTAGCTAAGCAAACTCCTAAGAGTTTATGGAAATCTTTGGAAAGAATGTTTTAGGGGAAAAATGAGGAAGTGTCTAAATTTTTTGCAAGATTTGAAGAAAATTTGATAGAAATTGCACAAAGTATGGAGCAACCTCCCATGATCTTGAAAAAGGACAAGTTTGTTTCATTGCCTCAGGCCTGAAATTAGAGAAAATATTTTAATCAAATACCTTGATACATATGAAGATGCAATCAAAATATCCAAAGAAAAGCAAAGGAAAATACAATTGAGGTTAGATCAATCAAGAGGTATTGCTATGCATGCACTTTTATGGCCTAATCAAGTTGACACTATTACAAGAAATGCAGGACAACAAGCTATGAATCTTCATGGAGCATTTAAAAGAGAAGAGAATGGAACTCAACAAGGCCATAGGAAACCTGATGATGATGTGATTAATAAACTGAGTTTTCTAGACATCCTTTCCGATGGACATCTAAGACGTGTCCTGGATTATACTAGTGGACACGTTACAGTTGGTATCAGAGCTGACCAACAATGGGATTGTTTTTATGAGATCTCAATAAAAGGAAGTAAAGAAATTGTTGATGTCTAAACATTTCCTTACCTTCAACACTGTCTTGCAGAATTACGAAGCGTGGAACAAGTTTTTGGTATTTCGAGTCATGTTTATGACTGCAATGCATTCTTCACTTTATAGACAAAGAATTGGGATGATGAACATCCTGGAGCAGATTTATAATCCATCACCTTTATACATAGAACGAAGATGGACGGGGTCTTCAGGAATCTATTATATAGCCACCCACCGGTTTGCTTATCTACAGACCAATCTAAAAAGGTTCAAGTGGTTGGAAGACTTGAAAGTCGTGAAGCTGTTCGTTTTTGTGGAAGCTCATGTAAATTCGACTTTACATATCCGAGGTCAGAGGGTTGAGATTAACTCATATGTATATGAGAAAGTAGCCTGTGTAATCCCCACCGATAGGATTAAAGTGTTGGGCCGCCATGAGAAGTATGGATTCCAACGGAAAGGATATCCTGAACTTCCAATGACTTATCGATTCGTGAAGATCCATGACCCAAAACCCTACTATTACTCAGTTCATGTAGATAAATGCAATACAATGTTGTTCTCCCCAAACTAAATGTAACAATTGAATTATCATCACATGGAACGTTGTATTCAAAAGGGCTATGCCCATGTAAATACAAATAAAGACTTTTTTTAAAATCAAGGTCTGGCTGTGCATAAGAGTTGATAAAAAGTTAAGTAGCTACATTGTTTACGAGTTAGCTAAGCTAACATCGATTATCGTATAATAATGTTAAGAAAACCTTTATTCAAGCACAACCCCAAGTACAGGTTCCAAACTTGCCTCCTACATCAAGTACTACTGTGATCCAGAAGAAGAAGTTCCTCCTCAAGCAAATTAAGCCACCCAAGTTTGACAGGAGAGGCAAATTCGTTCAGGCTGATGCTGAAATTTGGATATAATCCATGGAGGATTAATTTGAAGCAGTCGGTACTGCACCCACCAATCAGGCTATGCTCGCCAAGTTAAAGCTCACCGGCGAAGCCAGACTTTGGTGGAAGCAATGGTGCAGGGATTAAGGGATTGCAGAGGGATTTGTTACCTGGGAGAAGCTGAAGAACGCCGTGCAGGGAAGATACTTACCACCTGCATATCGCTGGCAGAAAATGAACAAGTTCTACGAGCTAAAACAGCTAGGACTCACTCTTGACGCATACTACTCTAAATTCGTTTCACTTTTAAAGTATGCGCCACAAATGGACATGACACAGTAGGTGTCCAAATTTTGTGCGGGCTTAAATCCACTAGTAAATACCCGTCTCGAATCTATGCGTCCATCAGATCTTCAGGATGCACTCATTCGAGCAGCGCCTATAATTCAGGAGGTGCAAGCTAGACCAAGGGATAATAAAACTTGATCTTATAGTGACCCGAACAGAGGAGCATTTAGACCTCAAATGAAGAGAGTTCAAGGTCATAATCAGGGACAAAGAAAGAAAGCAAGGACAAATAATGTCAACAACTTTGTTCCTACTCAAAGTAATGGCCGAAACCTCCATTGTTTCCACTGCAATGAACCTGGACACTTAAGAGGCAATGTCCCGAGCTCAATAGATGACATCGCCAAGCGCCTTTCTAAGGAGCAGGCCGTGGTCAAGGAGCCGCTACCCATGGAAGAGGAAGAACTGCCTGCATTGCCAATAGGCAAATGTGCGAAGGAGGAGAAGAGGAAGATCCAACCATGGAAGCAGAATTCGAGAGAGCGACAGTCCATGCCGCTTTACACAAGAAAGGGCCAAATCGCCAGTTCTCGGTGATTCAGACACCGTCATACTATCAAGGTAAAGGTTTCAAAACCTTGATTAATTGTGGCAGTACACATTCCTTTATCTCACCAACATGTGCAAAAAGATTAGGAATAGCCAGAGTAGAAGTACCTACCCTGCTTGTGGAATTGGCAAATGGTTGTGAGGTAACTTGTACCAGGCAAACTGCTAAGGTGGAATTCTTTCTGGGAGGAAAGAAGAATTCAGTCAAATTCAGAGTCATGAATTTACGTATCCACAAGTGTCTACTCGGAATGGATTGGCTTAAGCCCAGCGATGCCCACATTCACTATGGAAAGGGCCAAGTTTCCTTTCGAAACTCTGAAAAGGAATTTGTCACAACTCAAGGTGAGGCAGGAGTGCCAAGAATCAAATTGGCCAAAGTGTCTCGGATCATAAAAGGAGTCAGAAAAGGATTACCGTTTACTTGATCAAACTCAACAAGTTAGATCAAAAGCAAGAGTCTCATGAAGGGCCTTCTTGGCTAAAGGAATACGCGGACGTATTCCCTAAAGAGTTGACTGAACTTCCACCTCAAAGAGAAGTGGATCATGAGATTAGGTTAGTGCTTGGAGCTGCACCAATTGCAAAGAGACCTTATGTCCATACCAGAAGCAATTGAGCTGAAGGAACAACTCAAGCAACTGTTAGATCCGGCCTAGCAATTCACCACGGGGAGGTCCAGTACTATTTCTGAAAAAGAAAGATGGGACACTTCGACTATGTATTGATTACCGAGGGTTGAACCAATCAATAGTCAAGAACAAGTATCCTATTCCTAGAATAGATGAGCTTCTTGATCGTCTTCAGGGTGCAAAGATCTTCTCCAAGATTGATCTCAGGTCAGGTTACTATCAGATAAGGATCAAGGAAGAAGATATCCCAAAGACGGCCTTCAATACAAGATATGGGCACTTTGAGTTCATGGTTGTGTCATTTGGGCTTACGAATGCACCTGCCACCTTCAATAGAGTAATGCAAGATATCTTTAGACCATATCTTGATGATTTCGTGCTTGTCTTCTTCGATGACATTTTAGTCTATTCTAAACAGGAAGAATATCATGAACCTCAACTTCGGATTGTCCTTGAGACAAATGAGGTCACATAAGCTGTATGCAAAAATGAAGAAGTGTGCATTCTTCAAGCGTTAGATTGAATATTTGGGATTCATAGTATCATCAGAAGGAATATATCAGTAGACCCAGCCAAGGTTAGAGATGTGCTTGAATGGCCAACACCAGTATCTGTCAAAGAAATACGCAACTTTCTTGGATTGACAGGATGGTATAGGGTCTTCATAAAAAACTATGCTTTGGTTGCAGCACCTCTGACGGACTTACTAAAGAAGCAGACTTCCATTACATGGTCAACTTCCAAACAAAATAGCTTCGATAGATTGAAGCAAAGTTTGGTATCAGCACCTATTCTAAAACTTCCAGACCTTAATAAAGAGTTCGAGGTAGTAACTGATGCTAGCATTCTTGCCTTGGGGTGTGTACTTATGCAGAAAGGTCATCCAGTAGCATACTCTTCAAGGAAATTGAAGAGCCATGAAAAGAATTATGCTACGCATGATCTGGAATTACTAGCTGTCATCCATGCTCTAAAACTTTGGAGACACTACCTATTGGGTAACAAGTTTATTCTAGTAACCGACCATAAGAGCCTCAAATGGATCTTTACCCAGAACGAGCTCAACATGAGGCAACGCCGGTGGATTGAAGTGTTGGAGGAATATGACTTTGAAATAAGTATCGACGAGGGAAAGAGAATGTAGTTGCTGATGCACTTAGTCGCAATGCATTCCTAAATTCCCTAATCTTGCAGAATCCATCAATGGCCAGATCTCTGGCTACAAAAGTATCTATGCCAAACAACCCTATACTTGATTTAGCTAGAGAGGAAGCATGCCATGATTTGGCCTACCAAACAATGCTAAATGAGATCTCTACCAAGGAGCATAATCAAAAGTTGCAAGCTAAATATCAAGAATTTCCATTGATAATGGACTTGTCTACTACAGAACAAGGCTATGTATACCAACAAGCCAGTCACTTAAGCAGAAGATAATGTGGGAAGCTTATGATTCCCCTTTCGCAGGACATCTTGGCTATGCTAAGACTCTTAATGCAGTTAGGAAGAGCTACCATTGGGAGAGACTCAAAGGTGACATTCTCAAATATGTCACTGAGTGTTTGTCTTGCCAACGTATCAAAGCCGAACATGTCATGATGCCAGGGAAACTGCAACAGCTTGACATTCCCCAATTGAAATGGGAATTCATCGGTATGGATTTTGTTGTAAGCTTACCCCAAGTCCAGGGAGGATACAACTCCATCATGGTTGTGGTTGACATGCTTACCAAGGTTGCACACCTGATTCTAGTAAAGACAAACTATAAAGCCTCCGACATTGCAAGATTGTTTATCAAGGAGATATTCAAGCTACATGGTTTATCCAGAAGAATCATTAGTGATCGAGATTCTCTCTTCACATCACACTTCTAGAGAGGTATCTTTGAAGCTATTGGGACTCAACTCTCTTTTAGCACCGCCTACCATCCCCAAACGGATGGCCAAACAAAGTGAGTAAATCAAGTCATCGAGGATATGCTTAGGGCATACTGCTCTCGAGAACCCAAGAAGTGGATTCAATACTTGCCTTTGGTAGAACCTACAATGCTTCTTACTAGCAAAGCATTCAGTTGACCCCTTTCCAGGCATTATATGGTCATGATTGTCGAAGTCCTCTAAACTTTTCCGATCTAACCCTAAGGGTTGAAGCGTCAAGGCAGATGTTGGAAGAGATGGATGATCAAATAAAGACAATAAGAAAGGACATCCAAGCAGCCAAGGATAGACAGAAGGCATACGCGGATTTGAAGCGTCAAGAAAGAGTCTTCAAAGAAGGAGATATGGTCTTCATTCGCGTACACCCTAAAAAGAGTTCTCTATCCCTAGGAGATTGCAAGAAGCTAAGTCCAAGGTATTATGGGCCGTACAAAATCCTCAAAAGCCTAGGACCTAATGCTTATAGATTGCAACTCCCTGAGAACCTAAAGATTCACAATGTATTCCATATCAGCCTATTAAAAAAATATGTACCCAACCCTAACCATGTACTTGATGACCAACAAATTGTAATGCCTAGCCAAGGAGTCCTTGAGTTAAGGCCTGATAGGATCTTAGATGTTAGGGAGAGACACTTAAGATCCAGAACCTTGAGAGAATATCTCATCCAATGGAAAGATTATCCCGAGGAGGATGCCACTTGGGTAGATGAAGGCACTCTCAACCATCAATATCCCCAGTTTATCTCGAGATGAGGACATCTCGATTCCTCTAAGGGGAAGAGAATGTAATATTTCTGTTAAAAAAATATTATAAAGGCCATGTGAAATCTCGGGAAAATGACAAGGTTGCATTGTGGTTTGGGATGGGTTAGTCTAATCTAATACACTCTCCACTGAGCCCAAACGAGACACAACTTAACGAAACCGCGTATTTCTCATAAGAACCTCCTCTTGGGAGGAGGATAAGGGATAAATATGGGATTTAATGCAAATTTTTTCTATTACCTTCCCCCAGCCGAAGCGTGGCTGAGGGAAGGGGATGGTGATAAAATGGGAGAGTGTAGAGGTGGAGGGGAGGGATCACATGCAGGATCCACGTGGGAGAGGGAGGCCCTACCCCCCTCTTCCCATAAATACTCCTCTTCTAAAGACGACGAGGGGAGGAAAAGGGTGATACTCATAGACCGTGAGGGAGAAGACTGTGACAACTGCCGCCGTGTGGAGGACGAATTGATGTGCCGCGCCGACGGTAACATGTGTGGAGGAAAGAGGGGGAGTGACAGGACGCCCTGCTGTGCCATGGAGGGAAGGGAGAGGAGACATCGATGTGTTGCTGGAGGATTATGCCGAACTGTTGAGGAAGAAAGGGCCGTTGTGGAGCACTGTTGGGCTGTGTACGCCACCACACGGCAATGCCACTGCCGTCAAATCCGCCACCTAGTCCACGTGTTCCCCCTTGGGTCAAACTGTGGTGGCAGTTCTGCGGGCCGCTCCGCCACCCAGCTCCGTGACATTTTCTTTCCCCCATCATCTCGACATAGGCCACATAGGGCCTCTAACCCTGGTCCTCTGACGCTATCTCCACGTTCCGCTGCACGGCAGCTGTGGGCGGACTCAGTGGGCCACCAGCTACTACGGATGTCATAAACCCCTCTTCATTTTGAAGCCCTCCTTGGGCCCTCCAACCTTAGAACACCCCCCTACCTTGGGCCTCCATTTAAACGGCCTTCCGCTGCTGGGCCCAGGCATCCATTTTATTTTTGGATTGTTTTTACCTTGGGTAAAAAGAGAGGAGTGAAGGAGGAAGAGTAGTGTAAAAGAAGGAATAGGGTGGGAGAAGATAAAGAAGGGTAAGAAGGAGGGAAAGAGAGGAGTGAAGGAGGAAGAGTAGTGTAAAAGAAGGAATAGGGTGGGAGAAGATAAAGAAGGTAAGAGAGAGAGAATATAAGGAGGTAGAAGAGGAAAAAGGAGGGAAAATGAGGGAAAAAAAAAGAGAGTGAAGGAGGATGAGTAGTAGAAGAAGGAAAGGAGAAGGAAACAGGTAGAGGAAGTGCAAGAAAAGAGAATAATTCCCTTTCTATACCTTTTACCCCAAGCCCAAAGTTCTCCAAAGGTTCATGTGGTTGCAAAGCCACATTCACGCACAACTTTCTTTTTGCCGTGTATATATCCTATAGGGCCTTTTTAGGCTTTATAAAACTTTCCCTCTCCGAAGAAGCTAAGAACCTAAAGGTCTTATTATTCCTTCTCGTGATCAATCATTTAAACGGTTCCTTGCCTCGAAAGAGAGACGGTGGAAATCCGGAAGAAAGAGTAAAAGCTTCCTTCACGTTCGAACTGTGATGCTGAAAGTCCAAGGAGTAGCTGCGGGAGGGTCATCTCCCGGTATCCATGTGGATATCTCACCCCAAAACCAGGTTTTTTATTCTTGGTTTTGTATCGGTTTTAAGTCAGTCATGCAAAGATGAATTGTTAGGGATAAGATATATTTTTTCGAGTTTATTTACGATGAAGGAGTTTAGTTTAATTGAACAAATGATATTGTATAGAACATAGTTTCCTTCGAATAGCATCATGCATTATAACGAATTACGAACAAGATTATCTACTTACTATAGTAGTATATTTTAGTTAAATCCTGAAGGTATAAAAACTACATCTTGCACCATTAACCCTATTCTTTTTGCAACGAATCATCATGAAATTCATGAAAGGTTTTTTTTTACATTGCTCGAATTACTAGGAAGTTATTATTGCTAATTGCATATCTTAGCAAGGAAAAGATTGTTATTTGGCATGAGTTTCGTTTGCAAGGAAAAAGGAAGATTAAATTGAATTTAGCTACCTCAAAGCAATAAAGTTTAGGACTAAAAAATCAATTGTCACAAGGATAACAAATTGTGCCAAGATAATCTCAATATTACCTCCCAAAAGATAACCAAATCAATATAAACTTAGAAATACCATGCTGCAAAATATGCCTTGGGAATGATTTAAAGACCAAAGAAACGTTTATACCTTAAGCACTTGACTACCTTCCCTGATTGTAGGGTCAATTAATTTCGTAAAGGTAAAAGAACTAGGTTTATCCCTGAGGTTCTTAAAAAGAGACCCTAGGTCCGACATACATAAACTTAAAGAAACTAAAACGGATTATTTCATCGCAAGACTTGCGCAGCAAGTACGAAGTCATATAGTCTTGTGATTGATTCACAAGAAGAAAGGGTAAATACCCTCAACAAGGATGGCAAATCCTTACGCAAGTTATCTTGCAAAAGGATGTATTCTTGGATATCCTTCTAAAATAACGAAAGTTATACACCAAAAACTAAAGTATCCAATGAACTTTAGGGTTGACCAAGTTGGGTTAATAAGGCACACCCTAACCCGAAATATAGAGGATCTTGCAAGTTGCAAGACACCTTGGAACGAGTGCTGATGCATTCGAAAGGGAAAGAATCATTCCTTAGTAGTTTGCCAAACAACAAGGTCGATTAATGGAAATGTTTGTGCTTGCTAGAGATTTTAGAGCATTGTTTGATTTATGAATTACAAATTTAATGAATACCTAAACTTCAGGTTGAAGGCCTGAAGGGAGAGGCAGTTTCAGTTACCCCCGACTGCTTGCCTGACCCTAACCAAGGGGGTTATTGTCCACACAAGGAACATAGACCGAACCCGCCGCGAGAGGTCTGTCCGTTGAGCTCTACTTGGAGCAGGAGGATGCTTGGGTCCCAGGGGGGCTCTGGCCGTAAATCCCTCGCCTTTCAGGTCTTGCATAAGAGGCTAACGTGATTTGGGATTGGATCTCGAGGCCCGTATACTAGTCTACAGGCGGAAGCTTGGAATAGTGATCCTTGTGGATTACTGGATAGCCTTCGGGCAGATTATGGACAAGCCTACGGACGGAACTCCTTGTATTTCAAAGATAAAAATGATGATATGTTAATAAAGAACTTGTTTGATACTTTTTTTCTATGTCACGTGATAAGATTGTTATATGTCAAATTAATGTGTTAGATAATAACATAACTAAAACAAACCGAGGAAAGTGCGGAGGATGGGCCATGGGTCCGTCCTACGGTTGGGTGGTCACGGTTGGCTGGGAACTTTTCTCAATATCTCGAAGAAGAGCAGGATGATCGTCAAAGAAAATGAATAATGAAAGCGATGACCTAGAGTTATGTCTGAACTGATTTATGCTATTTTAGGGGAACAGAATGGGACTATGCCTTATGGCAGAGAGGTTGAGCTTTGCATCCCTCTCCTTTCCCATTCTCCTTGAACCAAGTGTAGTGTGAATCTGCTTCGGACCTGGCATTTCTGCGTAAAGTAGTTCGCTTGGGTCCGACGCTAGTGGTTGTTAGGTAATGACCAATCAAGAAAACCCTAATTTCGGTCGATCCTAAGTGGAAACGGCCAGGATACTTCCGCTACATGGCAGATGCGAAAAGACCTAGATCCCAAGTCCTGTTTCATTCCATGGGAGTGCCAGGTGGAGCTTTCTAGGTATCCTTTTCGATGGACTGCTAAGATGTGTCCTGGATCAAGAAAACCCTAATTTCGGTCGATCCTAAGTGGAAACGGCCAGGATACTTCCGCTACATGGCAGATGCAGAAATACCTAGATCCCAAGTCCTGTTTCATTCCGTGGGAGTGTCGGGTGGAGCTTTCTAGGCATCCTTTTCGATGGACTGCTAAGACGTGTCCTGGATGATACTAGTGGACACGTTACATCTCTTTTACCCTTATCACATCAACTTCTCATTTTATCCTTCTTGTAAGTATATTATATTAATGTGCTTTGGGCACCCACCTCTTGTAATCTAGCTCCCTTTCTCTAGCTTGTCTGCCACCACCCTTGGCTCCTTGTATGATGACCAAGGTGGGGACTTGTCCCATCCACTATTCTCCATATTATCAATGATGCCATACATAATCTAGGATTATATTAATCAAGAAGATTGGCTTAATCTAATCTCTCATGGAGGCTATATAAGGTAGCCATGGAGATGTAAAGAAACATATCACAAGCACATGAGAGCACTCTACATCACTAAACCCAAAGGGGAGCCACTAAGAGTACATTATGCAACACCCTCATGCTAGTCCATATCTCTTTGAGATAAGCTATGAGTGAGTCTCTTTTTTTATGTAGCCTTCCATGAATATATAATGGCAAGCTTCCTCTATCTCTTCTCCTCTTGTCTCCCTCTCTTCTCATCTCTCTCTCTCTCTCTCTCTCTCTCATATTCTGATATGATATCTAGATCAAATGGTGTCTAGATCATATGTACTCTCTTCTAATTCTCCCTCTACATTCATACTTAAACTTATTAAGTAATACTTTCCATATGCTCTATTGGTGGAGAATTCTTATTTCCTCATGCTATATATATGTTCATGGGAGAAATTAGGAGCCATCACCTCTCTTAATCTTCCATCATCTTCATTTCCCTTAAGATGTGCTACAAATTCTCCCTTGTGAAGTTATGTTTTGGTTCTTTCCACTCACTTAGAAAAGGGATGTCCTAGCCCATCCTCCCTTTGGCTAGGTGGTGTCCTTCTTTAGCTCTCTTAGTGAAGATTGGAGGCTAGGTGGGTAAGAGGCAACCCACTCATCTTTTCAGCTCTCATTTTGGTGCCCCCAGTTGAGGACTTCTCAAGCTACACTTTACAATTCCTATGAAGGAAGAAACATCTAAGGAGTTGTCCTCTTCTTCAAAGAGTGTTTGTCAAACTAAGGAGGAATCTTCATCAAACCCTATTCAAGGGTTTCATTGCTCAAGAGTACCACCATGGTCTCCAAAAGAAATTTTATCAGCAAATGATACGTATGCAGGTAAAGCAAGTTAATTACACACATCCTTCTTTACTTCAAGAGAAATCTTGCTCTCATCAAGTCTCTAGGTCAAGGCATTGTGTTGAGTGCTTTGTGTCTAGTGTAAAGACACTCTATAAAGAGCCTTGTCTTCAAGTGGTGAATGCACTTTCAAATTTTGGGATTAACAAGTTTTTGGAGGGGGAGTTCCACATCAATGGTGTGCAGTATTGGCAAGAGGCTACATATGGTGATGCGATTCGACTACTACTAATAAGAATACTCAAAGTAATTGAGAATGTAGCTATCGAAGCCTATGAAATTTAGAAGGACGATGATGGTCACACCAAAGCTACTCTAATCACTGGTGTGCAAATCCTTCACATCTCTCGAATGGTAGGATCTAAGAAGCCAGAGCTTTAATAACACGTTTCATGAAAGTTTGTAGTGGAAATTAGTAGTTAATGCATAAATAAATAATCCTATTTTCTACAACTTTCAATTGATTCAAAACATTAGGGTGGATGTGTGCATTAGTAGGAAGATCCATTTTCGACAAAGGTTAGTCTTCTATTTTGGAGATGAGACGTTGAGAGAGATCTTGTTATCCCTTGACCCCATAATATTCCCTATTTTGGATTATGATATCTCCTTTAATATCCACATATTCATTCCACTCTAAGTGCATCCTATGAACCATAGGGATTTGTATGGATCCGTCCTCTTGCTAGGAAAACCATGCACATAATAGCTAGCACAAAGCTCAGGTTCCAAAATATTATAAGGGACTTATTGGGCCCTTGTCATCTTGCTAAGATTAATGCATCTGTGAATCCATTTATTCTACCCTTAATAAGATATGACTTGGGCCTAGACATGCTCATCTTTGTTTTGTATTGAGCTAGATCAACATCTTCCTATCATGGCTTCTCCGAGCTTTTTTGGGCACAAAGGGGAGAAAGCTCTAGACTTTCTAGATGACTTAGAAATGGCCTTCCTAGTCATAGGCCAGGATGATGAAGCAACCAAAATATGGGCCTTCTCTTTAGTTCTCAAGGGTGATGCTCGAGTGTGATATCAAGCTCTCTTGGAGGCTACAAGGGGTAGTTGGGAGGATCTCAAGACCGCATTCTTGCATGAGTACCAAGATATAGAGCCTCTTGAAGATCTTTGGAGACAACTCCTCGATCTTCATTAAACCTTACTAGGAGAGTACCAAGCATATGAAGGCATGCTTATAAAATTGTGGGATAAATGGACGGCCTCCTTATTCGAGAGAGAGAGAGTACCTAATTGCCACTTACGCTAGGGAGAAAGATAGGAAATTGAAGTATCAAGCCCAGTTGAAGGGGGGAGTTGAGCCCATGCAAGTTTTACCAACCATGCCAAGGCCTAGAGAAACAGCAGAGGCCCCACCCGAAAACTAGAGATGCCATAGCAAGAGCTCCCTGTGATGTGCTCATAATTTTACAGCCTTGGGATCAAGATTTTTTTGTCAACCCGAGTTTTGGGGAAGATGCTCTAGGGATAGCACTAATACAAAAGGATGCTAAAACTGGCCTGATGAGGCCGGTTTACTTTTCTAGCAGAGTAATGACAACATCAGAACCCCATCAAAATGAGGGTACAAGATGGTGGAGGTCATGGTTTTGCCTCTAATGTTTGCTATAAGGAAGTTTCGTCCTTATCTTCTCCCTATGCCATTTACAGTGATCACGACAGAAGAGCATTTTCCCTCTACCTTACAGCACATGGATGTTTCAGCCAGAATCGCTATGTGGGTGATACAACTCCAAGAGTTTGACTACACTTTTTCAAGGTGGAGGATTCTACTCTGGCCTATCTAGCTGATTTGTTGATCCATAGATGCTATCAAAAGAAGGAAAAAGATAAGGGAAAGGTAAAAGGGGAGACATCTCCTCTTGAGGACCCGCCATGGGTGGAGAATGCCCATGCCCTCTACTTTAATGGGGCCTACAAGCGTATTAAAGATAGAGAGACATCAGGAATAGTGATGTTCAGTCCTGAATGTGATAAACTTTATGGAAAAGGTATCAGCTTGAAGGATGTCCATTCTAACAATGAGGTGGATATCAAGCCTTGGTTTTAGGTTTGAGGTGGTGTCTCTCACATGGTGTCACTCGACTTAATATTTTTGGGGATTCTATGGTAATTGTTAAGCAAATGAAAGGAATCTGGGCTTGTAAAAATGATAACTTAGCCATGAAAATGAGAGAAGCTAAAACTCTTAGAAGGAAGCTATAGAAAGCCCAAATCTATTTTGTGCCAAAGCGCACAAATAACGATGCAAATGCTCTAGTAGAGCTAAAAATTTGAAAGCGATAATGATGGGCATCATTGCACTAAAGCTCCCCTTGTTTCAGGGTAAGTTTCAACTACAATATGTGCTTTATTTTCTTGAGCATGGTGAGGCATCTACACATATGAGTAAGAGTGAGAAAAGTTGGTTGGCTAATAAGGCCACTAAATATCGCTTGATAAATGATGTGTTGTATTGGAAAGGAAAGGATGCAGTGCTTAGAAGGGTGCCAATAGCAAAGTAGATTATGGATGTGATTAAGAGCTGCCATGAGGGGATTTGTGGCGCAGTGTCGTGTTGTTACGCGCACACCGTTTAAAAAAAATCTAGAGTGTAGCTTTCTTTTAGAGTTAGAGCAACAATGCCACTTTAGGCATTAGTGTTAGTGTTCATGGTTCAAAATATTAGATTTTTTTTGGACAAGTTTTTAGTCAATTTTTTATATTCTAGATATTATCTGTTGTAAAAATCCGTTAAAACTATAGACAACTTCTAGATTAGGATAAACTGTAAAAGAAAGCATGTATCTTTCGGCCAAATTGAGAGGATTTTATGTAAAAATAGAGATTGAAGAAATCGTGCAATGCGTGATTACTGTTTTCAAGTAGTAAACAACACTCCAAAGTGGGAGATAAAGAAGGAGTGATCTGGCTGAATTTTGGTCAGGTATCCTGGTATTTAACCCCCCTTTTGAAGCTAATGAAAGCATCGGATTGGCAATTTGAGCAGCATAGAGGAAGGTATTATTTTGTATACGTTTATCTCTATTAGAGTTTTATTTACTCACAATGCTGAAAGAAATTGATAGGCTTCATCTTTATTAGTATTCTTTTATATTTTCTAATTCTTTTTTGGAGCATTCTTCTACATCTTCAATCTCTTCGAACCCATTCTCTTTCGTCTACTCCTCTCTCTAAATCTACCTTCACCCTAGTATCTCTTATCTTCAAGAACTTGGCTTGAAACCTTCAATCCTCCTCTTATCTCTACCATCTCCGAAGTACAAGGTCTCGAACCCCCATACATTCTTCTCTTGCCAAACCCGTGTGGTGACCTTCAACCCTACGCGCTGCGACATTGGTGAACCCGACGTGAAGCTCGTTGTAAGAGAACTCTAAGATGGGGGATTTTTCAAGAGATACTCTACAACAATTGGTGCGCACACTACAGAAGACTCAGCAACAACAAATCCAAATGTTACAACAACAACAACAAAGGCAAGACTAATAGAAGATTGATTCCACAGCTATCAAGGCCCTAGAGGAAGTTGGGCTGGAATTAAAACAATTTAATGGTCAAAATGTCTCTGTTTTTATTCGCTTGTATGTTAAAAAAAAATGCTCTTCTTTGGTGTACCACAACATGCATTGAGTCCCTATTTTGCCAAACTAGCCAAGCATGGTCTTCAAGAGAGAATCCATGGTCTTTTTCAGTAAGATGCGGATTGTACTGCATTCAAAAAAGCCATACGCGAGGAATTCTTTTTAGAAGAGCCTTATGACAAAGAAAAGTTTCACTGAATGGGTTGAAAACCCCAATAAAGGTTTAGCTACAACAGCTCTATACCATGAGTTTGAAAGTAAATTTGGACAACTTGATACTGAAGACCAACAAAGTATGGAAGGTCAGAAGATTGAATTATTTCTTAAGGGTGCAGATCCCATTCTATAAGAAAAGCTTACTGATTGCCTAGAAGATGCTACCTATGAATTAGGAGTCAAGACTACATGGACAGATATTACTGATGCAATTAACATGATTGCTCAAAGAGAGCGGATGCAACTAAGATTGGGCTCTACTTCAACTTCAACAACTCTATTGATGGAGCTTGTTCCAACTTCAAAATCCCCTATTCCTTTGACTAATCAACCAACTCTTTCTTCTTCTATTCCTTCTAAAAATGATATAATGGATGAACTCATTAAAAGCATGTGTGACCTTCCTCTAAATCTTATAGAAATTAGTTCCAAGGTGGAGATGTTGGATGTCAAAGTTGAAGAACGAGGATGATCATCAACTCAAAGACCCATGAGAGAAGGCTTTAAGAGGCACTGTATTTGGTGCGACAGCCAACAACATGACAAGAGGGACTATGCTGCCTTCCGTGAGAAGCTCGTCTTTTGGAAATATGAAAAAATTCATGTAGCTGAAACTAATCTTCCACTGCATACAAATTTTGGCAATGGTGGAATGAAGAAAAGATTAGAAGATTTAGCTGTAATGAATGCCTATGCAACAATTCATGCACCTACTTATGGGCTTCAAATTGAGCCAACTAAATCAAGTTTGAAAGCATGTAAAGCTAATGTTCAATCTAAAGTATGGATGTAGGTACTAGATCAAATGAAACGTGGTAAAGCAGCCAAAGAAGATTTGCCTATTGCTAGTCAGTGCATTCTAGGAATAACTGGTTGGAAAGAATCGGTAGATTCTTTTTCCACCTTTGCACATTTGGTTGACGTCAATCATAAAGAAGTCTTGATTGTGTTAGCTATATATAGTCTATCTATATATAGCTCCCTAGGTCCCCTCTATATATTCCTATCATGTGTCCACCAAAACGAAGCACTTTTTTTTTAAAAAAAAATTAAAAAAAAGGAAGCACTTAAAAAAAAAATTGGTATAATCGTGCATAGGACAATGGTCATGCCACAGAAAGGGATTTGTGCCGTCTATCTTGAGCAAGACATGGCCCTACATCATGTCGGTCTGGCACTCCTCCAACTGTCGGAGGTCACGCTCGGCAGTCCGACCGGATCCCTTCAAGATCGTGAAGGTTGAGATGTGTGGAGATGGTGTGCAGATCGGATGCTGTACGCTCGCTAGTGAATGCCGGAAGGTCCCCAAGAACAAAACAACTCTACTTTTCGCACAAAACTCAAGATAAAAAGCATGCACGATATGAACAAGAGACCAATTGGGTGCAATCTCCCCCCATGCCTTGTGTGAGCGCTCCATAAAGCATGTATTTTATGTATTAATCATCTTCAAGCTCAAATAATAGCCCAAATTACAAAATAGCAAGCTTTTAGCTTTTGAGTTTGCTTTAGCACAAAATAGAAATAAAGCTAATGGACGGTGCCCCAAGAGTCAGGCGTACCCAATACAATGTCCAAGTATAAATAACATAATCGTGCACCCATGCGCATACAAAATAATAAATAAATATCCAACGCCTCAATAAATAGGTGCGACAAAATATAGGCACCATGCCTAAGTTATGCGCCCATCAAAATATAAGTGATAACTCGAATACTCGCTATCCTCCAATGCTTTCCTCTGCCACTGCTGCTATCTCTACACATCAACTGAAGCATTCACAATCGTTAGTAAAATAATACAATTAAACTGACAAAAGTGAATACCTAACAGTCTTCAGCTACATAAATAAATCAACTGGTTAGAAATCAATCCTAACCTTAATTTATTACGAGTGTGCACTCTAAACTCATAAACGTTTATTAATTTAATATGCATTTTGCGAAATCACCCACTATGGAATCACCCATGTACACACTAAATTAATGAAACGCTCGAAAAGGATAGGCATCCCCATCAACTTCTCGCACAAAGAATCCACTTTGTCTATGAGCCCCGGTCATCAAAGTTTACGGAATCCACCGTAAAACCTCACGGAATCCACTGTGAAATATGCCTCCTGGCATCGGGAGAAACCTCTGTAGGTGCGAATATGGAGACATAGCCACGGCAAAGGGAGTTGAACTTGCAGAGGGAGAGAGTGAGAAAACGGAAAGGTATGGCACTGAATATTTGCAGCAGCAAAGCTGGAGATTATCGAAAGAGTGAACACTATTCCTTATCTGCAAAAACCGTGCATAGTATATCTCGCAGTTTTGCTAATGTGCTCTTAGAAGATCACAAGCTGTTAGATGGTTGGGTATGTGGTCTAATGCCACTTGAGAAGAAAAAATTGGGTGTTATGGAGCTCTACAAAAAGCACTCTTATATTGTTCAATCAACCATTGATTATGAAGTCTGCTTGCGAGCTGATATTTTTGTTGGAAACAACTTCTCGACATTCTCAAACCTGATTGTTTTGGAGAGGACATTGAAAACGCTATAGAAGCAGCCATCTGATCCTTGTCGAAGTGTATTTCCCTCATATGCGTACAATTTGAGGGATTGGGATGGGGGCCCTTAGTAGTGGGTCACTAACCTTTCAGACACATCTTTATAGTCAATCACCTATGGCACGGGATATGTTTCCTGTCCTTGATGTATGTCAAGGTGAAAACTATACCCAGCAAAATATTTTGATAGGGATACTGAAACAAGGATCTCTTACCATGCCAATTCTCATCATCCTACATGCACTAGACTTCTTTATACAGTTTTTCAACTGGTGAGAGCTATGGATGGATCAACCCTGAGTTTGTTTGAGCTAGACACCCTGAGCATGGTAGCACCATAGCACCATCCTGTGTGGTTATGTGTCGTATTACAACCTTCAGTTCCCTCGCCCTTTGCAAATATCCATCCTCCAGGACTTTGTCCTGTTGGCAAAACAAATCCCTACATTCTTGCTTCTGGAGGTCATTAGAATAAGCATGACAAAGGACAACAATATCTCTCTTCTCTCCTCTCTTCCTTTTGTCTCTCGTCTTCTTCGCAGTTTCCAACTGATTGAAATAAAGAGAAGAAGAGAAGATGAACCAGGGCCTTCCTCTTTTGGCCCTCCAAAACGGGTAACTAAAAAAACACCTGAACAACCAAAGCTTGCTAAAAATATAACCCCAGATCAAGAGATGGAAGATGCACCACAAACAAAGAAGACCAAAGGAAAGAAGAAAGGCAACCAGCCAGGCTACAAATTGCAGTCTGATATAGAATCTGCAACCGATCTCAAATGAGTCCTAGAAGAACGAATTCTAAGAAGCAAAATTGAATTCACCTTAGGCAAAATTCTTGGAATTGCTAAATGCGAATTCCATGATGTAATTATTAATGTAATCAACAGAAAAAGACAATATGTTGGTGTTGAAGCTGAAGTAGCAATCGAGTTTTTATGCATGATTAAGAGAAGCTGACTTCACAAGGAATTCATCTTGAAGCAGTTAAAGAATTAATTGCAGCAATTGAAGCTGAAAATAAAGAAAGCATGAATGCAAAAATTAAAGAAGTGAAAGCTGAAAATGTAATGGTCGGTTGGTCCAAACCAGTTGGGCAACCCACCTCTCAAAAAGAAGGCCGTCTACACCACATGCATGAGGAGAAAGAGGCTTGGTTCATTCCAAGTAGTCACTACTCCCATACGTATTGGGCAAGAGTAACAATGGAGATAGTCGTCAAAATTGGAGAAAAAGAAGCACCATGTATTGCACTCTTAGACCATGGCTTGGAGATAAACGTCATGGCAAGGAGTCTCTATAAAAGTGGTGGGTGGCCCATAGATCTTGATTTGGGATGGCAAATTAGAGCTGCAAACAACTCTTCTGGAGAGTTATATGCTGCATATCCTAATGTGCAAGTAACTATTGGTGACATAAAAGACAATTTTTAGTTTTTTGTTCAAGACTCCTGTAGTTACCATATCATTATTGGGCAACCTTACATTTCTAAAGCCCGCTTGAAAACAAAAGCTCTTGATGATGGTTCTTCCTATGCTCGAATTTGAAGCAAGGATAAAGAACGAGATGTCCAATTTCTTATTGTGCGTGTTAACCATCATCAAAATAGAGATCGATTGCGTGATTATCATGTGTCTCCTAATTCCTGAGAATTTAAGGGTTTTCGGGCTCCACTACTATAAAGGGAGGCTATGGTAGTGCGTCATGTAAAAATATTGAACCTCCTTATGCTACTGAAATTGTGTCTCTAGCGAATTTGTATGTATGTATAGCCAATAGTATAGGTTGTTATAAGTCTCTTCTAGCCATGACTAAGGTTGAAGGAAAATATTTATGTCATGTAAAAAGGGAGCAGAAAACTTATGACATGATGGCTGAAAATGAAGATATTTTGGGTATTTTTTTAGACTAATTACTACTGACACATTGGTTAAAATATATGCAGCTGCTCATGCATAAAATCAGGCTGAAAATCAGTCCATAGAAATATATACATTGGATTTTTATCAAAAAATTCAAGAATTTGTTGAGCAGGAAGACATTGGTTTACTCAACAAGGCTAAAGCGCAAGTGGAGACAAAATACAAGACGGTGGATAAGAAAGTCAAAAACCTGTGGCAATCCCACTGCCTCCTAAAAGTTAAGGGCTCGCTGATAGGGCAACAAATCAGCCACAAGTCTTCAAGATCCTTCCAACATTGGTCACAAGTTCACATTTGAAAGTATAAAAGAGCTCAAAATAGGTGAAAATTCTTTCCTTTGGCCGATTGAAAAATACTCTTTTATGCAAATGCTAATGAAACATCGAAAAGCTTTTGCATTTCAGCCAAGTGAAATAGGTTGTGTGGTTCAAAATATTGTGGCTCCTATGGTTATTTTTACAGTCCCACATGTGCCTTGGAACCTCAAGCCTATTCCTGTTCCAAGGGCGCATTTGCCCAAATTATTGGAACTTCTAAATGAGAAGATTAGAATGAAGATTTTAGAACCTTCTTTAGCACCACCTTACTCAAATCGATGGTTTACCATGCCTAAGAAAAATGGATCTTTATGATTCATTCAAGATCTACATCCTATTAATCGTGTCACAATTCAAAATGTTGGTTCGGGTCCAATTGTTGATGAGTTTGCTGAAGCTTTTGCAAGTAGAGCAATTTATTCTATGGGTGACCTATATTTTGGATATGACCAATTTCAGCTTTCATTAGAAAGCCGAGACATTACCACAATGAAGACACCTCTTGGATTGGTCTGCATGTGTACTCTACCACAAGGCGCAATAAACTTCGTAGCCCATATGATGAATGCCATGCACAAAGTCTTAAGGGGCTTTATTCCACAACTTACTCTTCCATTTCTTGATGATGTACCTATCAAGGGATGTGAAGTCAATGAAAAGAACGAGGAGCTTAACGAACATGGCTGCATGACATTTGTAGTTAACCATATTCATGATTATGACATGATTTTGACAAGGCTAGAAAAGGTACATCTTACCTTTTCTGGAGCTAAGTCAATTTTTGGAGTAAAAGAAGTCTTAGTGGTTGGTCATCTATGTGGCCCCTATGGACACAAACCTTCTCCAATCAAGATAGATGCCATTAGCAGAATGCAAGAAAAATGCAAAACATTTCAAAGGTGAGAAGATTTCTTGGTGCATGTGTATTCTAACTCATATGGATACCACATTTTGCTCCTGTAGCCAAAAATCTTTATCAATTATTAAGAAAAGGCCAAAGTTTCTCTTGGAATAAAGAGCATACTCTCACTATGCGTAAATTAAAGAAGCTGTTAATTTTAGCCCCCACTCTCAAAAGGACTGATTATTCAATTGGTTAACCCATCATCCTTACTGTGGATACAAGTCCCATTGGGATAGGATGGGCTGTTGGCCAAGGGGATCTTGAAGGTAATAGGTATGCAATTCGTATTGGAGAAAAAGTTGTCAATGAACATCAAAGAAGGTATGCACAAGTAAAAAGGGAATTATGGGGAGTTGTAACAGTATTAAAGTGTGATCGTGAATACTTTATAGGTGCTTCTCTAGTGGTAGAAACTGATTATCTTCCACTCTTAGGCATGATTGCCAACTACTCTACACCCAAAATTGCTATGTTAAGATGGATTGTATATATTAAATCTCTCAACCCTGAATTAAAACATATTGTAGGAAAGGTGAGTCCAGTTGCTGACATGCTATCACGTGCAAGATATGACAATGAAGAAAAGCTAATGGAAGAAGATGAAGTTGAAGAATCTATGCTTGCTGAATTTCATTCCATGGCTGCTAAAAATACCTTTTCAGTTACAGCATATACTGGTCCAAAGCTAAAAAAACCAGGGTGGTCAACTAGAAGCCAGCATGCTCATTGCATTGCTCAAGTTCTAGTTCATTTCCTTGAAGAAGATTATGAACAAGATTCGGTCAATATTTGAGCACAATTAAGAAGAAGGAGACTTGGACTGATGAGGAGTTCAAGCATATCAAGAGGAAAGCTTATGGTTTTTTTCTTAAAGAATGACATTTATGGAAGTATGCAAAGAGGAAGAAAAGAGCGCCTGTCGGAGTTGTAAGTAACAAAAGGTTGCAACAACAGATAATGAATGAATTTCATGAAAACTTGTGGGCAGGACATAGAGGTATATGGGAAACCTTTAGTAAAGTCAGAGAAAAATATTGGTGGCAAAACATGTATCGAGACATAGCACATTTTGTTAAAACCTTTATGTGTGTTAGATGTATTCTATGGTCAGCATCGAGATGGGTTACAACTAACTTATCCCTTGTTATACATTATAGATGGGTTATTGATCTTGTAACCATGCCTATAGGAATATGGAATATGCAGTATTTAGTGCTTACAAGAGAGGATTCAACCAATCAAGTTGAAGGCAAAGCCTTAACAACCAAATACACTCAAGTTGTTTGTCATTTTTTGCTTGAAGAAGTGTTTTGTAGATATGGTTGTGTGGGTATAGTAATTGCAGATAGAGGAGAGTTGAATGCTGATGAGGCATGCAACTTCTTTTCTCAATTGGATATTAAGTTGGCTTTAACATCAGCCTACAACCGTGAAGGCAATGGAAAGAGTGAGAGAGGTCATCAACCTATTCTCAAAGCTCTAGCAAAGTCTTGTAGAGCAAAGATGAAAGAATGGCCTAAAATGCTACCTTTTGCACTATGGGCACAAGAATAGTATCATCAACATATAGAGCAAGAATAATAAAACAGTTTTCCTCCCTTTTGATGTAAAGATTTGGGTCAGCAAAACATACAACAAAACCTTTAGATGTGAGGAACTGATCAATCTTAATATACCAAGCATGAGAGGCTTGCTTCAATCCATATAATGCACGATGAAGCTAGCATACAAGATGCTCCTTCCCTGCAATCATGAAACCTTCAGGTTGCTCCATATAGATTTCTTCTTCAAGATCTCCATTGAGAAAAGCCGTTTTAACATCCATTTGGTGAATTTCTAGATCAAATAGTGTTGCAAAAGCCAAAATCATACGAACAGTTATGGAGCGCACAACGGGAGAAAATGTTTCTTGATAATCTACTCCTGCAATCTGCGAGTAACCTTTTGCAACAAGTCGTGCTTTGAACTTATCAAACGAGCCATCAGCTTTGGTCTTGGTTTTATAAACCCATTTACATTTGATAGGAACACGATTTGGGGGGAGTTCAATAAGAATCCATGTACCTTGGAGATTAAAGAATCGTACTCAGCTTGCATAGCTTCTTGCCATTGATCCCTTTGAGACGAATTGATAGCTTCCATATACGATATTCGATCCTCTTGGACAGACATAGCATCATCAAAGACATCATATTCAATAGAATAGAATCCATGCTCTATCTCAATAGGAAGATCGACATAGATCTCCAAATTTTCATTAATCTTCTTTGGAGGTAAAGGAGGTTTATGATCATCAGAATTAGTAGACTCACAAAGCAATTAAGGAAATGCACTAAGCAAAGACTGTGTATCATCTGAAACATCTGACGACCATGTGCCATCCATATTTTTCTCATCAAATATAGCATCACGACTAATGATAACCTTTTGAGTAGAAGGATCATAAAATTTGTAACGTTTGGAATGATCTGAATAACCAAGAAAAATAACCTTCAGACCTGGAGGATCCAACTTATGTCAAGTATCCTTAGGCACATGAATATAAGCAATGCAGCCAAATGTGCAAAAGTGAGAGAAGGTGTCTTCCCTGTCCAGATTGTTATAGGAATTTTACCAACAGGTGTAGTTGTTGGAAGATCATTTTGAATAAAAACGGCTGTAATAAGTGCTTCAGTCCAAAACATTCGAGACAAACCAGAGTGTATAAGCATGCAACGTATAGCATTAAGAATAGTGTGATTTTTGCACTCAGCAACACCATTTTTCTTAGGAGAATAAGGAAATGTAAACTCATGATGAATACCTTGATCCTTACAGAAGTCATCAAATAGATTGGATACATATTCACTGCCATTGTCACTAGGAAGCGTCTTTATAGAGAATCTAGTTTGAAGCTCCACACTTATCTTGTATTGTTTAAATATAGATAAAGCCTCAGACTTATGTCAAAGAAGATAGACATGTGTGTACTGTGAGAAATCATCAATGAAAGTTATAAAATATCGATATTGAGACTTTGAGGCAGGAAAAGGACCGCAAATATCGGTATGAACCAAATCCAATAGAGCACAGGAATGTGATGAAGTAGAAGTGTGGAAAGGAAAATGATGGTGTTTTCCAAGTGCACAGTACTCACATATTCCCATACGTGGATGAGATTTAAGATCCATACCTTGCACAATACCATGACGATGAAGATCAAGAATTTTGGCAAAATCGGAGTGTGCAAATCATTGATGCCATAATTTGCAATCTGCATCTCTAGGGGCAGTAACAACATTTGCAACTGTATCGTTCAATGATAGCTCAAATAGATTACCATGTTGAGGAGCCACTGCTATAGTATGTCTGTCGTTCTCTATACGACATTGATTATGATCAAAGCCAACAAACAAACCAAGATCAACTAGACGAGCAACAGAAAGAAGATTTCTTTGCAAATCTGGAACATGAAGAACTCCTCTTAATATTCTAGTGGATGAACCAGTCCCCAGATATAAATCACCCACTCCTTTGACTTGACAAATCGTATCATCCGCAAGGTAAACAAACTTCTTGATAGGAAGAGAATGATAATTGTGAAGCCATTGCGATTGGTATGTCATGTTTCCAGTGACACCTGAATCAACGATGAATAGAGAACCATCATGAACATGAAGTACCTTTTCTGGAGAGATATCATGATGGACGAAATTGAGCTCCTAATGAGTATGATCATCATCAGTTGTAGTTTGTTGAACAATATAAGCTCGATAATGTTCTTCATCATATCTGTGTTTATAACAACGACGAGATGGATGATCTGTATGCGCACAATAATCACAAGGAGGAAAACTTTTGGACAAGCGAGGTTGTTTTGTAGTAACTCCATGCTCCTCATCATATTGACGTGCCCACCAATCAGAAGCCACATGGCCTTTCTTATCACAATAAGAACAATGTTTGTTAGGATAAGCAAGACGAGAAGATTTACTATCTTGATTAGGGCGTCCACCCTGCTGAAAACGTGAAGCGGGACGCTTGCGAGCAACAAAAGTAGCATCAAAATCCCTTTGTTCACGAGTGACCAAAACAACATCAAATTTTTCTAAATAATGCTCATGACGTTGAGAATATTCAATAAGAGATATACATGCTTTGTCAAAGTGGATATCATCCTTGTTAGACAAAATAGTGACGATATTGTCATATAAAGGATCTTTGATGGTATGAAGAAGTTGAGTAACAATCTGATTTTTAGCAACAGGAGTGCCGGCAGCACCAAGCTGATTGATAATGTCTTTAAAAGCCTCGATATGAGAGTATATAGAAGTACCAATCTTATATTGAAGATTCTTCAAACAAGTTTGGAGATATAAAATTTCGGTGATCGATTTCTTCTCAAACGTTGAGATAAGATACTCCCAAATAGCATGAGAGGTTTCAAGATAAAAGACATCCAACATAAGTGAGTCAGGAAGTGCGGACAATATATAACAACGAGCCGCTTTGTCACGACGAATCCAATCAATATGATCAATTTTACATTGTTCAAATAAGAGGCCATCAATAATCACAGAATTGTTATTCATCACATCAGTAGGTTGAACTGGGCAGGACAAGTTACCCAAAACAATATCAAATAATTTGTCACCTTCAAGAATTAGCATCATCTTTGCTATCCACCCAGGAAAGCCTTGTCCTTGGAAGAAGGGAACCGAACATTGGCCAGATGGATATCCGTTAACAATTACGCAATTGGCCATGCCTGTATGTCGAGAGAAAACAAATAAGATGAGATCGCAGAATCTGCAAACCATGATCAAGACGAGCATAGTTGAGACGCATGACAATCAAAATAGGGAGATGCACGTAAGAACGACGAAAAGTATTGAGTGACTAAAAAAAAAGCCTGAAATAGAGAGATGTAACGTGCAAGACGAGATGACGCGTATAAGAAAAGTGCTATTTTGGTCGAGCAAAGAACGTGAACGATAATAAAACATCGCTAAAAAAGCAAGATGTTTGCTTGTTGTAATCAACGTCATTAACGAAGATGAGCGATTAATGAACTGTAATTGGGGATTAACGAATTGTAATTAGAATTACAGTTTTAAATAAAGAATCGCAAATTCGAGTAGAATTGTTGTCTTGAATCCTGAACTGTTATAACTTTTGATCCAGAACTCCGATTGACAAGCGGTTTTGACAAGATTTGAGAGCACGACGAGAACTCCGATTGACAAGCGGTTTTCTTTTTAAAGACAAAATTAACTAATACTTCTAATTTGAACAAGTTTATATATCAAATCATCACTTATGCAAAGAATTCAATCAAGTATAAACAACTTATCTTCCTTGTTGTTGCTACGCATCCATAGCTCTGATACCATGTTGAGAGAGAGAGAGAGTACGAGAGAGATACACAAGACATGCTTCCAAAGAATGATTCATATTGATGTAGAGTTAGTATATATAGGTGAGACCCAAGTCAAGTGAGAGATGATATATATAGTTGTAAGAAGATCAAGCATAAATGAGACATTCCAAACATGGAGGCGGTGTGACATCCATATGTAGCATCCATAGACATCAATTATATCCTAAAATAAACTTTAGCAAGCCAATAAATCTCCAAAATATACTCCAGATAATTGAATTTCAAGCCCAATTAAAGCTCCAATAGCATCCAAGCTCAAACAATGTAACTGACATAGGTAGGTGACATGAGTATAAGTGCATGTCCAAAGCGGTCATAAGTGCAAAGATACATCCAAGATAAATATCCAAATGCTATGGAAAGCAGAGCTCAAGCTCAATCAATGATTAAGAAGCAATGTTTAACTCTTTTTTAATCCCCGATGGTCAATACATCAATGCATATCTCCAAGACATGACCCAAATAACATAGGCATAAGAATACATGAGTAGAATAGCTTCAACCCAGCTATTTATAGTAGACATTTATTGCTCTAGATTGAGTATTTTAGGCCTCAAATCACTACCACAATGATCACAATCCATTAACATAGCATCTCCATACATGTAGACATCATCCGGGCATCAATATGCATCAAGAGATCAATCTCCGTAAGCATAGACTTCAAGAGATAAGTGCTACCCTGCTTTGGCTAGATCTGGGACTATTCAAAACACTCAATGGCTGAGCTAAATTAGCTCCAAATGTGTCTCACATAAGAGGCATAACATCCACAAGTGATCCGGTATCAATAGACATCCATAGAAGAATCACATATGTCATAAGCATACAAATATATGCTATCTCAGACCTAAAATCTATTGCACAATATCTTGTCATCAGAATTTGGCAAATCCGACATCACCTCATGTCCCGGGCATGCCAAAATCCCAACTTAGACTCTTACCTTTCTTGAATTGGGTTTTGAATGCCCGAGATATGATAAAAAGAATGATTTTTGAGCCATTTTTGTAAACATGCGCAAATAAAACGTGAGCATGCTGCTGTACTTGAGGGACCAAACTAGGATTGGTAGGGGATAAGCAAGAGCCCAATGAAGGCCTATAATATGCCTACACAAGCCTAAGACAAGTCCAAGTAAGAGGTGAAGAGAACAAGCTTCAATGATGGAAGCTATGGGTGTCTCTTCATGAAACCCTACTATTCATGTCAAAGAATGGCTGAGAACTGAGTGAGAAGTAAGCTCTCATACCTTGTGTAGATGCTGGGGAAGGGAGGAAGCACTCATAAAGGACCTGCTTTGATATGAGTTGAAAGGTGAGAAGGATCGAAGCTTTCACGCGAGAGCTATGGTGGGAGAGGAAGAGCAAGAAAGAGAGAGACAAGAAATGGGAACTCCAATAATCACAATGTGTGGCCGGGCCTTCCTTTATTCAAACTGTCACTACAAGAATAAAGAATAAGTGACTGTGATGGGGGCCTGCTACCTACAATGTGCAATGGCGGGTACTGACAATGTAGTAATACATGGGTGGCTAGGCAGAGGCACCTTTACCCCCAACATGCCTTATAGAGCACTATACAGAATAGTTTATAACTTTCTAGCCAGGTCTCAAATCACCAAGCTTCAAAAAGGAAAGTTGTAGCTCTCTTTCCAATCTAGAACTATTTAGAACAACTTAGAGTCAAATTCTTTGATCGGCTATCCTAAAAAATATTTACACGGTTGACAATCCTAGATTTATACATGCAGTCTAAGAGCTGATAGGATGAGTGGGTTGCCTCTTACCCACCCAGCCTCCAATCCTCACTAAGAGAGCTAAATAAGGGCACAACCTAGCTAGAAGGAGGATGGGCTAGGATATCCCTTTCCTGAGTGAGTGGAAAGAACCAAAATACAACTTCACAAGGGAGAATTTGTGGCCCATCTTAAGGGAAATGAAGATGATGAAAGGTTAAGAGAGGTGATGGCTCCTAATTTTTCCTATGAGCATATATATAGCATGAGGAAATAAGAATTTCCCACCAATAGAGCATATGACAAGTTTTACTTAATAAGTTTAAGTATAAATGTAGAGGGAGAATTAGAAGAGAGTACATATGATCTAGACATCATATTAGAATATAAGAGAGAGGGAGAGAGACGAGAAGAGAGGGAGACAAGAGGAGAAGAGGTAGAGGAAGCTTGACATTATGTATTCATGGAATGCTACATAAAAAAAGAAACTCACTCATAGCTTACCTCAAAGAGATGGACTAGTAGGAGGGTGTTACATAATGTGCTCTTAGTGGCTCTTCTTTGGGCTTGGTGATCTAGAGTGCTCTCATGTGCTTGTGATTGTGCTTCTTAACACTCCATGAGCACCTTATATAGCATCTATGAGGGAGTAGATTAAGCCAATCTTTTTTATTAAAATAATCCTAGATGATGTATGGCATCTTTGATAATATGGCGAATAGTGGATGGGACAAGTCCCCAACTTGGTCATCATGCAAGAAGACAAGGGTGATAGTAGACAAGCTAGAGAAAGGGAGCTAGATTACAAGAGGTGGGTGCCCAAAGCACATTATTATAATATATTTACAAGAAGGATAAAACGGGAAGTTGATGTGATAAGGGTGAAAGAGATAAGAAAATTTCATGCAGCTAGCAATCTGTGCCTTCGTAACTTCAAATCGGTGAAGAATCTGAAAAAAGTTTCTTCCGCAACTTTGTAGACCCCAAGTCAAACTGGTCGGGCAGTGCAAGAATTATCTTGAAATTCAATTTTCCCTGGTATTTATTAAAATTATTTTAAAATACTTTCAAAAGATACTTTGACTTTAATTCCCTATATACATATAAGCATGTGACAGAGGGGGTCCATGCTTATAAGCTTTGTGAAGATCCAAATGACAGCATGATGTGGATATTGACTTATGTACAAGGGTAAGGTGTCCTCTAATGATGGTGATAGATCCCAAATCTTGGTGATGCATGTGGAGCCCAAGTGTAGTTCGAGGTTAGTCCTTTGAAAAAATCTATGCACTCACTTAACCCCTAGGTGTAATCCATTTCCACCTTCAGTAAGATAAACCATCCCTTTTACCCTTTACATTGACATCCCTCCTAAGAACTTGTTTCCCCACTTGTTAGAGTTATCATAACCAAGAAGCAATGTAGCATACCTAGTGCTTGAAGAGTAAACCCAAAGTGATAAGATATAGGGCTTAAGCTATGGATAAGGCTCTTGATAGGGGTGTTGGCCAAATTTTGTGGTAGAATTCTGGTTTATAAAAAATCCAAATCATTAACCCTCCCTTTAGGCTAGAGGCATTCATGCCTCTAGCTTACTAATGATGGTCCAATAGAGTAGGGTGGATTGCACCCCCTCATGGGTGGCTCTTTGTTGAATGAGTGCTTTAAAGTGTCTCTAATTCTTTGAAAACAAGGCTTGAGTTGCCATCCATTTACCCTTGTCTTGTGAATCCTCCCATCCATGTCACCTAGCTTATAGTTGCCATTTGGATATCTCCTTATGACCATGAATGGCCCTTCCCACTTGAACATAGGTTTAGCATCCTTTCTATTATCAAAGTGGTTATCATAGCATAGCACAAGTGATCCTTCCCTTATGTGTTTGCTAGCTAGCTTCTTATTAAATGTCTTCCTCCTCTCTTCAACTTGCATGAAATAGTGTTGGACTACTACTTTTCTGTGTCTAGCTCCAACCTCTCTAGATCTAAGATCCTTTCCTCTAACTTCTTATCTTAATTCTTCTCTCAACTGGCTACTAAAACACGTAAGCTGGCCAGTTCTACTTCTATAGGAAGCAAAGCCTCTTGGCCATAAATGAGATGAAATGGAGTATAGCCAAGTGAGGTTCTGAATGAAGTCCTATAGACCCAAAGAGTTGTACTCAATTTTTTATCCTAGTGCTTGGGGCAAATGTGTACTTGCTTGGTAATTATCTTACAAATCAGCCCATTCACCTTTTTGACAAAACCATTACACTGTGGGTAGTAGAGAGTAGAATGCCTACATTTGATTTTTAGCTTTTCCATTAGCCCCCCCACCAGTTTAGCCCTAAAACTAGGACCCCAATCTGAGAGATAATTTCTAAAGGTGTGCCAAACTTGTAACAATTATTTTCAAACACAAAATTCTCCACTTCTTGGGCTATGATCCTACTAGTTGAAGCTTTAGCCCACCTCGTCATGTAGTCCACACCCATTATAATGTATTTCTTGCTAGACTGAGTTCGTGGGAGTGGCCATATTGCATCAATCCCCCATTTCTCAAATAGGACATATATAGTTATGGGACTTTGTTCCTCATGCACTAGCTTTCTTGGTTAGGCCTTCAGCCTTTTGGCAAGCATCACAAGTGTGGCACCAATGTTGCACATCTCGATGCAAACTAGGCCACAAAAAATTGGCTTAGAGAATCTTTCTGCTAGTTATTTCTTGAGAAAAATGTATGATGTTGCAATGCGTAGAGTTGAAGGTCACCATAGGGGTTTGGCAAGAGAAAAATGATGGGGTTTCAAGAGCTTTTACTCTGGAGATGGTAGAGATAAGAGAAGGGTTGAAGGTTTCAAGCCAAGTTCTTGAAGACAAGAGACACCAGGGTGAAGCTAGATTTAGGGAAAGGAGTAGACGGAAGAGAAGGGGTTCAAAGAAATTGAATATGTAGAAGAATAATCCCAAAAAGAATTAGAAAATATAGAAGAATACTAACAAAGATGAAGCCTGTTAGTTTCTTTCAGCATTGTGAGTAAATAAAACTCTAATAAACGTATACAAAATAATACCTTCCTCTACGCTACTGAGATCCCCAATCTGATGCTTTCATTAGCTCCAAAAGGGGGGTTAAATTCCAGTACAACAGGCCAAAATTTAGCTAGATCACTCATTCTTCATCTCCCACTTCGAAGTGTTGTTCATTGCCTGAAAACAGTGATCGCGTGTCGCACGATTTCGTCAATCTCTCTTTTTACATAAAATCCTCTCAAATTGGCTGAAAGCTACATGCTTTCTTTTACATGTCATCCTAATCTAGAAGTTATCTATAGTTTTTATGGATTTTTACAAGAGATAATATCTAAAATATAAAAAACTGACTAAAAACTTGTCCAAAAAAAATAAACCATGGATACTAACACTAATGCCTAAAGTGGCATTGGCTTCCTAAATCTAAAAGGAAGCTACACTCTAGATTTTTTTACACGGTGTGCGTGTAACAGCACGACATCTACCACATCCTAACCTGCACATCCTCTAGCATGTGCCAAAGTCTTACAGATTTATAGTGTTGGAAGAAGTATCTTCTACCATGTCAATGTCTTCATCTTCTCCCTCTATGTCTTCATGCTCTTGAACTATATTCAAGTCCTCTAGTTCATATGTTGAACTTTCTCTTTGTTTGAAGAGCTTGATTCTTTTTCCAGTTATGGATATCTTCATGCTTATTTCATCCAATTCACCCAATGAATATGTGGCATTGTCATGAATGACCTTTACCACATATGGGCCAAACCAACGCTTTACCATCTTCCTAGAAGCACTGTATTGATTGTCTAGGATGCTATCATAGACAGGCACCTAGTCATTTTCTTGAATTTCTCTTGGCTAAAGTCGATGTCGCTTATCAAATCTTCTTTTTTTCTTTAGTATTGCTGTCTTTAGCTTCTCAATAGCTGCTTGAACATCTTCAGACCTTTTTTCTAGCTATCATATGCACAAAGTCATCAACTCTTCTCTACTGATGTTGCCTTTCTCCCAAGATAGAAGACTCCATGTGAGAATAGATTCTTTAATTGGCATAATTGGTTGTTGTCCATGCATAAGTTCAACTGGCATATAGCCAATCACTGAACTGTGAGTAGTATTGCTTTCTTCGATGCTATGAATAAGCTTTTATCGATTGCATTTGAAATGGTGGATCTTGGTGAGATACATTCTTGTTTGGGTATTCAAGTTCAATGACACCGACAACAAGGCATTCTTCTTCTTCGCCAGACAAAGTTTATTAATGCTATTGTTAAGAAGTTTGGGTTGACAAATGCGCACTCTGCCAACACTCCCATTCTTTCAAGCTCTACCAAGGGTACATCTACAACACGCAATGAAGAATCAGCCATTCATCAATCTTTTGCTAATCTTGCTAGTTGTCTTCAATTTATTGGTTTAAACACGACCAGATATTTTATTTACAGGTAACTTTTTGGGACAATATCTTTTTTCCCCTTCCACTATTCATTGGAGTGCTGCAAAACGTATTCTTAAGTACCTCAAGGGTACTAAGGAATTTGGTCTTATTTATCATCCTCGAGAGGATTCTTCTTTATCTTCTTCAACTTCTCTTGACCTTATTGGATATACAGATGCTGATTGGGCAAGTTCACACTTATCCATGCAATCTACAAGTGGGATTTGTTTCTTTGTAAATGGATGTTTGGTTTCTTGGTCCAGCAAGAAACAACGATGTGTTGCGGTTTCTACAACTGAGGCCGAATATGTTGCTGCATCATTAGCAGCTCGCGAGCTAGTTTGGCTTCGACAACTACTTGCAGATTTGGGACATCCTTCATCATCTAGTAGACCTCTTCGATGCGATAACCAAAGTGCTATTAGTCTTACCAAAGACTATATACAACATAGTAAATCAAAGCATATTGCTATTCATTATCATTATGTTCGACATGAAGTCAAGAAAGGTTCCATTATGGTGGAGCATTGTCCCAGTGATCAAATGGTTGCAGACATCTTCACAAAAGCTCTTAGTGAAGCTCGCTTTAGTTCATTAAGACATGAACTTTGTATTGTTCCAAGTTCTTGTCTCACTGATTGAGGCATGTATCATTGTATTCAAGAAAACTTTATAGTAAATCATTTTTGTATCGTAGGTATGTGTAGGGGCTCGGGTTTTTCCCTTGTTCTCCCCAAGGGTTTTTTCACTTGCAGCAAGAGACCTTTGTTTGAGTGGGGATGTTACAACTATATATATCATCTCTCACTTGACTTGGGTCTCACCTATATATACTAACTCTACATCAATATGAATCATTCTTTGGGAGCATGTCTTGTGTATCTCTCTCGTACTCTCTCTTTCTCTCAACACTTTGGGGCGATCACTTGGGCTCCCTTGGTAAGATAACCATTGCCTCTGTAGTCTTAGTAGGCCACTAGGCAGCCGACACACACCCTTTGTCTGATGCTCTAACTGCCTTGGGATGGGACACCTTGGGATAAAAGATATTTCTCGTGGCGTTGTTGTTGGGCCTAAGAGGGGATGCTGAGCTAAAATTGCATTAGCTTTACTTAAACAGCCCAAAACTTTCTTAATTGATGAACAAACCTTGTTTATTTAAAAGAAATGCAATCCTAGAGAGTTTTTGTGTCCCATAAGCACAAACCCACTTGGGAGGGCCCAAACTTTCTACAAATACATATGCTCCCCTCCATTCAGCCCAAAATCTCATTTTTGTAGATTTCAGGCATTCTAGGTTATTTGCGAACGACATCTCTGTTGAAGTTGTCCATTGTTGTCTACATCAGTTGGCATCTTTTTTTGAGCCCTCTTCTAATCCTAGCTAGGCAACTACTATTCTTTCACAGACCTAATGTTGTACAGCATGCCGCATCATCACTGCCTTACGTTTGTTTCCTACAGGTTGTCGCCCAGCTTTCTTGCCTGTTGACTGATAGTTTTCTCTCTCCTCTAGTAGTCGCCAACTCTTGCAGGCTATCGTAAGGCTATCCTGCCTGCATTTGGTAGATTTTATCGCTCCTCTGCTATTGCCTAGCATCTACAGCCTATATTTGGTTGTTTTCTCTCTCATTAGCATGCGTTTACTACTTATTCTCTCTCTTCATTGCCATGTGCATCAGATCCAGCTTATCATTGTTGTGTTTGCTAGTGTTCGACATTTGGAGGTTTCCTTGCTACGATTTGGGATCAGTTCGGACTACGACATACTCTCTAATTCATTACCCCTGTCTTGATCCTTGAGATACAAGAGTTTGAGGTTTAATATTCATTCATTGCATGGTGTGTTTGCTGCATGAGTATTGTATATTCAGTAGTTATATCACTTTAGTTATTTTCTATGTTCATTGTCTCTGAGTTACCCTAACCCTAACTATGTTTGCTTTGTCATATGATTGTTATTTGTGTTTCTATGCCAGAGTATTTCTTTACAGATACTTTTGTTTCAAAATATTGTAAATTAGTGGAGGTGATTTAAGATCACTTAATACTAATTCTAAAACTTGCAAGTTGAAGCCTAGAAAATTAAGAACTATGTGAAATTGTGCAATGTGAATCATGGATCTTTTGTTAAAAGTTAAGATTCTTTAGCGACACTAGTCTCTAATATGCTTAGAATGTGTATATGTATATATATTTATATGTATAAATACTTAAATTTTTATTTTATTATATTTCATTGATATATTTCGAAACACCTTCTCCATAAAAATTTCAAGAGGCTGAAATTGTGAAACTCTATTTCTTCCCATTTTGAAAACTCGTGTTTTACAAACACACATAAAGTATGGTTGTTTATGAAGAAGGATAGACATCAAGACCTATACTATGCATTATGTATGATTTTGGTATATAATTAATTTGATAAGGATTTTTTCTTCATTATAACATTGGGCATGAGAGCAGTTAATATGTCCCAATGCTTCAAGCCTACATGCCATTTCTCATTTTTCCCTTGTTCTCATTTTTGTATCGTAGGTATGTGTCTTGGCAGTATATGATTGACTTGGGATCCGCTTCTGGCACAGTTAGCTCTCATTTACTGAAATCTGTCATTTATTACAGCAAGCTGAAATCTGTAGATTTTGAGCGCTTCTCTGAGGGTAATGCTTATTATTTGATGTTATATTGGTCATATTTGGTGGATAGGTGCTTCTCTTGGTAAAATCCACTCTTTCAGCTAGTTTTAGCAGTGGTTTTAGTGCATTTTTTACTAATTACAACAACTTGCAATTTTGCCTTTTTGCATTGATTTGGGACAGTATAGCTGGTCATCTGAAAGACACATCTCTCTTTAACATTGCCAAGTTGGATGGTACCAACTATGGGTATTGAAAGTCCCAAATATAGCAGGTTTTAGTGCAAAAATTACAGATTAAACCCTTGAGTTTCAAAGGTGTCAAACCTGAGGATATGGATGATGATGTTTGGATGAAAGTTGATGAGCTACGCTGCAAGTCTACCATTATTTTGTCACTCTCAAAAGAGGTCCATCATAATGTTGTTGAAGATGAGAATCAGAGTGCATGGGATTTATGGGAGAATATTTAGAAGCTCTATGCGTAGCTGAGTCCTATGTCACAAATGTATTGACTGAAGCAGTTAATGGATCTTCGCATGAAGGAGGGGTCATCCCTATCATCTCATTTCAATCAGCTTCATGCTATTATGAAGAATCTGTTATCACAGGGTGTTGGGTTCAATGATAACTTGCACCCATTATTTTTGCTTTGGCACCCTTCCTGAATCATGGGATGTCTTTTGTGCTGCCATATGGACGAACAAGCTTGATGGGCTAAAAATCTAAGATGTTGAGAGTGCTTTATTGACTGAGGAAATCAACATGAGAAACAATGATGCTTCCTGCTCTTCACATGCATTGACTGTCAGAGGTGGCAGAAATGGCAAGTATGATAATGATCATAAGGGCATGGACTCTTAGAAGTCCAGGTCCAAGTCCCATGGTCGCAGTAAGTTGTGATGGAAGTCTGATCTTACCTATCATTATTGTGGGAAAGTAGGACATATTAGGCTGCAGTGCCATAAAATGCACGATGATAAGCGCAAGGAAAAGGGAAAAGAAAAAGTGCAGGAAAAGTCTTTTGAGTGCAGTATTGTACCTGCAAAGTCTAGTGTGAAGATAGAAGAGGTTAATGTCATGTAGGCCAGTGATTCAGATGCATACGTGCAGTTTCTTCATGCAATGCCTTACAGACTTCTGAGATACATTCTATGTATGCACAGTGCTGGCTCTTGGATTCGGGTGTGTCATTTCATGTGAGACCCTATAGAGATTGGTTTCATACCTATCGTACTATGTCTCGTTCTGTGTGTCTTGGTGATGACAGGTTTCTTGACATTCTGGGCATTGGAGATGTTAGGCTATAGTTTCCTTCTGGCAGTTCTTTTGTTTTGCATGATGTATGCCATGTACCTGCATTGACTCGCAGCCGTATGTCAGCTAGACAACTTGATGATGCAAGGTATTCTGTGTCTTTTGGAGACTCTGCATGGAAGATTACTCATAACAGGCTTGTACTTGTAAGAGGTGCCAAGTCCGGGAGCCTCTATTCCTTGCTTGTATTTGGAGCTACATTGGATCATATTTTGTCTGTGGGTTCTATTCCCCATGTATCCCTTTGGCATGCTCGTTTGAGGCATATGTATCTTAAAGGAATGAAAATGCTCAGTGCTTTGTAGTATCTTCTGCCTTTTCACTCTTCGTATTTTGATTCTTGTGATCATTGTTTGTATGGAAAAGAGACTAGAAATACATATAAAAAGCCTGGTAAGAAACGCATGGGTGAGCCCTTGGCTCTTGTGCACTCAAATGTATATGGTCCCATGCCCTATTAGTCACTTGGTGGGGCAAAGTACTTTGTTACTTTCATAGATGATTACTCACGTAAGGTTTGGGCTTATCCCATAAAGAGAAAATTCAATGTCTTAGACACATTTCAGCATTGGCTTGCGTTGGTAGAAAACCAGTCTGGAAAACGGCTAAAATGCTTAAGATCAGATAATGGGGATGAGTATGTATCACGTGCTTTTGAGTAGTTTTGTGATGAGCGAGGTATTAAGCATCAGTTGACCTCCCCTTATACCCCACCCCAAAATGGTATGGCTAAACGCATGAATAGGACCATTCAGGGAAGGGTGCGTGGCATGCTTAGCCAAGCTAGCTTACCGTAGCACTTTTGGGCTAAGGCAGTTACTACTGTAGTGGATCTCATTAACAAATCGCCTAGTAGTGGCATTGGCATTCCGGTTGCAGAGAAGGTATGGGCACAAAGCCCTCCTCTTATGATCATTTGCATGTCTTTGGCTATGAGGCATTCTACCATGTGCCCAACGACAAATGCAATAAGCTGGATCCTAAGAGTGTCAAATGCATTTTCATTGGCTATGGAGATGTAGGAGAGATGGGTTATCGTCTATGGGATCCGCAGGCATAGAAAGTGATCCACAGCCATGATGTCATCTTTCATGAGGATAGAATGCATATGCAGCCTAAGAAAGTGGTTGAGGTATGCAGAGTTATCTTTCAAGAGGAGCCACTTGCTCCCATTCAACCCCCTCCACAGCCAGCTAGACAGTGTGCAACATCACCTGATGCTCATGGCCAAAATGCTAGACATGCTGATGTTAGACAAGATGTCGATCAAGCAGCAGAGCCTAGATTGAGGCATTCTACTAGAGATAGATGACCTCCTGACCCTTTTGTGCCCTCTATGGATTATGTACTGGTTACAGAGATAGGAGAGCCTCTCACTTATGATGAGGCTATACGCCGAGGTGATTGTCACTCTTGGGAGAGGGCTATGCAGTCTAAGCTTGACTCATTGCATAAGAATAAGACTTGGGATTTGGTTTCCTTGCCTCAGGTTAAGAAGGTTTTGCCATGCAAGTGGGTGTACAAGTTGAAAAGTACCCCTGGACACCCCAAGCTGGCATACAAGGCTCGATTAGTTGCTAAGGGTTTTAAGAGAGAGTATGGTATTGATTTTGATGAATTTTTTATCCTGTGGTCAAGATGACCACCTATGCTTAGTCTTGGCCTTGGTTACATAGCTTGACGTGGACTTATACCAGATGGATGTCAAGATGGCTTTTTTATATGGGGACTTGCATGATGAGATTTACATGGAGCAGCCTAAGGGCTTTGCAGACATTGGCATGGAACACCTATTGTGCAAGCTAAAGAGGTGTCTAAATGACTTGAAGCAAGCACCTAGGGAATGGTACCATAAGTTTGATGCATTCGTGTAGTCACAGGGCTACAACAATAGTGCTATGGATCTGTGCTTGTACACGAAGAAAGCTTGTGATGGTTCTTTACTGATTTTGGTACTCTATGTGGATGACATGCTTTTAGTAGGGATAGCTCATGAGGAGCTCGATGCTCTTAAGGCTCAGCTCAAGAAGAGCTTTGAGATGAAAGATCTGGGACAGGCCTCCCATATACTTGGTATTCTCATCACACACGATAGATCTCAAGGACTACTCTATCTGTCAGAGGGAGTACATACATAAAGTCCTTGAGCACTTCCGCATGCAGGATGTTAAGCCTATTGGTTGTCCATTACCTTGTCATCTGAAGGTTTCACAAGCCGATTGTCCAGAGATAGATGAGCAAAGGGCCAAGATGGCCAAGATTTCCTATGCATCAGCCGTGGGCAGTCTTATGTATGCTATGATAGCCACCCGTCCAGATATTTCTTTTGCAGTTGGAGTTGTGGCACATTATATGGCTACACCTGGCAAGAAACATTGGGATGTTGTGAAGGGTATCATGAGGTACCTAAGAGGCACAATAGATATGTGTCTTTGTTATGGCAGCTAGGATACAAGAGTCGTGGGGTACACTAACTCTGATTATGCAGGACATGCAGATAGTAGGAAGTCCACTTCTAGCTATGTGTTCACTTATGCTAGAGGGGCTATCTCTTGGATGTCTAGGGCATAGAAGTGTATGGCCCTTTCTACTATAGAGGCTGAGTATGTTGCAGCCACAGAGGCTTACAAGGAGACTATCTGATTAGGCCGTTTGATTGCAGACCTTGGTATGACAGATGCTATGCCTACACTGTGTTTGGATTTTATGAGTGCCATTCAGTTGGCCAAGAATCCGATCTTCCATGCGAAGACGAAACATATTGAGGTGAGGTATCACTTCATTCGCGAGGTCATTGAGGATAGGTCTGTTGATCTTGTCAAGATTTTGACTGAGCAAAATCCTACAGAATTGCTCAGGAAGAGCCTCACTACTGAGCGCTTTGCCTTCCTTAGGAGATTGATGGGCATTGGATGAGATGACATCTTTTTCCTCATCCTGTTGTACATGTGTACATGTTGTACTGTCTTTTCTTTTTTCTCTCTCATTGGGGCAGATTCACCTTTAAGTGGGAGGTTGTTGGGGGTAAAGGCACCTTCACCTAGCTGCCCATGTATTACAACACTAACAGTACCTGCCACTGCACACTGCAGGTGGCAGACGCCCATCACAGTCACTTATTCCTTATTCTTCTAGTGATAATTTGAATAAAGGAAGGCCCGACTACACATTGTGGTTGTTGGAGTTCCCATTTCTTGTCTCTGTCTTTCTTGCTCTTGCTCTCCTGCCATAGCTCTCACGTGCAAGCTTCGATCCTTCTCACCTTTCAAGGCAGATTTTCAAGAAAAGGGGTTTCTCTTTTTCAAACGTTTTTGAAGCTTTTAATAAAGGTTTGTTCACACTTTGTGTTCCAAACTAGGGGTTGGCTAATTATGGTAGATGAAATTGAGTGACCAAAGACATGATGCTGCGAGGAGTTAAGTGGGATAACACATGAAAATATCATTTTTTGGTCTTTCTAACACTTCCCCATAGCAAGAGTTGGGTTTATAAATGGAAATCCCTAGTGATACCATGTTTTTTCGACACGCGGTTGTGATATTTCAGTTTGAGACATGTGCCTCATGCAAGAAGAGAAGAAGAGAACGTGTTCTCACTTCTGATTTTGAGTCCTTGAGTGGATTTGTATGTGGCAAGGGGCATGTTTGACATCTATCAACGAAGGGGAAGCAAGGGGCAACTTGGTAAAATAGGGGAAAAAGAAAAAACGCGAAGAGTTTTGTTTTTTTTAAGAGAAGAAAGGGAGAGGGGTTTGACACAATACAATCAATGTGAGGGAGAGAAGAGAGAGAGATAGGGAGAGGGAGAGAGAGAGGGAGAGGGAGAGGGAGAGGGAGAGAAGAATTTTGTAGTCGGGAGAGAAGGGAGAAATCTAGCACTTAGAATAAGAAGAACAAGCTTTTAGAAGAATGAGATCATGAAGCTGAAGTTATCGGAGCTATGGAGTTGGATGGTAGGGCTATTGAAGTCAATGGGCTGATGCGAATTCTCAATTTTCAGATGATGGTAATAAGATTATTCCTTTTGTCCTGATTTCTTCTACTACTGCGTGGGGCAAAGAGTATACAAATTTGTTTTGAGGTATGGTTATAAGTGAAAGACATCAGAGGGTTGTTCTTCATCGTGTTGAGACTAATGTGTGTTAGTTGTTTGTGTGAGGCTTCCCGTACAGGAGAGAAAGACTTCAGAGGGTTGTTCTTCATCGTGTTGAGACTAATGTGGGTTAGTTGTTTGTGTGAGGCTTCCCGTATAGGAGAGAAGAATGAAAGTAAAGGTATGGTTATGAGTGAAAGACATCAGAGGGTTGTTCTTCATCGTGTTGAGACTGATGTGTGTTAGTTGTTTGTGTGATGCTTCCCGTACAGGAGAGAAGAATGAAAGTAAAGGGTCTCTACATCTGAAACTAGGTATGTGGCAGAGAATATGTATTATGGAAATTTGTTAAATGCATGGACTCAAGTTAGTGAAAATCTGGAAGGATTTGCTGCCAGAGTTCATAAAGTTTGAAGCTCCCACAACTCTTCATCAATTAAAGATATACTGAGATGTATCTACTGGTATGCTGAAATGACAATCTGAAATCAAAGAAAGTGTCTTCCCATTTTCAACTTTATCCTTTTGGAACAAAGAAGTTGTGTTTGCTATATAGAGCAGTAGTAAATTTAGAGATCCAAGTTGTCTAGAGTTGTTTCATGGTAGCAGATCAAAGAATTTGGCTCTAAGTTGGTATGGAGATTATAGATTGGAAAGAGAGATACAACTTTCCTTTTTAAAACTTGGCAATTCGAGATCTGGTTAGAAAGTTATGAACTGTTTTGTGTAATGCTCTAAGAGGTAATTTTTGTGCTTGATGAGAAAACATGTGAATTCAGCAGCATCTACACCACCAACTTGGTTTCCCATAAAAGTCATCATGATTATCCATTGCTATATTAGTGTAAACTCTGTTTTGTTGCAGTAATGGAATATCTACAATAGTGAAATACTTGTAGCAGCTAAATGGGCAAGAAAATTCGCCATATAAAGCTTTGATTACTGTGTATTTGGATTGTATTTATGTGCGCTCTGAGAAAAGAAGAACAAAAAGGATATACAGCTGATTTTGCACTACTTGAAGCAACCACGCTTTATGGGGCAGTTGATGCATGGGGTTGCTATCCCTAAAAAGTAGGATTTGTGTGAATCTGAAAGCTCATGTTGTCAGAGTCTCAGCCATGGTTGTTTTGGCATCAGATTCTCTCATGGTGAAATCTTAGCTTGAAGGTTTGAATTGTTTAATTGTTGAGTTGAGGTCTCAGTGAGGTGTAAGTGATCAAAAATATTTAATCATGTGTTCAGTGGTGCTATTTCGTGGTTTTTGTTGAGGAAGGATCATCGATCTTTATATTGTGTGGTGTTTCTTGGTGGTTGTTAGAGGCTAACTATGCAATTCACCTACCACTGTCTCCACTGCTCTCCGTCTTGTGAATTCAATAGAGAATATCTTAATCTTCTTATGTGATATCCATCACACTAAATTCAACAACCTATAAATTGCCTCATATATTTCTAAAGTGAGACACCCCATGATCGCGATTTGGTAGTATTGCAAACTATCAGAAATGGAGAAGCATTACAAACATCGAGTAGATACTAAATAGCAAAATATTGAGGCTAGTTGCAATCAAGGTCAAGACAAACTTGACATATCTTATGCCAATCATGGGGTTTCAACCCCTGATAGCTAGTTATCTTTAGAAAAAGCAAAATTGAGGGAACACATCATGGCCATCAGGGTACGAATAGACTTGATAATTTTCTTCACAATGCGCTATTCTTAGTGGATTAGACCCAAGGAGCATGAGATAGTTGCAAACAACCATCGGTGCTTAACTATGGCCAAAGCCCCTCCATCTTGCCTACCTTCTTCAAATCCATTCATGCCCCTACAATGTCATTCTTTCATGTGATATGGTCCCATAATACGCTACCCATATTCTTGATAATATACATGGGATCCAACAAATTATGATTTGTATGTGGGTCTAATATGGAAACTCATAGAAAACTAAGGATTGCCACATTCTGCTTTAATGTGACTCCTTGTGGACCATTTTTAACTTGTACCAACTTTGGGCATTTATTTGTACTGGAGATTGTCTAGGAAAACCTTTCCTCAAATCATGACCCTCTGACAAGAAAGCGGTGTATCCTTGATATACCATCTTCTTCATGGTCCATAATCTTCAAAATTCTAACTATGGCCCACACAATGGTGGACATGCATGATAACAGAAGGTAACTAGACCTATCACAATACCTCTATCTAGTCAATACAAACTTGAACGAGCTATGTTAGATATCACAAATGAGAATGGAAGATCACTTATCTGAGCACTCTCTAAATCCCGAAAAGTCATGGATGGTCCACATGAGAATGGCTCATATATTAGTGGACTGTTGATCATTAGGCTTGCTCATGTCTTCCATAGTGCCTCCTCTCCCCACAAAATCTTAAGCTCATCAACTAATGGATAGAGGTAGATGTCGATGTTCTTGACTTTGTAGTGCCCACCAAGAATGAGTAAGCTAAGGATCAGGTGTTCTTTCTTCATAGAAAGCCACAGCAGGATTTTGTAGTTAACAAGGACTACATGCCACACACTGTAAGAAGTTGAGCGGAGACCAGATGGATTCACACCATCCACAGCAAGAATAAGCCAAAGATAATTTGGATCTCATATAAAGATTGGAAAGATGGAGTCAATGTGGCTCCATGCACATGAATCTAGTGATATTCGTTAGACTCCGTCTGTGGATCTATTCTATGCATGCCACATTCACAAGCTCAGCATGTCCTGCGTGCAAAACATGTGACATATACAAGGTATAAGTGAAAAGTTTCTAAGAACATTCTGAGGGATGGTTTGCCCTTGCAAGTCATGTCGATACCTTTGAGTACCACACTTTGGACATGTCTCCATAGTCCCGTAGTCTCCTTGAAATAGCACACAATCATTGACACATGCATGGATGTTGTAGTTCATGCCAAGCTTTCATAACACTAATCGTGCATTATCATGGGACTCAAGCATCCTCTTTCCAGGTGGTAATATATGATACTTTAGCAACCTTAAAAAAATCAAAAGCAACCTTGAAGAGCAGAAGAAGTGTTTTTTATAATAGAGTCAAGAAAATCAAAGGAGCATAGAATGTACCTAAATAGCTTAGTCACACTTACATTGCTCCACTCGTACTTTGCGTATGCTTTGGAGCACAAGCAGTGTTTTCAAGCGGCGAGATACTCGACACCCATCATATAATGGTACGGACACTTTCTTCTTAGTGGATTAGATGACTCGATATCCATGGGCATTAATGCATCGATTGTTGCCTCTATCTCAAGCTCCAAGATTGGAGGAAGGTCTGAAAGGCCCACTGTCTTCTCTAGTGTTGCAAGGGTATAGTCTACAACGTGTCCTCGAATTGGTGTATCAACTCAGGCATTCCATCCATCTCACACCCACGAACTCTTCTAATGGTTGCCAATAGGTACATTCATTGGGATGAAGCATCACCTCACTGTACAAATTTCATGGGTACGTCTAATATTTTTGTATATAATATTCAATTACTTTATGAATGTAAAGCATGATTGATACACACTTTTCTTACCATTCACTCAAAGTTTGAAACCACCTAGTCAATGATCTCCGATTAAAACTCGACGAAGCATCGTACATATTCTATGGACAAGTAATTCTTTCGTCAAATTGCCAACTTGCATTGAGTGCAAGGACATGGGACATGATGATTAAGATATGCCTCGCGATATTATATATGATGACCATCATCATTTTCCATTTGGTCTATGTTATAGCAAACAATATATTTTTGTTTCTCTCATTGATAATCTTCCTCCATTTGAATCTCTATTGCTCTTTCTCTCCCTTTTCCTTTATTTGTTTGCCTCCCTCCATCTCTCTTTGTCCATTCATTTTCTCTCCTTGTCTCTCTGTGTTAATCTATCCCCCTCTCTATTTCTCTCCCCACCCCTCTTTCTCTCTCTCTTTCCCTTTTTTTATTTACCTCCCTTCATTCTTCTTTGTTTCTCTCTCCCCCTCTCTCTCTTTTTCTCTCATTGTTAATCTCACTTCTTTTCTCTTTTCCTCTCCACTCTCACTCAATGCATCCTTTACAAATAAATTCAAATATAGAAAATAAAAAATGTATAAAACAAAGACATTGAAAGACCCTCTTTCTCCATCTCTCTTTGTGTCTCTCTTCCCTCTCCCCCTTTATTTTTCTATCATTCCATTCTCTCTAATTCTCTCATTGTTTCAGTATTTCTCTCTCCCTCTCTCTTGCTCTCTATTTGTTGTTCTCTTTTTTTCTCCCTCTTTTTGTTCTTTTCTCTCCCCCCTCTCTCTCTTTTCTTTTCACTCTCCTTCCTCTCTTTACCTCACCCTTTTTTTCTACCTCTTCCTTCACTCTCCATCTCCCCGTCTCTCTTTCTCTCCCCCCTCTGTTTCTTCATCTCTTTCTCTTTCTTTGTTGTCTCTCTCTTTGTTTCTCTTACTCATTCTCCTCTCTCCCTCCCTTCATATCTCATTTCTCTCTTCCTCTCTCTCTTTGTTACCCTTCCTCCCTTTCTCTCTCTCTTTCTCTCTTCCTCTCTTCCTTCATAACTCGTTTCTCTCTTTCTTTGTGACCTTTCCTTCTTTTCTCTCTCTTGTTCTCTCTTCCTCTTCCTTCCTTCTCCCTCTCTTCATTCCTCTATTTCTCTCTGTCTTTTAATGCATCTTATTACAAAGAAAAAGAAGAAGAAGAAAACACAAAAACAAAGCAAGAAGAGGCAATGTATCTACCTCAAAGGCTTGAGGATGAATTCTTTTAGCCTCCTCTTTGTGATGTTCCTTTCTTCTTCCTTGCGTACTTCTCCCTCTCCTTTGTGTATGGCGGCGCTGATGATAAGGAGCTCTATGTGTATGTGTGTGTGTGATGATCTCTTTCGCTCTCTCTAAAAAATGTTTGTGGCAAATATCATGCTCGGGTTTTAGGTTCTTTTTTTTTCTCAGACTCGTATTGCTATTTACATTGCAATTAGCATTACTAATATAATTTTGCGATGCTATTTGTGACGCAAATGGTAACATTGCTATTTTACATCACAAATCACCATCGCTATCGCCCCATTCCCTTGTAGTGCTAGTCGACTTTAGTGAGACTTGTTTCGAGCTAGTCAAGAGACCTTTATCCACACATTCATATGCCATGTTCTCCCACTACTCATTCTAAGTTTGGACGTTTTGTTTGAAAAACCACCTTGCGCATGTACATCATCAAATTCCCAATTGCATTAAATCAAGCAACAAGTGGTCTGGTGGTGCAGAAGTGGGTGTGTTTCTTGCATGCGCCCTAGTAGCTAGCAATGAAGATGGTGTTGTGACACTTGCAATGCTAGAGTTAGGAGTGGTTGATGATAGAGATTGACCATGTACAGGAGTAGTGGATATATTTGGCACTATAAATCTATTTGTAGATGTGATGGAGGAGATGCCAACAGGAGGGGAAGTTATGTATGGCAATAAAACATGAATAGAATCCAATACCTTGTTTGCAACAATGATATGAGATGCAGTGGGCTCTATTTCTTGAAATGAAGAAGACGGTATCGTGACACTACATGTGCACACCTAAAAAACCTAGGGCAAGCGATGTTTGTTTCTTTCTTAGTTTGAATAAAGTAGCATCCTTCATTTGTATGTTTTTGTTTTCAATTTCTTAGGGGTGATTTTGAGTTGGAAAGATGGAGAAGTTGACCATGTTAAGCTAAAGAAGAAGTTCGTAGCCCAATGCCTTTGGGACAATGTGCAGCAAGTGCAAAAGTATCCATGCTAAGGTTCTTCACGTATGTGGAGGTGGATGCAAGGAATGTGTATATCCACACTTGATATGGGTTACCCTTAGGGTTTTGGTGAAAATGAGAGAGCTGAGGAAAGAATAAAAGCAAGCCTTAATGTAGCCCTAAATAGGTACGATGGAAAAGGAATTGGCAAAGTATCCATATTAAATCTTGTTTTTGAGGGCATGCTTTGTGGTTGCACGAGGAAGAGTGCCAGCCTTTTGAGTAAAAGAGAAGAGACATGTGGTAGAAAGGAGGCCACAACGAAGGGCATGGGGGAGAAAAGAAAGCAATGTACTCTTCCATGCAGAACGAGGAGTATTAAAAAGTTAGCCGAGTAGAGGAGGAAGACACAGGGAAGTACAGTGTTGAACAAGGATTGCTGACATGCTGCTCCCTGCTTTCTTCATCAAAAGCGAATCAGCTGGACCAATATTCAACAGCTCGCGGATAGGAAGCTTCAGTGGTATGACCTTGACAACAGGAAAACCATACCATTGTAAGAAAGGAGCACAAAAGGCGGAGAGGAATCGGCGGGTCTGTAGAGGCTCGGCTCCGAGCGTTCAAAACGACAAACAATATCGGAATTGCTTCAGGATTGTGTTAATTCAGCTACTCAGCGACAAGGAGGGAAACTTACGAAGGAGACAGCACCATAGCAAGCCCAATGCATTACTCATGTCATGCTATGCAGGGAAGGCGAGATGCTGCAGTGCATCTAGTGCTGGAAGTAATATAATGAGGGAAAGAGTGGCTCCTCCTAGGATCAAACTCATGGAAGCTACATGTTACTACGGTGCAAAGCTACAAGGAGCATGTTCATGTTGTAGAGAGCAAGGCCAAGAAGAATCATCGATAATCATAATATCAAAAGGTGAAGAAGATGAAGTCAGAAGATATTGAGCTTGCATGGAAGGAGCGTGACCTAAATAGCTTGTGATCAGTTCATGAGTAACTATGAAAATCAAGCAAGCAAACAGCCTATGTTTGTACAATTGCTAGTTGCTGCAATTGTATGAAACCTCACTCCCATGATTATTATTCTCTTCTTCGCCATTAAGGCTACTTTTTATCCTGAACAACTCTTGTATATGGAGATAAAGAATAAGACTTGTAACATGAATTATCTCATGTGATATTGTAGTAACTTCTTATTTTTCACAACTTCATCTCAATTCCTTACTATCCACATACCAAATTCAAAGCATTGACTTTTCTCTTTCTTGTGTTCCTCATGAGTATTTCTTGATCTCTTTAAACTTCTATATATGGGATGCTTTTAGGAAAGCTTTGAAGGAGGAATATTTTATGGATGACCTTGGGATGGATATGAGACACACCTTCCACAAGTGGATTCATAAGCCATCAACTTCTTCAAGAGTTAGTCCAAATTTAATGAGATGGATGTTGCTAGACAAGCAATCTTAGAGCCTAAAAAGGTGGAGTTATTCTTGCATGCGGTGGATCCGATGTTGCAAGCGCAGCTAAGAGAGTTTTTCAGGACAAGACACAGCCTATGGGCTTGAAGACTGAGTAATAGGATGCAAAAGATACTATCACTACCTTGGTGAAGTGACAGATGTGAAAATTGCAGCTACAGAATGGTATTATGTCACCCACGATTCCTCCTACTATTGTGCCTTCTTCCACTACACATGTAGCTCCAATCTCTCTACCTACATCCACTCCTATACCTCCTCTTGTCATGCCTACACCTCCTATGCCTATGGATGTTCTTCCTACACCTTATGTACCTCCTTCAGACCATATGCCTACACCTGTTTCTACCCCTCTACCTAACTTAGTTCCTATGCCTTCTATTGTACTGCCAGCTCCATCTCCACCACCACTCACTAATGAATTTATTGAAGAGTTAAGTAAAAGAATGAAAGATTGAAAACTTGTTGATTGATCTCAATTTGCAAGGGAACAGAGACATGCACCACCATCACCCAAAATTCCAAGAAGAAATAATAACCCGTGATGTCTTTGGTGTGATAGTCCATAGCATTATTACAAGAAGTGTGAATCTTTCCGTGAAGCAAGAAGTAGGAATTCAGTGTTTTGGAGACCTAAGAACAAAATCTACTCGATAGAGGTTGGATTGCCTTTGTACCCTAATTTTGGAAAAGGGGGAATGAAGTAGGTTCTTGAAGAGATGACTACATAGAGTTCTTATGTGGCTAGAGGTGATGCTTATGCCTATGGCATGCAAATTGAGTAGAGTTCATCAAGTAAGTTTGCTTTATGGTCTTTCACCTTGGATACAGCTCACAAGGGGAAGATGCAACAATTAGAGTTAGCTACTATAGTTCTTAGAGAATACGAAGGGATACTAGTTGGGATGCACTAGTGGACACTTACTCAATTTATGCCTTTTTGGCAAAGACCAAGGGAACTAAAGTATAGGTAGAGGAGAAAAGAAGATGTGACGATGAGGCTCCTAGTACATCAAAGAAGACTAGAGGAGGTGAGTCTTTCGCTCTCCCTTCTAGGCCAGAGAGTGAGAGAGGGGTTGGAGCCAACAGTCTAGAGCCAAGAGCTCCCGTCTTTCATTTCTATCCATCACTCATAACTAAAACAAGTACTTACAACCTAAGGTCATAAGTGGATTATTCACACCAAAGACAACTAAGCTAAACACTGACTTATTCAATGTCAGCATGTGTACAGCTGGACATGTTAAATGTTGGGTACAATCATACCAAAGATAGGAAAGTGGAGCTTGAAGTCTAGCACTCCCCCTCAAGCTCAAGTTAGCATTTGTACACCAAGCAACTATTTGAAAACAGTGAACTTATATTTACCCAAAGACTTGGTAAAGATATCTGCAACCTGTTCATCAGTCTTCACATGCATGAGATCAACTCTCCCTGCAAGAAGTGACTCTCTGATGAAATGGTAGTGTATCTCAAAGTATTTAGTCCTGGCATGGTATACTGGATTTGTAGCCAGGAGTACACTACTAAGATTGTCACATAGAAAAGTCATTGGAGCATCCTCTTGTATGTCCAAATCAGTTCACCATAAGCTTGAGTAGCCATGCAATCTCACATGCTACCAATGCAGCACCCCTGTACTTAGTCTCAGTACTCGACAAAGAAACTATAGGTTGCCTCTTGCTACTCTAGTTGATCATTCCACTTCCCAAGCCAAAAGCATAGCCACTTGTAGATCTACGATCATATGAGCATCCTACCCAATCTCCATCCGTGTATCCAACAAGTTTTAGGGGCTTATCACTCACATAGAACAGCCCATAATCTATAGTGGATTTAACATATCTCATTATACGTCTAACAACATCCAAATGTGGCTTTTTGGGCTTCTGCATGAGCTGACTTATGAGCCCTATAGCATAGCTCAAGTCAGGCCTAGTGATGGTCAAGTAGATCAATCTGCATGTATAAAGTTACATCCTCAATTTCAGCTCTAGTGCTCATGTCTAGCTTGACATTCTGCTCAAGAGGTGTATCCAATGATTTGCATTCAGCCATGCCATACTTCTTTAGCATTTCCATGGCATAGTGCTTCTGCATCAGTCATAAACCATTTTCAGCTTTACCACCTCAATGCCCAAGAAATACTTCAAATGACCTAAGTCTTTCATGTCAAATTCTGATTTCAGCATTTCCATAACATGTTGTATGTCCAAGTCATCATCCCCAATAATTATGAAATCAACATATATGACCAACACTACCAAGTCTTTGTTGGTATTTTTCGTAAATAGATTATGATCAACCCTCCCAATAGTAGATCCCAAACTCTGTACGTAACTACTGATCCTTGCATGCTAGGCTCTTGGAGCCTACTTCAGCCCATACAATGCTTTTTTTAGCTTGCACACATAATGCTAAAAATCAGGGTGAACATACCCTTCAAGCTAATCCATGTAGACATCCTCTGCCAAGTCACTGTTAAGGACATTCTTAACATCCATCTGCTACAATTTCTAGCCTTTAGCAGCAGCCAATGTAATCACTGTGCGTATAGTTTCCATCTTGGCAACATTACTGAATGTTTCCTCATAATCAAGTCTATACTGTTGAGCATACCCCATAGCAACTAGCCTAACTTTGTACCTTTCAATAGTGCCATCTGACTTGCATTTAATCTTGTAGACCCATTTGCACCCAATGGTCTTCTTTTCTTCTGGCAGTGGCACAAGATCCCAAGTACTATTTTCAGCCAAGCATCTATCTTCTCATCCATAACTGTGAATCACTTTTTATCCATCACTGCTTCAATAAATGTAGTAGGCTCTTTGACCTTTGTCACCTCTGTCATATAAGAAAAATGCTTTGCAAAGTAACCATTGTAAGTCATTCTATCCACATGTACCTGACTCTTTGCGATCATCTAAGCGGTGGTGCACTACTAAATTCCCCTCTCTCATGAGGTAGAATGTACCTGTTCTGTCTAGAACCAAGTGTATACACTGTCTGAATACCAAGCTCACTATCTAGACTATTAGCTAAGTCATAGCCTGAAGTCATCCTACTATGTGTCATCCCACCAGATGCATCCTCAATGACTTTTTCTTTTCCTTTGTTGTCCACCACACCATATCTCCCCCTCACTGACATAGTGGTGTCAGTGGATGATGAGCCAGAGCTCCTCAATCTCCCTGTCCATGGAGATACCATCGTAGCACTAGGTCCTATCACTGCAATTTTCTGCTCTGCGAATCAACTATAGAAACATGTGTAGAAGGCATATCTGACAGCATTGCAGCCAGTGATGCATACCAAGATGCCACCTCATCAAAGATAACGTCTCTACTCACTAGTGTCTCTCAAGTAGAGGGATTATAGCATTTATATGCCTTCTTCTCTTGTGAATAACCAATAAAGACACACTTATGAGCTTTCGATTCCAGCTTCTTCCTCTTCTCATTAGGAATATGCACATAACTAAGACAACCAAATACTTTCATGTGACTAATATCTGGCTTGTAGCCATACAGTTTCTCAAATGGTGTCATCTCATGAATACCTGCAGTGGGAGTCCTGTTCAAGATATACATGGTTGTCATAATAGCCTTAGCCCAGTAAATAGAGTGACATACTCTTCTCATTTGTCATTACCCGAGTAGCTTCCATCAACACCCTGTTCTTACGTTCAACCACTCCATTCTGCTGTGGAGTATAGCTGTAGGTAAGCTGCTTGGGTATGCCATTTTCAACCAAAAAACTATCAAAAGCATTCGATACATACTCACCACTGCTATCTGATCTCAAGTAAGAGATATACCAATCAAACTCTTTCTCTACGTGCTTCTTAAACTGCTAAAAAATAGCCAGCACTTCATCTTTTGCCTTCAATATATACACCCAAGTATAGCGACTGTAATCATCAATAAATGTCACATAGTACTTGGAGCCTCCCATAGATGCATTATGGGTAGGTCCCCAGACATTAGAGTGCACTAACTACAACGGATGTGTGCTCTGCCTTTCATGCTTGATAAATGGCAACCTAGCGAATCAACCAATGTCAGAATATGCAAACTTGGGTAAAATTGTAACAAGCTATTTTTTCTGCATCATTTGCAGCCGCTGCAAGTTAACATGCCCCACTCTCTTATGCCAAATTTCCAAATATCTAACAGTGCCATAACTATGGGGAAACATAGATGAATTTAGCTCTAGAAAAGTGGCATCAAGAGTAAACATCCTGCCATTCTTGTGACCATGAGCAATCAACTTGCTGTCAAGATTGTGGGAGAGAAGGAAGGAGTCTCACTTGTAGCTTTCTTGCTCGCACAATGGGGGAATACACACAAAGATGGAGGCTGAAAACAGTTTTCCTCTTCTTAGTTGTGTAAGCCAAAAAGAACTCAAGTACATAGAAATAGAAGAACCCTATATATGGGTCTCAAACCAAACTCAACTAACTAAGGTGGCATACTAACTGAGCCACGAACTAGAGTAGATAAGGATAGCAGTCATCTAGCTATTATTCATGGGCGGTGTACCAACTGCATCTGCAACTGACAAGTCGGTGACATAAATGCACAACGGTCACCCTGGCATATCACGAGTGGAGCTCGATATCTCAACACTCCCCCTCGAGCTCAATCCCAATTCCTGCACACCAAGTAGGTATCTGAACTTGCGCAGCTTCTCTGCGCCCAATGCCTTCATGAATATGTCAGCTACCTGATCCTGTGTGCTGACATAAACTAGATCAATAAGACCTAGTAAAACCCTCTCCCGCACGTAGTGATAATGCACCTCAATGTGCTTTGTTCTAGCATGATAGACTGGGTTATTTGCCAAGTGTATACTACTCATGTTGTCACAATAAATGACAACTGGCCCATCTGTAGGCTGATGCATATCATAAAGTAGCTTATGCAACCAAGCTACCTCACATGCAGCCATTGCTGCGCCCCTGTACTCAGCCTCTGTGCTCGACAAGGCAACTGTAGGCTGTTTCTTGCTGCTCCAAGTGACTGCAGCACTCCCAAAAGAGAACACATATCCACTGGTAGATTGTCTATCAGAAATACTACCAGCCCAATCAACATCAATGTATCCATGCAACTGTATCTGAACCCCAGTCTCATAAAATAGTCCATACTGCAATGTGGACTTCACATACTTGAGTATGCGTCTAGCCGCATCCAAATGCGGTTTCCTTGGAGCCTGTATAAACTGACTTACCAATCCAACAGCATAGCTCAAATCTAGCCTGGTAATAGTCATATAAATCAAACTTCCTACTATACGTTTGTACATAGTAGGGTCTTTCAGAAGCTCACCTGCATCTGCACTCAGCTTCACATTCTACTCCAAAGGAACTGAAATAGGCTTACAGCCTGTCATCCCATATTTGGACAGCATGTCCAATCCATACTGCCTCTGCAAGAGCCGTATCCCACTTGGTGATCTAATCACCTCAATGCTCTCCCAAATCCTTCATCTCAAACTTCTAATTCAATAGCATTTTCACATGAAGGATATCTTCATCACTGTCACCTATCATAATCAAATCATCAACATAAATGACAAGTAGCATAATACCTTTCTCTATTTTTCTCACATAAAGTGAGAAATCTGCCTTGGAAATCTGAAAGCCAATAGTGACAAGATACTGTCCTATCTTGTCAGACCATGCTCTAGGTGCTTGCTTCAAGCCATACAATGCTTTCTTCAACCTGCAAATAAACTCAGGATAAACAGCATGCACATAACCTGGTGGCTGCTCCATATATACCTCTTCTTGCAAATCACCATGCAAGAAGGCATTCTTTACATCCATCTGATGTAAAGACCATTCCTTTGATGCAGCCATAGCAATGACTACTCTTACGGTTGCCATCCTTGCAACCGGACTGAATGTTTCTTCATAATCAATGCCATATGTTTGTGCATATCCCTTGAGTACTAATCTTGCCTTGTATCTATTCACAGAACCATCTGCATTGTGCTTCACCTTATAAACCCACTTACAGCCAATTGTATTCTTAACTTTAGGCAAAGGTATCAATTCCCATGTAGCATTTGCGTCCAAGGCATCCATTTCTTCATCCATGGCTTTCTCTCATTTTTCTTTTCCTATGGCTTGCTCAAAAGAAGTGGGTTCTGGTTCCTGTATCACTTTGACCATATATGCATAGTGAATGGCTGTAAATCCATCATATTTTAGCCTACCACAGGATACCTAGCTCTGGTAGACCTGCGCAAATTAGATTCACTCCCAGGTGCTCTCAAAACATCCCTAGTCTTCCTTACTCCAGGTGTAACAATAGAAGGAATACCCAACTCATCATCAATGCTCTGTTCTGAGCCACTGGATTCACCATCCACATAAGAGTGACCTGCATTCACATCAAACATAGGCTGATCTACCTTCTCTTTTCCTTTTCGCGATACCTGCATACCACTATGTGCATTACTTTGAGAAGATTCTCTTGATCTCAATCTTCCTGTCCATGATGAAGAATGTGAACCACTGCTAGAGGACGCTCCAGGTTTACTAATATTTTGTGACTGCTGCTGTGAATTCTGTGCAGCATTACCATTTTGTGCATCTACATCATCAATCACATTTACTAGTTTATACCAGCTACTCATCTCATCAAAAACAACATCTCTGCTCACTGTAAACTTACGAGTAGAAGGGTTATAGCATCATACCCTTTCTACTGCAGAGGGTAACCAATAAAGATGCACTTCTCAGCTTTTGGATCCAACTTGGATCTCAACTCATCTGGCACATGAACATAGGCAATGCAACCAAAAATCTTCAAATGAGAAATATCTAGTTTCCTACCAGTATATCTCTCGTCTGGAGTCATCCCATGTATTGCTGCAGTGGGAGTCATGTTCATTATGTAGACTGCTGTAGCAACTGCCTCAGCCCAATAAAAATCTGGCATGTCTTTTTCATTGAGCATGGCATGAGATACCTCTTCAATATGCCTGTTTTTTCCTTTCTGCAATTCCATTTTGTTGTGGGGTATGACTGCATGAATATTGCTACTTTATGCCATGCTCCTACAGGAACCTTGCAAACTCATTTGAGAGGTACTCTCCCCCTCCATCTGACCTTAGGCATTTTATTTGCAGGCCTATTTCTTTTTCAACCATAGCTTTAAGAGTTTTGAAATGCCCAAAAACTTCACTTTTCTTTTTCATAAAATACACCCAAACTTTTATGCTATAGTCATCAATAAAAGTGACAAAATAATGACAGCCTCCAAGAGATGCAGCTTTAGTAGTCCACACATCAGAGTGGATTAATTCCAATGGCTTCTTACTCTCTTAAACATGTCTAGGAAATGGTTTCCTTGCCTGTTTTCCAAATTGACAAGCTTCACATACCTTATGCATTTCTGCAACCTTGAATTTAGGCAATCCTGCAACAATATTTTGGGCTTGCATTGATTTAAGCCATTGTACATTAACATGACCAATGCGTTTATGCCAGATATCAATATCTGCAACTACACCGGTCCCATGTGCAAACATTGCTGCACTCAATTCAGGCATATCTACATCCAATGTAAACATTCTGCCCTTCTTCTTTCCTTTTGCTATCAAGCGACCTTTATTTTTCATATCCTCAACAAAGCATCCATGAGAATTAAATCTGACCTACAAGCCCTACTCAACCATTTGACCAACAGAAACTAGATTCTTGGTGATATTCGGGACATGAAATACATCCGACACGTATTTCTTTTTCCCATCCTGCATAGACAAAGAAATTTTTCCAATCTGCACAATAGGATGTGCAATATCATCACCAGTCTCCACAAATCCTGGTTTTTCCATTTTCCTTGCATCCTGCATCCATTCTGCATGACCTGTCATGTGGTTTGATGCACCTGAGTCAACATACCACATATCGTTGCTTTCTTCTGCACTTGTCACAGAATTGGTCATGTGCTGTACCATAAACAAATTCTCATTTCTGTCATCACCCTGTCTACTAGAAGATGCATAATTCCCTTGTTGCAATTTTCCATTCATGATGTCATTCTACTTTTTATAGCAGTCTTTAGCCATATGACCCATTTTACCACAGTAGTAGCATTCAACATTGCTGTTTGCATTTTGGCCTCTTTGCCATCCACCACGACCTCTTTGGCTCCCTCTGCCTCTAGAGTTACCACGTCCTCCTCCATAGGACTGGTTTTCTTGAGTTTGCTGCATATTCTGATTTCTACCATGGCCTCCAGATCGGCCTCCTCTACCTCTGCCTCTACCTCTTCGAGCATTTGAGTAGAAGACAACTTCTTTTGCATTCCTCCTGAAGAAGATGCACCACCATTTCTCTGCTCCTCAGAAATTAGAAGAGCAATCAACTCCTCAAAATCAGGAAATCTTTCACGAAGTGAAATGGATGTCTGAAACTGTGCATAATCCTTTCCTAGACCATTCAAGGTCACAGAAACTAAATCATCATCTTCCACTGGCGACCCAATGGAAGCAAGTGCATCTGCAATCTTCTTCACCTTCATGTGGTAGTCATTTATGCTCATATTTTCTCTTTGCACATTGTGCAACTCTTGCTTGAGCTGCATTTTCCTGGCTTGCGTATTTGTGCTATACATTTTTGACAAAGTATCCCATGCCTCCTTTGGCGTACTTGCATCCTGAATATACACAATCATAGAGTCTGAAATACTGATAGATAGCCAGTACATAGCTTTCCTGGCTCTCTCATGCCATGCTTTAAATGCCTGCATTTGCTGTTGATTGGGAACATCAGGAAGAACTGGTTCTTCTTCATTTCCTGCAACCAATTCCCAATATCCTTTTTCCATAAGGAAATTCGTCATTCTAAACTTCCATGCTTGGAAGTTGTTCTTGTCAAGCTTTTCAGTTACAATCTGTGAAAGAGAATCAGACGCCATTACAGAACACTGCAAAAAATTCTGTCACTGCAAAAAACACAGCTTTACCCTCACAAGGGCAAATCTACGAAACTGGCGAAAGTGGTATTTGACCACACAGTCACTTCCTAGTGACGATTTTGCATCAATAGGCAACAAGGATGATTCTGTAACTCCCAATGTCTCTACGCACAGGCATACGATGCAATTTCTACAGTAACTTTTCACTGACCTATAGAACAGTGGTTCGCACAGCATAAAACTACCCTCGTAGCATATACTGCCCTCTTGCTACACCGCGAAGGGCGTCTCAATCTGAGACAATGCACCCTTGCACTTTTCGGCTGTGCTACCTACAGAGACTTGCTCCCAAAATAGAAAAATGAAAGCAACACTGGTCTTCTTACCAGAACACCGCGAACTTGGCTTGCTTTCTTGAGCTCCTTACCATGAACAAGGCTCTGATACCATGTCAAGATTGTGGGAGAGAAGGAAGGAGTCTCACTTGTAGCTTTCTTTCTTGCACAATGGGGGAATACACACAAAGGTGGAGGCTGAAAACAGTTTTCCTCTTCTTAGTTGTGTAAGCCAAAAAGAACTCAAGTACATAGAAATAGAAGAACCCAATATATGGGTCTCAAACCAAACTCAACTAACTAAGGTGGCATACTAACTGAGCCACGAACTAGAGTAGATAAGGATAACTGTCATCTAGCTATTATTCATGGGCGGTGTACCAACCGCATCTGCAACTGACAAGTCGGTGACATGAATGCACAACAGTCACCCTGGCATATCACGAGTGGAGCTCGATATCTCAACACTTGCATCCATTGTCAAATTCTTCAATAAAGCACCCATGCTTATTGGACCTAACCTGCAAGTTTTGCTCAGTCATCCGGCCCACAGACAATAAGTTCTTCGTAATTGATGGGACATGCAATACATCATGTAAGTGCTTCTTCTTGCCATGATGAATCACAAGAGGCACTTTACCTTTATGCTCAATGCTATGATGCATGTCATCACCTATGCATACATAACCATTTCTCTCAATCACAATGTCAATGAACCAATCATTGTGAGGGGTCATGTGATTTGATGCCCCTGAATCAATGTGCCATACTGCATCATGGATTGATGGGACCTAAAACGGGCCCACACTGGCTCATGCACTAGATGGACCTCTATCATGCGCTCAACAACCCCACGGCCTCGTGGCCAGGAGCGTGGATGACACATACATCATCTTCCTAAACATCTTGCATTTGTATCACATCTCGTAGTCCAACTCTATCCCAATTAACACTCCTCAGAGGGAGTCCCAACACATTGCCAAATAGCACGAAGTACAAACATAGGAGGTCCTCCCACGGGCTGACTGCCGCTACCTCACTGCGACTCTCCTACACCTTGGGGATTGGCCACTTGATGCGTCGCTAAACATATATCAAGCCGCCGCCTTCGACTCTACACAAAGTTACCTTGTCCTTTCCCTTTTCGTTTGATTAATTCTAGATTTTTCTTGTTTGTCTCACATTGAGCAGTATAGAGTGAGGGTATCAAGCACAATTCTCTAGCTGTGGCTTTTCAAATGTCCTTTATGACTTCTTCAGCGAGACAACTACATAGCGGGAGAAAACATGTTGTTGCTCGTCCCAAGTTAGGGGTTCAGCTATGAGCTTTGTGTGCTCTGATGTTGGCCTTCTGATATCCACATGGACATACACACGTGTGATAGCAGTCAGTTTGTGATGAAGATTCATTAGGCACTTTATCTTTGGTTCATTGGTTAGATGTGCTATCTCTTTGGCCAAATCTTTTAGAGATTTCTCCTCAAGCCTAGGCTTTAGGTACTTTGGAAGTGTTGGGGAGGTGTCAAGGATGTTGGTTGTGACATCTCTTCCGTAGGTGAATTGCTAAGGATATGTTCTACAAGAAGGGGCATTGTCACGGCCAAACGTTGTGACTGCTATGATTCCTGATTGGAAGTAGTAGCGGCTAGTTCAGTGGACTGGTTGGTACACTACGGTGTCAAGTCCTTAGGTAGATCATAAGTGGTTTTGTATTTTGTTGCCCTTTGTGCATTCACTTGTGCAGATCGAGCATCGGTTGAGCTAGTCATGGTGGATTGCACAGGCATTACCTTAGGCTAAGAACTAGGGGTGGTGTCATGCCTATATCTTGGACATTTGGAGGTAGAGATTGGGATTGAGCAACCGCACTTGACGACTGTTGTTGTGCTTTTTGTGTCCGTTTAGGGAAAGAGGGTGTAGGAGATTTGGGACTCCTAGGTGGACTTAGCACTGGCTGGAAGATTTACTTGTGGCTATTAGACGATTCTACCATTTGCTTTGCTAAGAAATCAACCTTATCATGAGCAATGTTGTGCATGTGGTGTTCATTATCCTCTTGGGAAGTAAAAGGCTTGTTACATCTAATATCCACTTGTTAATCATGCTAGGCTGAGGATCTACCTTTCGAATAGTCATATTTGGTTTCTTGATTTCAATCGTGAGGGGCTCACTTGAGACTTAGATTATCGTTTTGATTTCCTCCTACGCTTCTTTGCTTTTGATAGGATCTAGCCTTCAGCTGACAGAGGTGGTTTAGTAGGCGGTTTCGGTACCCAAATCCATTGGTTACCTATGTAATACCCTTGAGCACGTAGCAACATTTTGGATATCCATCGCGGTGTTGTGCTGGCTCTCCATTGATACCTTTGTCTACATGGCTTGGGCTACTTTTGTCGTCTTCTATAATATTTGTAAGTCCAAATCCTATTCTTGGCATTGTGTCCTTGTTTCAAGCATGGCCTCTCTTACTAGTTCTCTATATTCAAGATGCGCTTGTATCAACTCTTTCAACAGGACCTTGCTCTCATTTTATTCAGCTTGCATGGTATGTCAGAAAATTCATTGTCTTTTCCTCGAGATTCGATGAGGTCACCCTTGCTAAAGATTGTGATTATCCTCACACCCCCAATAATGTCAAGTGTATCCTTTGTGCTACATAATCAACCTCACACTTTTTTGACCTTTTGAAGGGTCTTCCTAGGAGGGTTTCCTTTCCACAATTTGCACTATTTGAAGAAACATTGTTGAATGCTAAAATGACTAGGTTTTTTGGTTGATTTTTGTTATTTTTGAGGTCTGAATGGTTGACTTTTGATGAATTTTGAGTGATGATTGGTTGTTTTGAAAGTTTTTGAAAGTGTTTTAGATTATATTGATTATTTTTTGGAAGCTCATGATGATTCTCAATAGAAATATGAGGCTCTATGATGTTCTGATAGGTTCTATTGAGATTCTGATTGGTTCTGATACCTTCTGTTTAGCTTCTGTTTTGTTCTAATTTTCTTCTGTATGAAGCATGTATTGATGTGATTGATGAAGGTTGAGGTCTTATTGAATAGTTTTTGATAGTTTGGAATGGTTTTAGTATGAGTTATAAGGATTTGGTGTTCTATGATGACCTTTTGTAACCCTCTGTACACCTTCTGTAGAGCTTCTATTCTGTTTTGTTCTATTCTATAGATCTTCTATAAGTGTCCTGTGGAATATGTATATGTGACTTTGGAAAAGTTTTCTAACATTTGGAAAGGATGAGTCTAAGTTCAAAAGAGATTAAAAAAATGAAGAAGTAGTTATTGAAGACTGAAAACAGGACTGAAGTGAAGTGACAATAGTGAGCTATGAAGAGACATTGTAGTGGCTCTGGTGCCCTTTCATACCTCCCATACCTCTTGGGAGGTCCATCCACGATATAAGAAGTGAGAGTGATTATTGAGTATTGTAGTGAGGAGATGATGTACTATTGATTGAGAGAGAAAGAGAGAGTCAGAGATAGCTAATTCTATCAAAACAATGTATCTATCTATGAGAGATTGAGAGAGAAAACTATGAAGAAAATGAAGATGAATACTATGTGAATAATTCTATTTAAAAATGATATATTATTTTATGTTTCTTGTTCTATTTATGAATTTTATGAAGTTTTTAAATACTATAGTTGATTCTATCAAATCCGTGGGAGATATCTACTATGATGCTACGTGAAGATTTGTTCTTTTCCTTGTTGTGGTTCTCTAAAGAATGAAACAAAAACTTGTTGATGTTACAAGATAGATTTTCTTGCAGTAGAAACCCCTTTTCCTTGGTGTCTTTCTTGGGGCTCCATGTTTTTGGTGTGCATCCGGGGAAGACTTGCCATTAACAAGCATTAGAAGAGGCTGAAAATGAAGGAAATGGCATTGCCAAGAAGAGGAGAATTCAATGAATGCTTGCAAAGTTCCTTCTTCCACTAAAGAGTTGGAGGTTCTTTATTGCCAAAGCCACTTTCTACAAGAAGTTCATCCCACAATGGCGGAAACATATTACCATCATGATGCAAGCTCTATGTGGTGGACGATTTCCTCTTCCTATTGAAGCGACAAAGACGTGCATCTTAGTGGTAAATTGTTTGGGAACAAACTGAAGAGAAAAAATAGAGAGAATGACCATCCATGGAAGATTTGGCATTCATTGAGAAGTTTCCAGACATCATCAAGTGGGAGATTGTGAAGAAGCTTCAGGAGTCGTGGTCTGTGGAGGTTCACAAAAACAAGAAAGAAAATAGTTGGAATTTTTTCATGGATGCTCAACAACAGGATATGTGGGATGCTTGGTGCACTGACAAACTCTTGCTTGTTCAATTAGCAACCCATTGGAAGTTGATAGATAGAGTATTTTTCACAACATACATTGTTGAAACCCTGAGAAGCTGGCATTATTATGATGATGGCACAACAACAATCCTAAGAAGAATGAGTTTTGATACTTTCAAAACGGAATATCTCCCCCTCTGTAGTGGTTTGAAAGCTAAATTCAGAGATTTTGAAAAGAAGGAAGTAGAAGAGATGTTGGCCAAAGAATCCTCCAGAGATTGAAGTCCTCCTCTGATTCTATTATGCTGAGTACAAACCAACTGGTTGGAGCCAACCCCCTGATGAATGACGCAATCAAGAGGCAAGCGCTAGAACGAGTCCAAAGGTACGTGAGAAGAGAGAAGGTAAGAATCAAGACTAAGAATGAGCTTGCAACAGAAGCCTCCTTTGATGCCTTAAAAGCATTCTTTACAGAAGTCCCCATGGCGACTCAAGGTCCCCTTCCTAGTCAAATTTGTCCTGGAAATATTGATGACATGCCATCAAATTTAGTCCCATTGCCAATTTTTAAGAGAGATCATAATGAAGACCCTCATCTTCATGTAGCAGAGTTTATGATAGCATGTGTGGCTAACAATGCTAGAATCCCTAAGCATTGGTTAGCAATCTTCCTTGCCACTTTTAAGGGTGCTGGAGCCCCAAGAGGAACACCAAGGAAAACGGAATTCTCTTGCAATAAAATTTATCTTGTAACATCAACAAGCTTTTATTTCATTCTTTTGATCATCAAAACAAAGAAAACAGCAATTCTTCACACAACATCATAGTAGATATCTCCCACGGATTTGATAGAATCAACCATATTCCTCAACATCTTCACAAAATCCATCAATATAACACAGAACACAAAGGAATACACCATCTTTGAATGGAAATACATCACATATTATTCATCTTCAATGTCTTCATAGTTCTCTCTCTCAATCTCTCACATACAATTACACTGCTTTGATAGATTTGACTATCTCTGACTCTCTCTCTCTCTCTCTCTCTCTCTCTCTCTCTCCATCAATAGTATATCATCTCCTCACTACAATCACTCAATAATAACCCTCAATAATCCTTTTTAGGTCGTGGATGCACCTCCCAAGAGGTATGTCTGATATGAAGAGGCACCAGAGCCACTATAGTGACTCTTCATAGCTCACCACTGTCACTTCACTCCAGTCTTTACTTGAGTCTTCAACAGCTAATTCTTCCACTTGTTTTAGCTCTTTTGCACTTGTATTCACCTCTTTCCAAGGCTAGAAAACTTTTCCAAGCTACACTCTCATCCAACAGAACACATACAGAGGCATACAGAAGGTCTACAGAGGCTCACAGAAGCTGAACAGAGAGTTACAAAAGGTCAACAAAGAGCATCAGAACCACATAACTCATACCAAAACCATTCCAAACCATTAAAAATCACTCAATAAGCTTTCAAACAATCTCAAACCCTATCAATCGATACTCCAGTAGACTTAGCCGACTTGCAGAGTTGCAGACTTGCAGAACTTAGGCCGACTTGATGAACTTGCAGGACTTGATTCCACTTGACTTGCAGAACTTGACTTTAGAAGTGCGGGACCCGGAGTTTGGTGGTTTTGTTGCCCTCTGTGACTTGCAGAGCCTAGCTTGACTTAGGAGATTAAGCTTAAGAGCTTAAACAGCAGTCGTCTGATTTTCGTGGGGGGGGGGCCGTTTTTTCGTGACGGCGCGAAATTTTCGGAGGCCTTCTTGCAGCTCGATGAGAAATTTTGAAGCTTCTTAAGCTTTCTCTTAAGCTTTTTTTTTGAAAGAAATAATGAGAAAAATAATGAAGCTTATCTCTGGTTTTTCCACGACTTGATGAAGGAGATGGATGTATGGTCCTCCGCCTGCACAGCCTGGTCCTTCGCGATCTGACAGTAGAAACAGGGGTTCTTGATTGCCAGAAGTCTGCCTGTATCGACGGTTCGCGATGAGATTGACTGTAGAGCCCGATCGTTCCTGGAGCTCCGCCTTCGCCCGAGATTGGTAGCGATTAGAATCTCTTGATCTCAGCTCCGCTCTGATACCACTGGTGCGCAGATCGGTCGCAGAATGCTCACACTGATTTATGTGCAAAAAGTAGAGTTCTTTTGTTCTTGGGGACCTTCTGATGCTCACTATGCGCACTTACGGCATCCCACTTCTCGAAAGGCTTCAAAGGAAGGATAGGTTGCAGTGGCATAGCACTGGTCTTCGTGGGTTTCCCCATCCTCTAACAGGCATCACATCGCTTGCAGTAATTATAAGCATCCTTGTGGAGGGTTGGCCACCAGTAACCTGCTAGAGCCTTCCTGGCTGTAGCTTCTCTTGCAAAGTGGCCTCCACATGGCTCGCCATGGCAAGCTTTCAAAACAATCCCAATCTCATCTTCTACAACACATCTTCTGAGCACTTCATCTTTGCCTTTCTTGTATAGTGCTCCACCTAACAAGGTGTAGGGGGCTAATTCTAACATAAGCTTCTTCCTTTCCCGACTAGAAATGCCAGGAGGGTACTATTGGGTTGCCAACAGATTGGCAATGTCTGCATACCAGTGGGTTACAGTTTCTACCAGGAATATGAAAGCATCAGGGAGGTCTGGATCATCCTGCTCCTCGTCTACAGTCTGTGGGATACGTGACAGATGATCAGCCAGAACATGGGAACGACTAGGTTTGGTAATTACCTCAAAGTCAAACTCATGGAATAATAGGAGTCATCTCATCATTCGTCCTTTCACATCTTCTTTGTTCATCAGGAAGGACAAGGCCTCGTGATCCACATAAAATTTAAAGTGGGTAGACAGTAGGTAGTGGTGAAACTTCTCTAGGGCAAACACCATTGCCAAGCACTCAAGCTCTGTCACTGTATAGTTCCGTTCCCTATCAGTGACTTTTCGGCTTGCGTAATAGATTGGTTGATCTAATTTCGAGGGGCCCTTTTGACATAGGACAGCACCTAGCCCTTCAACTGATGCATTAGTGTGTACATGAAACTCCTTCGTCCAATCAGGAGGTTGCAGAATGGGTGCCTCAATCAGACACTGCTTCAGAGTGTTGAAGGCTGTGTCACATTCTTCCGTCCAAATAAACTCTGCATCCTTCCTCAGAAGCTTGTGCAAGAAGGTTGCCTTTGCTGCAAAATGAGCTATGAACCTTCTGTAGTAACCCACATGGCCTAGGAATCCCCTAAACTATTTGAGGTTGGTGGGTGCTGTCAGAGATGCAATGTTTTTAATCTTTGCAGGGTCTGTTGATATCCCTTGTGCAGAGACAATATGGCCCAACAGAACTCCAGAAGAGACCCCAAAGATGCATTTGTCGGGGTTGAGGGAAATCCCATACTCCCGGCATCGGTCGCATCGGTCAAAGCATTGTTCCAAATGTCCCCAGTGTTCACGGATCAAAATATAGACACAGAAGTCATCCAAATATACCTTAATAAAGTCGTGCAGATGATTTTGGAATGCGGCCATCATGACTCGCTGGAAGGTAGCAGGGGCATTGCAGAGCCCAAACGGCATCACTCGGTAAGCGTAGGTCCCCCATTTTGTGGTGAAGGTTGTTTTGGATTGGTCTTCTTCTGCTATTTGCACTTGGTTATATCCACTGAATCCATCCAGAAGGGAATAAAGCTCATGTCCTACCACTGTGTCCAACAATTGGTCTGTGAAAGGGATAGGAAAGTGATCCTTCTTCGTCTTGGAATTCAACTTGCAGAAATCCACACATATACGAAGCTTGCCATTCTTCTTGGGTACTACCACGATGGGTGAGACCCATTACTATTTGCCACTGGATAGATGAACTCGGCTTCCAGAAGCTTCAGTAGCTCTGCTTTCACAATGTGGAATAATTCGGGTTCATTCGCCTCTGTCGTTGCCGTACTGGCTTGGCATCCGGCTCGAAGTCAATATGATGCTGACATACTATGGGATCAATCCCCTTTAGGTCTTTGTATGACCATGCAAACACGTCCAAATTCTCTTTCAACAAGTTGTACAAGGTTGACAACTCCTCTTCCGATAGGCTGCTACCCACCTTCAAATGGCATTCAATGCCATCTGCATCCACAAAGGTTAACTGCCATTCTGTCCCCACAGCATGAGCTCGTCTTCTTCCGATGCTTCTAGAACTTCTTCTTCATATGTATCCTCTTTGGGTGGGATAGATTCTTCCATCCTGCTTTCATAACCTTCTCCTTCCATATCATCTCCATCCTCTTCGGTCTCAGTCTCGGTCTCTGTCTCTGTCTCTGTCTCTGTAGGAGCTCTGTAAGAGAAGAACAGGTTCTATGTTTCATCTTCTGCCTCTATCTCTAGCTTTGCTATGGCCATGTAATAGGGAGAGTAGTACATCCATGCCTCTATCTCACTGTCAAAAGTGATTTTGGAAATCATTCCCGGTTCAGGCATGAAGTATTCACCCATTGATAGGGACTTTGCATCTTTTGGGAGTTGGCTTACAGTATCCACTGTTAAGGAACGTGCCACTATTTTCTTAGGAAGGATCTGTTTGACAGCATCTTCGTTTGCTAATGTTCCATCTGTAGCCTCATTGGGAGAATCTGAAGATAATTCCAAGGAGGTGGATCCATGTCCTTTTTTAGCACCATATAACTTCAGCACCACTTTATTGGGTCCTCTACCCAAGGTCAAGGTTCCTTTGAACCAATCCATCCTTGCTCTGGCTTCAAAAAGCCATGGTCTGCCCAGTAACAGAGGGTAGCATGTACCATAAGAGTTTGGCTTCACCACCAGATAGGTTCGCCAATAATCTTTTCCAGCCACTGTAGTCTTCACATATGGGAGAAGGCCCAAAGGCTTGATTCTGCTCTGATCCACCAGTCTGATGAGCCATTGGGTTGGTTGCACACCTTGTAGGCCTAGATCCTTCATTGTCACATCCGTCATAATGTTCACTGATCAACCACCATCAATCAGTGCATTTGCAATAAAGCAGCCTTCTATCTACACGCCAGTCTCTGGGGTACCTGGATCTAGGAAGGCGTTAGCCACATCCACTTCCTTTACAGGCTTTGGAGCTTTGTTGGACTTTGTTGCTGTTGAGGGAGCAATCCTTAAGCCACGTCTTCTTGTCAGTATACTTTTGAACCTTTTTCGGCAACTGGGAGACAACATCAATAATTGTCGGAATGTGAGGTTTGGTTTAAATGTATCTAGATCTCTGACCAGGTCGTATTCCTTAATAGGATCCACTGGCTTCTCTAACCGGTTAGGGAATGGGGCAACACCCATTTTCTTTTTTCTTTTTTCTTCCAACAGGGGCATCATGGGGACTTCTTTTGCCACTTGTGGCACTTCCTCCTCTTCTATCTCCCAGACCTCTGGTCCTGTCTCTGGAATTGTCTTTGTGACTCTCTGTGGCACTGTGGTGCTCTGTACGGCACTGTAAGGCTCTGTTCTATTCTGTTCTTCAGGTGGAAGATTGAACTTCACTGTTCTGGCAGGAGGATTATTTTCTTTCTGGATAGGTGGTTCCTTCTTCGTTGCACGCATGATGGAAGCAACTTCCAATTCCACTAAATTGGAGGTAGGCTCTTGGGCCTTGGCCGGACTATCAGTAGCACTGTTTTTCACTGGGGCTAGGCTTGGATAGTCTTTTGCAGTATGGCCTTCTCCTTTGCATCGACTGCATAAGGGCTTGTAATCCACTGACCTTCTGGGATTTGGACAATTTGGTGAAATGTGTCCCTTTTCTCCGCATTTGTAACACTCCACTTCTGATCTCTGACCACCGCCAGACTGTCTTCCTCTGTAACTTTGGGATGGAAATCTTTTGGGTCTGAAATTAGGACCAAACTCCCTAGGCTTTGGTCCAATATCCTATGTTGTCATTTTGGATTCTAGCAAGTTGAATCTTGCATCTTCTTCCTTCCTTCTCCTATCATGCATCTCCTTCAGAGAGCAAATATCCTCTGTATGGTTCTTCCGCAAACAGTAGGTACAAAAAGCTCCAGGGATTGTTGGCTTTCGTGTACATTCAATGGCTAAATGGCCTGCTTGATGACACTTATACCACACCAAGTATTTGACCGCATCACATCTCTTCCTGCTCCTACAACGTTGGATATGCTAGCGGTATTCACTTTCAGTGTCTGTAGCTGCTCTGTAATCACATCCATCAACTCCTTTTTTATATTTGCATCTGATTTGGATAAATAATCCTTCAATCTTTCTCCTCCTGAGGTACTGGCAGTAGGGTTTTGAGGATTCTCTGTAATCACTGCATAAATAGGTTGGGCTGGTGCAGAGGGGTCTCTATTCTGATTCTGATTCTGAGCTCCTGTTTGAACTGTTGGTTGTTGGCTCCAGTTGGTAGGGTTCCATTGTTATTTGGCATTGGGGAAATTGGTTGGGACCATTATTGTTGTGGTTGAACCATCATTTGAGGCATTGATTGTGGCCACTGTGGATTTTTTGCACTGTACTGTGATACTGGGGGCATCTGTTGGTAGGGGTAGGGGACTGTCTTTGGGACTGCATTTGGTGGGTACATCATTCCTGGCATTAGAGGAGGTAGGATTCCTCCTCCTAGATTCATCGCCAATCTAGCTTCCACTTCATCGTACAGTCTTGCACCTTCTGTTGCAACTTGCAGTGTGGTTGGTCTTTGCAGCTCCACAAACTTACGGACTTCTAGTTGTAATCCTCTTAGAGACACCCCCTTCTGAATGCCATCGTCTAGATTATGGTTAGTCCATCTCTTCAGGATGGATTCCATTCGTGAGACATAAGCTTCTACTCTTTCTCCAGAGGACTGACTTAAAATCATAAATTCCTCTTGCATCTGCTCTTCAAAACCTTCACGTCTGAATTTAGTGTGGAAGGCCAACTTCAAGTCGTCCCATGTGCCAAAAGTTCTTGCTGCTTGTCTCTCATACCACTGAAATGCCGCGCCCTTGAAAGTGGCGGGGAATATTGCCAACCAATGCTCAGGGGTTCTGGTATTATTAGCCACACATGCTACCATAAACTCTACTACATGAAGATTGGGGTCTTCAGTGTACTCCCCCTTAAAAACTGGCAACGGGACTACATTCGCTGGCCTGTCATCAATATTTCCAAGATGGATCTGGCTTGGAAGTGGACCTCCAACAGGAGGAGGAAGGGCTTGATGTGCCATTGGGACTTCTGTAAAGAGTTCCGCAAGGGCGTCAAAGGCGACTTCTCCTGGGAGCTCATTCTCGGCTTTGATTCTTGCCTTCTCTCTTCTCACGTACCTTTGGACTCGTTCTAATGCTTGCCTCTTTATTGCGCCATTCATCAGGGGGTTGGCTCCACTATGTTGTTAGTGCTCCACAGAGGGATAATAGGAGGCTTCAGTCTCTGGAGGACTCTCTTGCCAACATTTCTTCTACTTCTTCCTTTTCAACATCTCTGAATTCTGCTTTCATGCCACTGCACAGAGGAAGGTATTCGGTTCTGAAGGTGTCAAATTGCATACGTCTAAGCATTGTAGTGGTGCCATCATCATAGTAATGCCAGCTTCTGATGGTTTCAACAGTATATGTTGTGAATAACACTCTGTCTACCAACTTCCAGTGGATTGCTAATTGAACAAACAGAAGATTATCAGTGCACCAAGAATCCCATATATCTTGCTGTTGAGCATCCACGAACAAATTCCAACTCTTTTCCTTCTTATTCTTGTGAACCTCCACAGACCAAGACTCCGGAAGCTTCTTCACAATCTCCCACTTGATGATGTCTGAAAACTTCTCAATGAATGCCAAATCTTCCATGGATGGTCATTCTCTCTGTCTCTACTCTTCAGTTTGTTCCCAAACAGTTTGCCACCAAGATGCAAGTTTCTGCTGCTTCAACAGGAAGAGAAAATTGTCCACCACATAGAGCATCCATCATGATGGTGATATGTTTCTGCCATTGTGGGATGAACTTCTTGTGGAAAGTGGCTTTGATTATGAGAAATGCCAACTCTTCAGTGGAAGAAGGAACTTTACAAACATCCATTGAATTCTCCTCTTCTTAGCAATGCCATTTCCTTCATTTTCAGCCTCTTCTGGTGCTTGTTGATGGCAAGTTTCCCCGGTTGCGCACCAAAAACATGGAGCCCCAAGAGGAAGACCAAGGAAAAGGGAATTATCTTGCAAGAAAATCTATCTTGTAACATCAACAAGCTTTTATTTCATTCTTTTGATCATCAAAACAAAGAAAACAGCAATTCTTCACGTAGCATCATAGTAGATATCTCCCACGGATTTGATAGAATCAACCATATTCCTCAACATCTTCACAAAATCCATCAATATAACAAAGAACACAAAGGAATACACCATCTTTGAATGGAAATACATAATATATTATTCATCTTCAATGTCTTCATAGTTCTCTCTCTCAATCTCTCACATACAATTACACTGCTTTGATAGATTTGACTATCTCTGACTCTCTCTCTCTCTCTCCATCAATAGTACATCATCTCCTCACTAAAATCAGTCAATAATAACCCTCAATAATCCTTCTTAGGTCGTGGATGCACCTCCCAAGAGGTATGTCTGATATGAAGAGGCATTAGAGCCACTACAGTGACTCTTCATAGCTCACCACTGTCACTTCACTCTAGTCTTTACTTGAGTCTTCAACAGCTACTTCTTCCACTTGTTTTAGCTCTTTTGCACTTGTATTCACCTCTTTCCAAGGCTAGAAAACTTTCCCAAGCTACACTCTCATCCAACAAAACACATACAGAGATATACAGAAGGTCTACAAAGGCTCACAGAGGCTCAACAGAGAGTTACAGAAGGTCAACATAGAGCATCAGAACCACATAACTCATACCAAAACCATTCCAAACCATAAAAAATCACTCAATAAGATTTCAAAAAATCTCAAACCCTATCGATCAATACTCCATCCTTCCATACAGAGAGAAAACAGAACAAAATAGAAGCTCAATAGAAGCTATCAAGACCAAACAGAACATATCAAAACATCAATAGAACTTCACATCTCTACTAATAAACATCATGAGCCTAATAAAACCATTATAACCTATCCAAAACACTCTTAAACCACTTCCAAACCAATCAATCATCTCATAAAATCAACCATTGAGCTCTCAAAAACAACAAAAATGAGCCAAAAAATAGGTTATTTCAACACTCAACAGGTGCGGTGTTTCAATGGTATGAGAGACAAGCAGCAGGAACTTTTGGCACATGGGACAACCTGAAGTTGGCTTTCCTCACTAATTCAGGTGTGAAGGTTTTGAAGAGAGGATGCGAGAGGACTTCATGAACTGAAGTCAATCCTCTGGAGAAAGAGTAGAAGCTTATGTCTCACGAATGGAATCAATGATGAAGAGATGGACCAACCATCATTTGGATGAAGGCATCCAAAAAGAAGTATTCCTCGGAGGCCTACAACCAAAAGTTCGCAAGTTCATGGAATTGAGAAGACCAAGCAACCTGCAAGGTGTAGTAGAAGGTGCAAGACTATATGACAAAGTTGAAGCAAGGCTGTCAATGACTCCAGGAAGAGAAGTCTTACCTCCTCGCATGCTAGGAATGGCATACCTACCAAATGCAATCCCATGGACACTTCCCTACCCCTATCCCCGGATGCAAACAGTGTCTTAGTACAATGCACCTAATCCACAATGGCTGCAAATGACAATGCCTCAAATGATGGTTCAACCACAACAACATTGGCCTCAGACAGTTTCTCCAACAGTGACTTAACAACAATGGAACCCTACCAACTGGAATCAACAACCCTAAGTCTCAATAGGCATGCTGAATCAGAACCAGAACAAGGGACCCTCTGGATCAACCCAACCAGTGTATGCAGTAATAATAGAAGCTTTCCAAAATCCTACTACAAGTACTCTAGGAGGTGAAAATCTGAAGGACTACTTATCTAGTTCAGTGGCAAGTATCAAGAAAGAGCTTATGGATGTGATTACAGAGCAGCTACAGAAACTGAAGGTAAATACTACCAATATATCCACTCCTGTGTGAGGAGGGAGAGATGTGATGTGCTCAAATACATGGTGCGAAAAGTGCCATCAAGTGGGACATTTAGCGACTGAATGTACTCAAAAACCAACCATTCCTAGAGCCTTTTGTTCATATTGCTTGAGGAAGAGCCATACAGAGGATATCTACTCTCTCAAAGTGATGCACGAATGAAGACATAAAGATGAAAATGCAAGATTCAACTTGCTAGAATCCAAAATGACAATGCAGGATATTTGATCAAATCCTAGGGATTTTGGTCCAAGGAGTTTTCTCAATGTTACAGAGGATGACAGTCTGGCGGTGGTCAAAGATAAGAGGTGGAATGTTATAGATGTGGAGACAAGGGTCATATCTCACCCAATTGTCCAAAACCTAGAAGATTTGTGGATTACAAGCCCTTATGCAGTCGATGCAAAGGAGATGGCCATACTGCAAAAGATTGTCCAAGTCCAACCCCTATGAAATCTACTTCTGATACGCAACAGAAGACCTAAGAACTTGCTTCCAATTTGGTGGAATTGGAAGTGGCCACAATAACGTGAGAAAAGAAAGGAGAACCCGTAGTTACAAAAGAGAATGTTCCTTCTCCCAAGACTGTGAAGTTCAACCTCCCTCAGGAAAAACATAACGATGCATTCTAGAATAAGGAAGTACAGAACACTACATAGCCATAGAGAGCTACAGAGACAGAAGGAGAGACAT